>NC_041394.2:161171889-161486889 GCF_900747795.2 Erpetoichthys calabaricus | reverse complement strand
AACTCAACGCGTGTTTAAAATCCATGCTTCTCCCACACTCGGTTATATGTCGCGTGTTCTCGGGTAGGTGCACCAAAAAATGTATACATTTAAGCATGTAATGGGCAAACAAAAAATGAGGTATACCCGAAGGCACTGCAGTAGTACTTAATGTAACTTTACTTCTTAAATGTTAATGTTTTACTGTTTAATAATTTATACGCTTCTTATATGTTGTTCAAATTCTTTTATCAAAATACCAGTGACAGCGCAATGCACGATAACATGGAGTGAATACACCATACGCATCCGCCCACGGCTGCCCTGCTGTGCGCAGATAGCAGTTGATTCTACAATAAAATAAAATAAAGATAAAAAGACTAAAACAATCATCACCCATAAAGCGGATAGTAGACGTGACGTACTATATGTGTACCACATTTCAAGTGTATAGGTGAAACGGTTTGCGAGCTACAGGTCATTTAAAATCCTGGACAGACACACAAATTGCCACGGTAGCAAATTACAGAAGAAGATTTTACTGTTTAATAATTTATATTTATATGAAATGTGCGTCTTATATATTACTTCATATTCTCATATGATAATGATGTTAATGTTTATATTGATTTCTGTGTTATTAAAACTGCATGTATGTGTGTATATGTATATATATATATATATATATATATATATATATACTAGCAAAATACCCGCGCTTCGCAGCGGAGAAGTAGTGTGTTAAAGAGGTTATGAAAAAAAAAAGGAAACATTTTAAAAATAACGTAACATGATTGTCAATGAAAGCCCGTTTCACTCAGTAAGTCTTATGTGTGTGTTTATGTATGTGTGTATATATATGTAGATGTGTATATGTAGATATGTATATATATGTATATGTATATAAATGTTTATGTGTGTGTGTATATTATATATATAATATATATATATATATATATATAAAAGACAGCAACAGTTATAACAATGACAACACAATTACATTGACAATCATGTTACGTTATTTTTAAAATGTTTCCTTTTTTTTTCATAACCTCTTTAACACACTACTTCTCCGCTGCGAAGCGCGGGTATTTTGCTAGTACATATATATACATATATATATATATATATACATACATATATATATAT
Organism: Erpetoichthys calabaricus; assembly: GCF_900747795.2. Lineage (NCBI taxonomy): Eukaryota > Metazoa > Chordata > Cladistia > Polypteriformes > Polypteridae > Erpetoichthys > Erpetoichthys calabaricus. The sequence continues at coordinate 161,485,761 of NC_041394.2, read as the reverse complement.
ATATATATACATACATATATATATACATACATATATATACATATATATACATATATATATATACAGTAATCCCTCCTCCATCGCGGGGGTTGCGTTCCAGAGCCACCCGCGAAATAGGAAAATCCGCGAAGTAGAAACCATATGTTTATATGGTTATTTTTAGAATGTCATGCTTGGGTCACAGATTTGCGCAGAAACACAGGAGGTTGTAGAGAGACAGGAACGTTATTCAAACACTGCAAACAAACATTTGTCTCTTTTTCAAAAGTTTAAACTGTGCTCCATGACAAGACAGAGATGACAGTTCTGTCTCACAATTAAAAAAATGCAAACATATCTTCCTTTTCAAAGGAGTGCAAAGCAAGCAGTCAAAAAAAAATCAATACGGCTTTTTGGCTTTTAAGTATGCGAAGCACCGCCGGTACAAAGCTGTTGAAGGCGGCAGCTCACACCCCCTCTGTCAGGAGCAGGAAGAGAGAGAGAGAGATAGAGAGACAGATAAAAAAAATCAATCAATACATATATATATATATATATACATACATATATACATATATATATATATATACATACATACATATATATACATATATATATATATACATACATACATATATACATATATATATATATATACATACATACATATATACATATATATATATATATATATATATATACATACATACATATATACATATATATATATATATATATATATACACATACATACATATATACATATATATATATATACATACATACATATATATATATATATATACATACATACATATATATATATATATACATACATACATATATACATATATATACATACATACATATATACATATATATATATATACATACATACATATATACATATATATATATATATATATATATATACATACATACATATATACATATATATATATATATATATATATATACACATACATACATATATACATATATATATATATACATACATACATATATATATATATATACATACATACATATATACATATATATATATATACATACATACATATATACATATATATATATATACATACATACATATATACATATATATATACATACATACATATATATATACATACATACATATATACATATATATATATATACATACATACATATATACATATATATATATATATATATATACATACATACATACATACATACATATATATATACATACATACATACATACATACATACATACATATATATATATACATACAGTTAGGTCCATAAATATTTGGACAGAGACAACTTTTTTCTAATTTTGGTTCTGTATATTACCACAATGAATTTTAAATGAAACAACTCAGATGCAGTTGAAGTGCAGACTTTCAGCTTTAATTCAGTGGGGTGAACAAAACGATTGCATAAAAATGTGAGGCAACTAAAGCATTTTTTGAACACAATCCCTTCATTTCAGGGGCTCAAAAGTAATTGGACAATTGACTCAAGGGCTATTTCATGGGCAGGTGTGGGCAAGTCCGTTGTTATGTCATTATCAATTAAGCAGATAAAAGGCCTGGAGCGGATTTGAGGTGTGGTGCTTGCATGTGGAAGATTTTGCTGTGAACAGACAACATGAGTTCAAAGGAGCTCTCCATGCAGGTGAAAGAAGCCATCCTTAAGCTGCGAAAACAGAAAAAACCCATCCGAGAAATTGCTACAATATTATGAGTGAAAAAATCTACAGTTTGGTACATCCTGAGAAAGAAAGCAAGCACCGGTGAACTCAGCAACGCAAAAAGACCTGGACGTCCACGGAAGACAACAGTGGTGGATGATCGCAGAATCATTTCCATGATGAAGAGAAACCCCTTCACAACAGCCAACCAAGTGAGGAACACTCTCCAGGGGGTAGGCATATCGATATCCAAGTCTACCATAAAGAGAAGACTGCATGAAAGTAAATACAGAAGGTGCACTGCAAGGTGCAAGCCACTCATAAGCCTCAAGAATAGAAAGGCTAGATTGGACTTTGCTAAAGAACATCTAAAAAAGCCAGCACAGTTCTGGAAAAACATTCTTTGGACAGATGAAACCAAGATCAACCACTACCAGAATGATGGCGATGGCCATATGGAGAAGGCGTGGAACAGCTCATTATCCAAAGCATACCACATCTTCTGTAAAACACGGTAGAGGCAGTGTGATGGCTTGGGCGTGCATGGCTGCCAGTGGCACTGGGACACTAGTGTTTATTGATGATGTGACACAGGACAGAAGCAGCCGAATGAATTCTGAGGTGTTCAGAGACATACTGTCTGCTCAAATCCAGCTAAATGCAGTCAAATTGATTGGGTGGCGTTTCATGATACAGATAGACAATGACCCAAAACATACAGCCAAAGCAACTTGGAGTTTATTAAAGCAAAGAAGTGGAAAATTCTTGAATGGCCAAGTCAGTCACCTGATCTTAACCCAACTGAGCATGCATTTCACTTGTTGAAGACTAAACTTCAAACAGAAAGGCCCACAAACAAACAGCAACTGAAAGCCGCTGCAGTAAAGGCCTGGCAGAGCATTAACAAGGAGGAAACCCAGCATCTGGTGATGTCCATGAGTTCAAGACTTCAGGCTGTCATTGCCAGCAAAGGGTTTTCAACCAAGTATTAGAAATGAACATTTTATTTCCAGTTATTTAATTTGTCCAATTACTTTTGAGCCCCTGAAATGAAGGGATTGCATAAAAATGTGAGGCAACTAAAGCATTTTTTAACACAATCATTTTGTTCACCCCACTGAATTAAAGCTGAAAGTCTGCACTTCAACTGCATCTGAGTTGTTTCATTTAAAATTCATTATGGTAATGTACAGAACCAAAATTAGAAAAAAGTTGTCTCTGTCCAAATATTTATGGACCTAACTGTACATACACATACTGTATATATACGAGGTGCGATCCAAAAGTTCCCAGAATGCATTTATTTAAAAGCATACACACCAAATAACAATTAGTGGTGAACAGTTCCTTCAAAATAGTCACCCGCTGAGTTGATACACCAATCCCAGCGAGATTTCAACCTTTCGAAGCACCTGTGGAAGTCGTTTTTTGTCAGTGTGTTCAAGACGTCGGTTGTTATCGCTTGGATCTCCTCCACCGTCTCAAATCTGCATCCCTTGAGCCTCATCTTCATCTTAGGAAATAAAAAAAAAAAATCAGATGGCACTAAATCAGGAGAGTACGGAGGGTGGGGAATGGCAGTAAACTTTGTAGAAGCCAAAAATTTGTGCACAATCAGAGATGTGTGAGCTTGTGCATTGTCGTGATGCAAAAGAAATGACTTGTCAGCCCACATCCGAGGACATGTTCGGCGAATTCGATTTCGCAAACGCCTTAGAACATCCCTGTAGAATGCTTGTTGCAACATTTCATGGCTTTCTTTTGCTGTTTTTCCCAGTTTAAAACAGAATTTAACACACACTCTTTGCTCTTTCAAATCGCTCATTTTCACGAACAACCCTTCACAGACACAACCGAAGTTTAAACGAGAACTGCAAATTGAAAAACAACTGCGCTGACATTACAACGTGTGATAACAGCTCTCAAGGACAACTTGAACTGCTATCTAGTGGCGATCGATATAACCAAACCCTTCTGGCTGCAGAATAAATGCATTCCGGGAACTTATGGATCGCACCTCATATATATTATATATTTTTATATATATATATATATATATATATATATATATATATATATATATATATATATATATATATACACATATACATACAGTGGGGCAAAAAAGTATTTAGTCAGCCACCAATTGTGCAAGTTCTCCCACTTAAAAAGATGAGAGAGGCCTGTAATTTTCATCATAGGTATACCTCAACTATGAGAGACAAAATGAGAAAAAAAAAAATCCAGAAAATCACATTGTCTGATTTTTGAAGAATTTATTTGCAAATTATGGTGGAAAAAAAGTATTTGGTCAATAACAAAAGTTCATCTCAGTACTTTATTATATACCCTTTTTTGGCAATGACAGAGGTCAAACGTTTTCTGTAAGTCTTCACAAGATTTTCACACACTGTTGCTGGTATTTTGGCCCATTCCTCTATGCAGATCTCCTCTAGAGCAGTGATGTTTTGGGGCTGTCGCTGGGCAACACGGACTTTCCACTCCCTCCAAAGATTTTCTATGGGGTTGAGATCTAGGGCCTCATGTATAACGCCGTGCGTAGAACTCGCACTATAACATGGCGTAAGCACAAAAGCAGGATTGTGCGTATGCACAGAAAAATCCAGATGCAGGAATCTGTGCGCACACATACTTTCATGTTCTTCCACTACATAAATCCCGATCAGCGTGAAAAGTAACGCACGTGCACGCGCCTTCTGTCCCGCCCCAACTCCTCCCAGAATTACGCCTCTTTGAATATGCAAATCAATATAAATAGCCTTCTGTGAAAAGACAATGGGAAAAGCACAGGGGAAAATATAAGAATTTCAGCGAATACCAAGTGGAGGCAAAGGAAAAACGTACTATTTGTTGGTTTAAACAGTGGTATAATCAACAAAAGAAAGTTGATCGAGTGACAGAGTGTCAGAAAAACTCGAAAGATCAAATTCACAAAGTCGCACAGTGCCCGAAATAAAAAAGAAATCATATATCAAAGTCGTCGTGAAAAGGCAAGTCGTAGCCCACCGTCTGAGTGTCATATGAAAGCGTATTAGGGTACAAACAAAAAACATAGGCACACAGTGGGGAAAAAAGCACGAAATGTCAACTTTAATCTCGAACTTTCCACTTTAATCACGTAGTTTATTTTGCCATTAAAGTAGAACATCATAAACTTCATCTTAAAATCGTTTATTTTACTAGTTTCTCAAGTAGCATGTTAAATGCTTTGTTCTGTGTTTGATCTTCTATGTGCTCTATGTGTGTGAATCACTACGTGCTTCCGTTCTTTCTCTTTCTCCGACGGGACACAGAATGCATTACATTCGAGATATTACAGCTCTCTGAATAATTAAAATACTGAGATGTATACGTGATATCATTTTCATGATGATAGGAATGAAAGCATGTTATTAAACATGGGAACACGGTGGCGCAGTGCTTGTTCATATCTCACGCAAGAGGCTTGCTGCACCATGTGCGACCTTCGATGAAATAATTTATTATAGAAGTACTCTTTCAAACGTACTAACCTCCAATTCCTGTCCATACTTTTCTTTCTCCAATCGCCACACAATCAGCTCTGTAATAGACGTTAAGCCATTTGTAAGCATAGAACGCCGATTCTTCAAAACTTTTAAGGAACATTGAAATATCTTCGTAGTACATGTTTCATTATTCTATTCGTCTATCCTTCCAGTGTCGCATCAGCACCAGCAAGAATACAGCGCAAGGCAGGAGCTATCCTTGAACTAGCAATACGCTGCGGCACCGTGTCCTCACATGTTTAATTATTAACAATACAGATTATTTAAATGAAGTTAAAGTTTTATCTGTATACTATAAGCAACATATTTTGCTGCATTTCATCTTAAAAATGATATTGTCATCATACGCGCTTTATAAAGTAGCGCAGGTTGTGCAATATTATAACTGTAGTGTAAGTTTACAGTGAGGTGATTGTACTTATAAGTACAAACAGTTCTACAAGGAGCACTTGATGGACTGATTGAGTGCATTTATAGTTCTTGGGATGAAACTGTTTCTGAAACGCGAGGTCCGTACAGGAAAGGCTTTGACGCTTTCTGCCATGGTTGAGGTAGTGTGTACATGAAACTGTATACCGATAATTCTCTTTCCGATCAGCTGCTGCTGTGATTCACACTCAGATACAGTGATATAAATACTCCGAGTGGTGCAGTGAGAGTAATATGGAAAAAGATGATCCGCAGTGGCAACCCTTAACGGGAGCAGCAAAAAGAAGAACAAGATGCAGTGAGAGTAACAACGCTAAAGCAGTTATGGTATTTGGAATACTATGGCTATTCCCTGGCCCATTATATTGCAACAGGTTAATTACGATCAGATGCATTACACTAATAAACAATATGCAGTTAATTTCAGTGTATTTATAAAGCCGCGTCAGGAATGTGGGTCTAAGAAAGAAAGGGTGATCACACAGGAACAGTAGCACTGCTTTGACGCTGGGTGCCGCCAGTCTGCAAAACAGAGCGGAGAAATTGCGTACGCCAAGGTATGAGTTACCGTGGAAATGTGCGTGGCTTTACGCCAAGTTTAGGTTTTATACATCGCGATTTGAGCGTGGAAAGGTTCGTACGCAACATTTCTGTGCGTACACACCGTTTATACATGAGGCCCCTGGAGACTGGCTAGGCCACTCCAGAACCTTGAAATGCTTCTTACGAAGCCACTCCTTCGTTACCCGGGCAGTGTGTTTGGGATCATTGTCATGCTGAAAGACCCAGCCACGGTTCATCTTCAATGCCCTTGCTGATGGAAGGAGGTTTTCACTCAAAATCTGACGATACATGGCCCCATTCATTCTTTGCTTTACACGGATCAGTCGTCCTGGTCCCTTTGCAGAAAAACAGCCCCAAAGCATGATGTTTCACCCCCATGCTTTACAGTAGGTATGGTGTTCTTTGGATGCAACTCAGCATTCTTTCTCCTCCAAACACGACGAGTAGAGTTTTTACCAAAAAGTTCTATTTTGGTTTCATCTGACCATATGACATTCTCCCAGTCCTCTCCTGGATCATCCAAATGCTCTCTAGCAAACTTCAGACGGACCAGCACATGTACTGGCTTAAGCAGGGGGACACGTCTGGCACTGCAGGATTTGAGTCCCTGGCGGCGTAGTGTGTTACTGATGGTAACCTTTGTTACTTTGGTCCCAGCTCTCTGCAGGTCATTCACTAGGTCCCCCCGTGTGGTTCTGGGATTTTTGTTCACCATTCTTGTGATCATTTTGATCCCACGGGGTGAGATCTTGCGTGGAGCCCCAGATCGGGGGAGATTATCAGTGGTCTTGTATGTCTTCCATTTTCTAATAATTGCTCCCACAGTTGATTTCTTCACACCAAGCTGCTTACCTATTGCAGATTCAGTCTTCCCAGTCTGGTGCAGGTCTACAATTTTGTTTCTGGTGTCCTTTGACAGCTCTTTGGTCTTGGCCATAGTGGAGTTTGGAGTGTGACTGTTTGAGGTTGTGGACAGGTGTCTTTTATATTGATAACGAGTTCAAACAGGTGCCATTAATACAGGTAACAAGAGGAGGACAGAGGAGCCTCTTACAGAAGAAGTTACAGGTCTGTGAGAGCCAGAAATCTTGCTTGTTTGTAGGTGACCAAATACTTTTTTTCCACCATAATTTGCAAATAAATTCTTTAAAATCAGACAATGTGATTTTCTGGATTTTTTTTTCTCATTTTGTCTCTCATAGTTGAGGTATACCTATGATGAAAATTACAGGCCTCTCTCATCTTTTTAAGTGGGAGAACTTGCACAATTGGTGGCTGACTAAATACTTTTTTGCCCCACTATATATATATTATATATAAAGTGCTCATCATAAATGAGTACACTCCCTTTAAAAGTACGAATTTAATCAGTAGCTCAATGAACAAAAGAACAATGTCCAAACTTTTCACAAGGCTGAGTTTTATTGAACACTTGTTAAACTCCATAACATGAAATTAAGGTTAATAATATAACTTAGATCATAAAATCTTCAGTTTCACTCAAATTGGTTGAAGCAAAAATGAATACACCCCGCAACAAAAACTACTACATCTAGTATTTTGTATGACCACCATGATTCTTAAGGACAGCACCAAGTCTTCTAGGCATGGAATGAACAAGTTGGTGACATACTGCAACATCTATCTTTTTCCATTCTTCAAGAATAACCTCTTTTAGAGCCTGGATGCTGGATGGAGAGTGATGCTCAACTTGTCGCTTCAGAATTCCCCACAGGTGTTCGATTGGGTTCAGATCAGGAGACATACTTGGCCATTCAATCACCTTCACCCTGTTCTTCTTCAGAAATGCAACAGTAGCTTTAGATGTGTGTTTTGGATCATTGTCGTGTTGGAAAAGTGCACGACGACCAAGTGCACGGAGTGATGGCAGCATCTTCTCCTTCAGTATAGAGCAGTACATTGTTGAGTTCATGATACCATCAATGAAATGCAGCTCCCCAACACCAGCAGCACTCATGCAGCCCCACATAAGGACACTGCCACCACCATGTTTCACTGTAGGCACCATGCATTTTTCTTTGAAATCCTCACCTTTACGATGCCATACAGTTTTGAAACCATTAGTTCCAAAAACAGTGATCTTTGTCTCATCACTCCAGAGTATAGAGTCCCAGTAGTCTTCATCTTTTTCAGCATGGGCCTTAGCAAATTCTAGGCGTGCTTTTTTGTGCATGGGCTTTAGGAGAGGCTTCCTTCGTGGACGATACCCATGCATGCCATTCCTCTGCAGTGTGCGCCGTATTGTGTCACGGGAAACGGTCACTCCAGTTTGGCTTTCTACTGCTTTAGCTAACTGCAGTGAACTTGCATGGCGATTTTCTTCAACCCTTCTCATCAGAAGACGCTGGAGAAGGGCCTTAGTCAGGGAGGTGACCAAGAACCCGATGGTCACTCTGTCAGAGCTCCAGAGGTCCTCTGTGGAGAGAGGAATACCTTCCAGAAGGACAACCATCTCTGCAGCAATCCACCAATCAGGCCTGTATGGTAGAGTGGCCAGACAGAAGCCACTCCTTAGTAAAAGGCACATGGCAGCCCGCCTAGAGTTTGCCAAAAGGCACCTGAAGGACTCTCAGACCATGAGAAAGAAAATTCTCTGGTCTGATGAGACAAAGATTGAACTCTTTGGTGTGAATGCCAGGCGTCACGTTTGGAGGAAACTAGGCACTGCTCATCACCAGGCCAATACAGTGAAGCATGGTGGTGGCAGCATCATGCTGTGGGGATGTTTTTCGGCGGCAGGGACTGGGAGACTAGTCAGGATAAAGGGAAAGATGACTGCAACAATGTACAGAGACATCCTGGATAAAAACCTGCTCCAGAGCGCTACTGACCTCAGACTGGGGCGACGGTTCATCTTTCAGCAGGACAACGACCCTAAGCACACAGATATCAAAGGAGTGGCTTCAGGACAACTCTGTGAATGTCCTTGAGTGGCTCAGCCAGAGCCCAGACTTGAATCCGATTGAACATTTCTGGAGAGATCTTAAAATGGCTGTGCACCGACGCTTCCCATCCAACCTGATGGGAGCTTGAGAGGTGCTGCAAAGAGGAATGGGCAAAACTGGCCAAGGATAGGTGTGCCAAGCTTGTGGCATCATATTCAAAAAGACTTGAGGCTGTAATTGCTGCCAAAGGTGCATCGACAAAGTGATTTCTCAGTTTTTTTATTTTTAATAAATTTGCAAAAACCTCAAGTAAACTTTTTTCACGTTGTCATTATGGGGTGTTGTGTGTAGAATTCTGAGGAAAAAAATGAATTTAATCCATTTTGGAATAAGGCTGTAACATAACAAAATGTGGAAAAAGTGATGCGCTGTGAATACTTTCCGGATGCACTGTGTGTGTATATATTTATTGAGTATACTTTATACATAAAATATATGTTGTTGTACCTTGCATAACTGAATAACCCTTATGGCACAATAACACTTCAATACATTTATGGTCACTATAGTATTTGGATTTAATAATCTTCGTGTCACTACAGTATTTGGATTTAATAATCTTCATGTGGGAAAAGGCTGACTCGTATAAATAAGTAGAGCCGAATAATGCAGTCAAGGAAGTAGCACATTTCCTCACGTTTGGGTGCTTTTCCTCTGTGAGTAAGTTCCAAAAATGTCCATGAGCCCTATACTTCAGCTGAATGTCATCCTGCAGTGTCAAAATCTCAGCCTCCACTGTAGAGGAGTTTTAGGTGAAACAGTGTTGCAATTTTTGATGCGGGTAAATCACCCTCAACATCTTCCCTAAATGCAGCGTTTCTCGATCTTTAAGCTTTTGCGACCCGAGTTTTCATAATAGTTTTAATCGCGCCCCCTAACGTTTTTTTGAAACCCTAATAAAATTTATTCCTATATTTTTTGCTGCCGATAGACCGCTACAAGTTTAAAATTTTCCTACGAATAGCGAAATTACGCCACATATGGAAACATTCGCGCCCCCTTTTGCTTTGGTGTGTCTGCCTTTGCTTTTGAATTCAGCCTAGTGAAAAATGACGGCTGTCCAATTAATTGCGATTTTAGTTCCCTCTCCTTTCTCTTTCTCAAATCGCTTTTCGGAAGTAAGTCAGTTTCGTAGTTTTTATGAACAGTTCGAAAGTGCCTTTTCACATTTTTCTTCTTTGGAATATCAATGATAGATTGACAGATCAGACAAACGCATTTCGATTGTGAGAAAAAAAAAAAATCATCTTCCAATTCTTCCAATTCCACATCCAGCCCCATATCCCCGCAGAACAAATTTTTTTTTAAATCCCTTCTTTAGTCGATATAAATTGGAAGGCTAACTAGATCACTTAGATAGACGGAGTTTTGCAGTAGCTCGCACGTTTGATCGTGCGTGCAGGATGACCAGTATGTCAATCAAGTGGCAAATGCCATAGGGAGGATATATGATAGACTAACATTTTAAAAAAATAAAATTTTTTTTTAATGCAACGCGATCTACCTGCACTACCTTTCCGATCTACTGGTTGATCGCGATCGACACATTGGGCACCCCTGGTGTAGATTGATATTTGGGTTTGGGTTTTTAACTCTTTGACAGCAACATGCAATTTCTTTTTCTTTAGTTATATTCTTGAATATAAGCGCACTTGTTTGTTATACTTGTACGTTTTGTGAAAGTGTTTATTTGATATTTGGACTTCAGTCTTCACACATTATACACTTCATGTCAGCATTTTGTCAATTATTACTAAAACATGAAAAACGTTTCTGTTTTAGCGATGTGTTTACATAGATCGCTGTAGACACAGAACACACATGAAATGTATGTATTCCTAATGACAACAGATTATTTATCCTCTACAATTCTAGGCACCTCACTCCCAGATAAACCACTTGAGCACTGACAATCTTCTTTGCGACTTGAGCTGCAGCGGTGGGGGTGGGGATGGGATAGCAGGCTGCTTGCTGCTTGTGCTGATCGACACATTTACAACACAAAAGATGCTGACAGAGAGGTGTGAAGGAATTTAAGGTGTGCCGGGATTACAAGTTTTTTCATAGGTTTCAGGGATTCTATTGTTAAGCGAATGCAGTGAAGCCAAGAGAAAAGCAAGGTACTACACCATAAAAGACTATTGTAGGGGCTTTGCGGTGCAATCTTGGTAAGAACTGTCAGGGCATTAGGCATTAAAGAGACAAGGAGGAGAAGAGCTATCCACAAATCCATCGAAGCGTCAGAGAGCGTTTCTCAATGGTTGTGGCTCAAAACAGGATGACCACGAGGCAATTTAGCTAACTAGTTGTTTAGACAAAAGCTCAAGTCCTGTCAGCCTCAACTGGGTCACCTAGAGGAGTGAATGAAACATCAACATCACTGAAAATGCTTCCAGAAGCACCAACAGATGTATTTGCTCACAAATAACCAAAATAATACCAGACTCTGCATCTTAGTTATTTACAAAGAATTTGACTATCATAGCATATCCCTTTTATTATAATTGTTTGAAATTGGTAAGTAATATAACCTTTTCAATACTACTACATTGAACCTTTTTAATTCCTATAATAAATCCACAAAGGTAAAGATTTTTCTAATAAAAGAGGTTTTCTATAATAAACAGCCTGGACTAGTTAAACTAATAAACTTAAGTGGAATAACTTATATCTTTGTATGACCACTCTTACCAGAGCCAGGCTTGTATATGTAATTAATGTCCATTTCCATTTCAGACTCTGGAACAAGCTGTAAAATTCTTTCTTGTGCTATTTTCTTCCTGTGCTCAAGCTCTTCTCTAGTCTCTCGGAAAAAGTGCAGCCGATACCTAGGGTTAAAAGAAAAGAAAAAAATAAATAAATATATATATTATATATATAGGCAGTCCCGAGGTTACATACGAGATAGGGACTGTAGGTTTGTACTTAAGCTGAATTTGTATGTAAGTCGGAACAGGTACATTACTGTAATAATTTTTTAAAACTTTATTATTTCTACTTTATTTTCAATGGTGATGGTTTTTCTCTTCTTTACTGTAGCACCAGCACTTGCATCAGATTTGTGTTTCAGAGACATTCTTGAAGGGTGAAGACAAAAAAGTTAAGATGAGCTCTTCTGTACAGCACTGTACACGCTATCACAGTAGATTAGGCACCAGTCGTCAACACGTCTGATGTATAGGGTGGTCCAGATCTAATTATGCAATTTTCATTACTTATTCAGTTTATTACATAGAAAATCACCCGAAAAATCCCGGACCATCGAGAAGTGTGCGAACTGATGACACAAAGAATCGTCTTTGTGCTGAACTGGAATCGTCCCCGCATAAATCAATGTCATCCAGACGATCTGGATCTGCAGAATTACATCTGGACCACCCTGTACTGACAAGAGACAACTTCCTGCAATGTGCGTAACAGTACAAGCAGGCTTCCTATTGAGAATGAATGGGGGCAGCGAGGGGCAGTTCATCACCAGCCCACATCACAGTCACCTCCACTACAGTATATTGCCTGCAGTGTCCACCGCACCACCGCCCCCATTCAACATGCAGCCATCCGAGGCAGACTATAACGCTACCCCCCGCTTCCCCATTCACCCTTAATGGCCTCCGTTCAGCCACAACAGGGCATTACCAACCGCCCACCTAGAATGAACGGGGCAGCCGTGTGTGGTGGGCGGGCAGTGAAACCGCTTGCCGCCCGACGGACACTACACAGCGCGAGCAGCGATATCGACCCCCTCCAGCCTCCGTCCAGCCACCGCTTACAGCGTCCCCAGGCTGAAGATGACGGAGCAGCAGTTACTGAGGCGCATGCGTCGCAGCTGCAGACCCTTTCATATGTCGTAGGTTGGATGTCTGTAACATGGGGACTACCTGTACACATACACATACACACACACAACTGGAACGTTGGAACAGACTGTGTTACTACACCCTCTGAAGTACTACTTGGACAACATTCCAGTAATAATGTCAAAAAAAAAAAATCACAATTAAATGAGACAGAGCGTTATCCCTTAGAACTGCAGGCCTTTCATTTAGAGAATTTGCAAAAAAAAAAAAAAAAAAGAGAGAGAGAGAGATCTAGCAGACCCAAAGGTTAGGTTTCTGAGGGTCACCAGCTTACGTGATAGGTGCCTCACAGCACAACAGCTAAGTGCAGCTTAACAGTGGTCAAAAAAAGCAAGTCTCCGTTTCTAATGTGAAGAGGAGACTCTGTGCTGCAGGTCTGACAGGATAAGTGGCAGTAAGAAAGCCATTCCTTAAAGGACAAAACAGGACCTCATATACTAGCTGTTGACTACTGCAGACTGGAAGAAAGTCTTATGGACCAATAAATCAAAATTTAAAATCTTTGGTTCATCAAGCAGGGTGTTTGTGAAATTATAAGTTGGTGAAAGGATGATTCCTCGGTGTGTGACACCAACTGTCAAACATGGAGGAGGAAGTGTGACGGTCTGGGGTTCTTTTAATAGAGGCAGAGTCGGTGACTTGCACACAGTGACTGGAATTCTGAATCAAAAGAGTTACCACAGTTTGAATGTTATATCACCAACAGATGGCTACTTTGAGTAATCAAAAATTTGAATAAAATGTTGTATACTTAATGATTCCTTGACATATTTTTATTTGTCATCGTTTATTTGTTTAATACCTTGATTTCATGCAGCATTAAGGCATTAAAATGTGTGCATTTCCATAAAAACTGAAACTTTTGACCAGTAGTGTATTTTGTCATCATTTGAATTTAAAAAATAGTAAATGCACTGATATTCTTTTACTAATAAACACTATCTTAAACAAAACAAAAGTTAGATAATGGGGGTGACTTGCTACATGACTTTGATGAAATTATGCACCTAAGGCAGGTATTTCTCATTGGCTCTTGTGAATCCCAGTTTCCCCCTTATGTCTCTCAACTTATTCAAGCATATCCAGCAGTGACGACTAAGACTTTTTCATTTTCTATTTTTCTTCCTTGCCATCATAAGCTGGTGAATTTGGAGACATCCTGAACTGAAAACAATGTGAAGTAGTGCATACTGTTGGTTTTAATGGATGTCTATTATTCCAGGTCACATCTGTCCAATTTCTTATGATTTACTTTGTGCGTGCGGTACACATCTGTCTGTCCACTTAATGAATTTAGATTGGGTTTTTTTTCTATAATTTGCTTGAACATTCCGGTTGATTTTATGACTTCTCTCATTGTGCTAAGTATTATAGTTCGCTTGAGGCAGCGATTAATAAGTGCAAATCGAAGAGACAGGTGGCAAGACCTCAGAAGTAGGGAGCCGGACGGGGCCATCCTCACTCAAGTGCCAGCCCCCATAAGAGTCGGGTCTATAGGTCTACCTCTTTTCACGAGAGAACTACTTAATAGATTTAGATGGGGTTTTTTTTTTTTGTATAATTTGCTTGAACATTCCAGTTGATTTTAAGACTTCTCTCATTGCACTAAGTATCATAGTTCGTTTGCAGCAGCGATTTATAAGCACAAAGAGAAAGGCTGCGGGCCGAGGGGAAGGGGAGGCATAAAATTAATCAATTGGTGCTCAAATTATTTGACATGCTGTCTCAGACATACACTTCAATAAATACCGTTTTAGAACACAACAATTCAGTTTGTTATCCTACAGAATATTTAAATTCCATTAATCCTCCTGGCACGCCACCCCACAATTTAGCATTGAAAGTAGGAGCACCAATTATACTTTTGAGAAACCTGGGCCCACCCAAACTTTGCAATGGTAACAGTCTCCAGGGGCCTCATGCATAACGCCGTGCACAGAATTCGCACTATAACATGACATAAGCACAAAAGAAAAGTAATGCTCGTGCACGCGCCTGCTGTCCCGCCCCAACTCCTCCCAGAATTATGCCTCTTTGAATATGCAAAGCAATATAAATAGCCCTTAAGTTCAGTGTTCTGTGAAAAGACAATTGGGAAAAGCAAGAGGGAAAATGGAAGAATTTCAGTGAATACCAAGTGGAGGCAAGGAAAAACATACTATTTGTTGATTTAAACAGTGATATAAACAACAAAAGGAAGCTAATTGACTGACATAGCGTGTCGGAGAAACTCGAAAGCTCAAGTTTACAAAGTCGCACAGTGCCCAAAATAAAAAAAGAAGTTGTCAGATATCAAAGTCGCCGTGAAAAGGCGAGACGTAGCCCACCTTCTGAGTGTCATATGAAGGCTTATTAGGGTACAGAGAAAAAAAAGGCACAGTGGGGGAAAAAGCACGAAATGTCAACTTCAATCTCGAAATTTCCACTTTAATTACAGTTTATTTTGTCATTAAAGTAGAACATCATAAACTTCATCTTAAAATCGTTTAATTAACCAGTTCCTCAAATCACATCGTAATTAAAGTAGCACGTTAAATTCTTTGTTTTGTATGTGTTCTTCTATGTGCTCTGTGTGTGTGAACCACTACATGCTTCTTAAACCGGCTTTCTCTTCCTCCTACAGGACACAGAATCCATTACATTCGTGATATTACAGCTCTCTGAATAACTAAAATACTGAGATGTATATGTGATATAATTTTCATGATGATAGGAGTTAAAGCACGTTATTAAACATGGGAACACGGTGGCGCAGTGATTGTGTGCGACCTTCGATGAAATAATTTATTGCAGCAGTACTCAGTGGCGGCTCTAGGCTCGTGGCGGCCCTGGGCAGAGAAAGAATCGGTGGCCCCTTCGCCCGCCAATGTCAATATGGTATCTTATGCACGGCGGATGGCCACGTCCGTTGCGGACACTGCATAGCCGCCTCGTGCTCATGACACAAGCGTTTAACTTTTGCCGAAATTTGCCGCTGCGTTTTTAGCTGTGTCGTTATTTTCTCTTTCTGTTTTATATTCAATATATATTGGCGTGGCGGCCCCTGGGATTTGGCGGCCCTGTGCAGGTGCACAGTTTGCATATGCCTAAGGTCGCCCCTGCAGTACTTTCTCTTTCAAACGTACTAACCTCCAATTCCTGTCCTTCCTTTTCTTTCTCCAAGTAACCGATCGCCACACAATCAGCTCTGTAACAGATGTTAAGCCATCTGTAAGCTTAGAACGCCGATTCTTCAAAACTTTTAAGGAACACTGAAATATCTTCGTAGTACATGTTTAATTATTCTGTCATTCACGCCTGTCCCAGTGAAGCACACAGTGCTTTTATCTGTATAATATAATCAACATATTTTGCTGCATTTCATCTTAAAAATGATATCATCATCATATGTAAATACATGCTTTATAAAGTGGCTCAGGTTGTGCAATATTATAACTGTAGTGCAAGTTTACAGTGAGGTGATTGTACTTATAAGTCCAAACAGTTCTACAAGGAGCAGTTGATGGACTGATTGAGTGCGTTTAGAGCTCTTGGGATGAAACTCTTTCTGAACCGCGAGGTCCATACAGGAAAGGTTTGAAGCGTTTACCGTGTAAGAAGCAGTTCAAATAGGAAGCATGGCTGAGGAAGCGTGTGCTTGATGCTGTATACCGATAATTCTCTTTCCGATCAGCTGCTCCGAGTGGTGCAGTGAGAGTAATATGGAAAAAGATGATCTGCTGTGGCAACCCTTAACGGGAGCAGCTGAAAGAAGAAGAAGAAGAAGGTGCAGTGAGAGTAACAACGTTAAAGCAGTTATGGTATTTGGAATAGTTTGACCATTCTGTGGACCATTATATTGTTACTGGTTAATTACAATCAGATGCATTAAACTAATAAAAAATATGCGGTTAATTTCAGTGTATTTATAAAGCCGCATCAGGGACGTGGATCTGAAAAAGAATGATAAATCACACAGGAACAGTAGCACTGCTTTGACGCTGGGTGCCGCCAGTCTGCAAAACTGAGCGGAGAACTTGCGTACGACAGGGTATGAGGTACCTTGGAAATGTGCATGGCTTTATGCCAAGTTTAGGTTTTATACATCGCGATTTGAACGTGGAAACATTCTTACGCCTCATTTCTGTGCGTACGCACCGTTTATACATGAGGCCCCAGGTCTGTCAGCTTCAGAACAACATCATAAAGGCGATAACAATCACAGGATGTGGCCTTGGCAAGAGGGTTTTAATTCCTCACATTCCTCTAATTGTGATGCACATTCCCTTTCAATTCAAGAAATTACAGTTCCCGGTGAAGCTTTGCTTTGCCATGTCACTTAATAAGGCCCAAGGGCAGATACTCAAGTTGACAGGGGTTGGCCTTAGCTCACCATGCTTCTCGCATGGTCAGCTTTACATTGCTTTCTCCCGGGTTAGTTCCCCAAGAAACCTAGATGTCTTCACCCCTGAAAACAAAACCAAAAATATTGTATATCAATAAGCCCTCGGATATGAAACCTATCAATATAAATTATTCTCAATACAAATTACATTTTTTAAATTTTTTTTATTGATTTTTAAAGTTTGTCCTGCTTCACTACTATGCGGGCGGAGCCACAAGGGACAGCTAGTTCATATTATATATCTGCACACATAATCATATCAAATTTGAATTACTTACAAAATGAATATGAACAGCTAAATATTGCCAAAAATCAGAACTGAGTCACTTCTAGCTGCAACGTGAATGTAATCGTATATTACAGAAGAGTTTTCTGGGTTACTAATGTCACATGGTCTTTTTTTCTGGTTGTATTGAATTTAGAGCAATGCATTACACATTTAGTTCCTTTTATTTATTTTAATAATGATAATAATCTAAAGTTTGATTGCTTTTAGTGTAGATCAAGCAACAAATCAGCTATGATGATGATTTTCTGTAAAACCACTGGCCAGAAATTCATGTGTACAAAAGGATATATGAACTTTCATGAAGAAATTTAAAGTTTTCTACAGCTGATCAGAATTGCTTCATAGTTCTCTTACTCAAACAACAGAGTGACCCCTTTCTTTTCTGGCCCATAATCTTCATCAGGCAGAGGACATAGTGTACAGAATGCACCATGCTGACTCACTGCCACCATCTACTAGAGGAATTACATTTTGCAGTTAGTAAGCCAAGAGGAGGATATGCTTGGCATATATATGGCAGAGTGGTGGCTCTGAGGCTAGGGATCTGCACTGCCAATCGGAAGGTTGCCGGTTCGAATCCCATAAATGCCAAAAGGGACTCTGCTCTGTTGGGCCCTTGAGCAAGGCCCTTAACCTGCAATTGCTGAGCACTTTGCATTTATATAGCGCTTTTCTCACTACTCAAAGAATTATTATTATTATGCTTGCCGCACCTCACTGTGATATTACTGAGATGTCGTGGGACATTTTAAAGAGAACTACTCTAAACAAACTTAACACAGTCAGAATGAGCATTTCAAAAACTGTTTCCAAAATAACCAAAGCAAGCAATTAAAGGTAACACTTTACATTCAGTGTCTATAATTATACAGGTAATTACATAGTAGTTACAGTGTAAGTACAGTGTAACTATGAGTTATTACTCTATACTTACTGTGTAATACAAAGTAACACTATAGTTAATTACTCAGCTGTCATTCTTAGACACTTAATGTAAAGTATTACCCAACTGAGTAGTTGTAAAGATCCATATTAAGTGGATTTAAATGTGTACAATAAAGAGATTAAATTAAAATGCATCACTAATAACTAATACATCACAAGCATCAACTTTTGGTCATTTTGTCAAGCTAAGCATTTAAACTACTGCAGTACAAAATTTTTAACCATATATTTTGAATGGATACCACTCCATGTGAACTTTTTGCACTAAATGTTCTGGTTAGTGGCAAAACCTATGTAATAATGTGTTATTTACAATATTATATGGCTCAGGGAACTGAACAGATCAATAAGTACAAAGGTGTTCTGAGTTTTACAGTAGAAGCACACTTATTAAAGTAAAATAAGATGAATCAAACATTGCCTATAACACAGTAATAGCCAACTGCAGTTATCCATTTTAATTTTAGCCTTACCTATTTGGGTCATAATTCCTCCCTCCATAAGGTCTTGGCTGTTGATTAACTTTTCTGACCATGTGAGAAAGAGATTCTCCGTCTGAAGTATCCATGTTTTCATCTAGTGGTTTTTCAATGCCACCACTGCGGCTGTTTTGGCCCAAATTAAGTTCATCAGTTAAACCTGTAAATGTGTTTTCAACAATTAACAAAAAATTGGTATATCTCCACATACATTTCAATTTAGTGATACAGCAGGAAATCACTCAAAACATTTCACAACACAGTACAACCTATTGTACTGTACAATAATATGCAATCAATTATATAAACTTACAAATATATGCACACATAAATGTACAGTAAAATGAACAGGAAATTAAATCAAATAAATAACTTCAACAATATTTAAATTTGAAAATGAAACACATTGGGTCAAATGAAGTAAACAAGCTAAACAGACAGACAGATACAGTAGTGGCTTGACCTTTACAAATCTATTAAGGTGTGTGTTCATTTCTTTCTCTTTATCATCTAGCATGTGATCTGGTAGGGCAAACAAGCTGTGAACTATCTTCACTCATAAATTTCCTTTTGAGTATATGAATGTATGTTCTTATGCTTGCATGTAACCCCATGTGTGCATACAAGTATACTGAAATACATTCAATTATCTTAAAAACTACTTTTCCAAATATTTTCAAATCAATAGACCTGGTCCAAGAACTAAATGATGCAAACTACAAAAATCACAGTTAAATGAAACAATTCCTAAGTCTGCTTATCGATGGACAAAGACCAAACCATTACTGAAGGATATATAGTTAAGTACTGGAGCAAAAGCAATAGACATGGAGCCTGTAATAGGACATCAGGCTAAAATCAAATTTTTGCAATGTTTTGAACATCATAGATTCAGAATCTAAGCTTAATTTAATAGTAAATTTTTCATCCCATCATCAAACATCCATTTACATGAAAGCATGTTTGTGGGTTTTTCTTGGCATCTTGACAAATGATCCTGGCAGTTGTAGCTGAAATCTTGATTGGTCTACCAGACCGTAGGCAGACTGGTGGCTCCAAGGCTAGCAATCTGCTCCAGCAATCAGAAGGTTGCCGGTTTGAATCCTGTAAATGGCAGAAGTGATTCTACTCCATTGAGCCCTTGAGGAAGGCCCTTAACCCGCAATTGCTTCATCCTGGGTATGATCTTAATCTACATCCAGTCCTGCATGCATGTCCTACAACTTACAAGGAAAACTTGGGGACTAGTGGCACAACTGGCACTCCAGACATGGTTCCAGTCTGTCACCTGCTGCACTCAGATCCCAATCAGGTGGTTCACATTTGTTTGGTAAATACCAACCTGCAGCCCAGATTGTAGTTTTACCTGTGGGGGGCAGTTGTCAGGCAGTCCAGAGTGTTTTTAACATGTGGGGCCTGAGGTTCATCCTTCATTGTATTCATGAAATATGGATCAATTGGCTTTATTGGACCTAAACATTGACATCCTCCTCATACGGCGACATAGGTAGAGAAAACATCACCACTGCTACCGGGTTCATCCTGTGCAATGTTTTGCACATAAATTCTTGAATTCAGATGTCAGTTTCGAGTTTTGATTGCCTGCTGCAACTGGTAGAACACCATACTACATGCTGGTCAGCCAATATCCGAGTCAATGTTAGCCCTGAAGAGTAGCTACTTGTCACTTTGAAGTAAGCACATACACAAAAAGTACTTGTGGATACACTCACCCACCAGCATTAATAATCTATGGTAGCTAAAGTTACATCATTAGCACAAACCTACAAACTGCTTCGAATTCTCCATCATTATTATTTTGCTGATAATGTGTGTAAATGTGTGTGTGCATACAAAAACACACAAACACACGTAATCATGGGACATATCCGGTCATCCAGAATATTAAATGAATGACACATAAATGCAATACAGACGTTTTCTTCCTGCTTATTGGATTTTGACAGAAACACCCCAAAAAAGCTGCATACACCCATGTGGACAGTCTGATTATTGCAATAAGAAAAAAATGCTTGCCGTTCAATATGCGCTCTCCTGACGCAACAGACGACAGAAACACACTCAGTTCAGAAGTTCATGTGGACAGGGCCTTAATTACCCTTAATTTGAACCTGTGTGTGTCAACTTGTATTTATATTATCAGCCCCAACATTCAAGGGGATGTAAACTTTTGATCACGCCCAAACAGTTGCTGCATGTGTTTTTTGAAAATCCATCTTAAAAGAATTTAACAAACGAGGGTCACAGAAGATTTACTACGTAGCCAGATTGAACACTCCTGGCATCAAATTCTGTCAATTGTTACCCTGAAAATGGTGGGAAAAAAAATTTTAAAAAAACTTGTCCTCACAAACACAGCATACATGAATGATACCAACAGTCTAGTAAAATATGCAGCTGTGTTTGCTTTTCTTCTCTCATTTGCCTAGCTTGGCAATTTCTGCTCGTTTCCAGAATTATTATTATTACTATATTATTATATAGTGTTATGTGTTATCTAGCTATTAAATCAGTCTTAGACTGCTAACAGTTATATCAAAAAGATTTTTTAATGTGTGGATCGGTGTAAGGTTTCATTTATTTAGGTTAACATTTGGAAAAGGCTAAAGAAGCTTATTTTAAACAATCAAAAAAAAGTCTTAATTCGAGAGGATGTTGCTGGGTTGTATCCAGTACCAATGTGCATGAACGTGCTTTTGCCTTTTATTGATAGAATGAGATTAATTAGACAAGCAGCATGCAATCAATACAATCAGCCAAACAAATATCTATGTACAATTCAGTGTTAACCAGGACCTTTGTTACAGATATTTTAATATGGGATGAGCAATGGTGCAGAAGTTGTTTTCCGGTCTCACAGTGACTAGGAGGTCACATTTGATTGCTAATCTTGTCAGGGTCTATATGAAGTTTGCATAGTCTCACTTTGTGTGTTTTTGGACTGACTGGTATAAGTGACCATGTGCAAAATGACCTGTTTAACGAAAAGATATTTGAAAAGCATCATCAATCTTGCTAAATTACAAAAAATACATTTATAAGTGTTGTGAATTAAATTGTATCCACCTTGTTTATGCAGAGAGCAAGCCTGATGGATAGATCCTTGCGGAGCACAATCACACACACGTACCCAAGCAGAAAAGAGATTAGTCAAGTGTGATGTGGGTAATTCAGTAAAAATCATAAATAAAGTATAACTTTAACTTTAATGCAATTACTTACTAAAGATAATATTTTCCAAACAGGGCAGTCTGCTGAACAATGACAAGTGTTTATACCTCAAAGCTTCAGGGACTCAGGAGTAAATCTTAGCTGTTACAGTCTTTGTGAGTGTATTGCCAGTGAGAGCCAGTGCTTTTTCGTCTTTGATACCGTGTTTAAACATTGAATTCAACTGCAATTCAAATTTATTTTTGTAAGTGGTAGACATAAATGTCTATAGAGGGCTTTATGTAAAGACAATATTTCAGAGTTCTTCTAGTCTTTTGAAAATATTTTAGAGAAACAAGTTGAGTGTAAAATGCATAAAAATACTTCACATTTTAAACATTTTTTAGTTATTTGCCTTTTTTGTAGTTTTATTGGAAGTGGTAGATTTAATTTATTGAAAAGGCACAGTACATGTTGCTTTATTGTTTCAATACATTAAGAGCCAAACTAAATATAGCTGGAGTAGCTTTTTGACCAGATACTCTCTTATGTTTACTCAAGTAAATTTTTGGACAACTACTTTTACTTGGGTACCAGTTTGGGCTAATCTACCAACTCTGGCAAGGAGTCGTTTTACCCACCCTAGTAAGGTACAGGGAAAAAGCACCAAAAGTCCATTGAAGTAGATTTTGATGTATATTCCTTGAAAGGAAACTAATTTCTTATAATGAGGGATCTGCTAACACACACCTTAAATCTCACCTCACTGACTGGAGCTCCTGGCTTCTATTGCTTTTGGAGAAGTCATTAGCCTAGAGGTGCATATGCTATTTCCAACCAATGCTGTGAATATTTAAATAATGTGTGTTGAGTATTGACAAGTAGTACAATTGTTTATGTTTTAGTTTAACAAGATTGTGTTTGCCTATTATTGTGATATATTTGAATATTATACCACATTTTTATATGCAATTCATAAATAAATGAAGGCAATTCTAAAGGGTTCACAAACAGTTTCATGCAAATGCATGGCATTTTGGAGCATTTCAAGTGGTGCAAGTAGGCTAGGTTTTGCATTTAACTGCCACTACAATATACATTCATATTTGCCTACATTGTCCTATTTTATCCTAAATTTTCCCTTAGTTACATTTGTTTCTTATGCTCAGAAACAGAGTTTTCCACAATGACATTTCACTGCCATTTTATTGTACAATTGTGCATGTGACAAATAAATCAAAAGTATTCTAACTCCATTTTGAAGTTACTCCAACAGTGCATTACAGTTACTTAGCCAAAATGAATAAATGTATGAATTAGATTCTATGCATTTGTTAAGTTAAAGTGATGGCTGTAAATAAGCTATTTTTCTAGCTCAGAAATGTAAACATAAAATTGCCAAATTTACACATTTTATTTTTTATTTTGACCTAAAGGTGAGAAAGAGAGAGAGACAGAGAGGGAGAAAGAAATTGGAAGACTGGAATCAATTATTACAACAAGATTTGTAGTAAGACAGGAGGAACTTATCTATTCTTTGATTAGAGGAGGAGATTTTTTTTTTTAAATAATCAACTAACAACTGATGAAGGCTAAACAGCCAAAACATTGTCTTTAACCTTCTTTCCTTTTCAGCTTGGAAAAAAACTTTAACTTTTACATATCTGAAACAGTTTCTTTATTTGTGAAAACAAATCCATACCAAGGCAGACCAAATCTTGAGAAAGAAAACAAAAAAGGTTTAACAAAAGCAATTAAAACCTATCTGGCACAATTAAACAAGAAATATCACAAAACAATATAGCCTCAGCTACACATTTAACAAGTGAATGCTATGCTCAAAAAAAAAAAAAAAAGAGCCTTCAGCCTTGCTTTATATGTTGAGATCTATCCCAGCTTCTCCATTATTGGTAGGTACTGTAGGTCATTCCAGATTCTGACATTTCTAAAGCTAAAGGTATTGTCCCACACAAAATTTTCAAAAATGGAATTTTAAGTAGACCCACATCTTAACATTTAATGTATGTCCAAAAGAAGGCTTGATAATTGGAGGTGCGCTAAACCATTTAACTATTTTTGCATATAACTTTACATTCAAGAAAGAGCATTATATTTCCAAGAATAAATAAGAACTACTGTAGCTGGCAAACCCTTTACCAATAGGGCCTTGAAATGTAAAAAGTACTTGCAAACATCAGACAGACCCTTCACATTTAATATGCATATCAAACCAAAGACTTGTCTTTTGTATAATCTATACTTGTTAAAGTGGCTACTTATTTATGCTGTGAAAGAAAAAATGGGCAAAGTTATCTCCCATTTTCTATCTTTACTCTGCATCACATCAACATTTGTTGTGTCTTAGCATGAATTTATCATCACCAATGATGGACTAATTTTCAGACATTCCTGGTATTATGTAGTAATTGAAATTATTTGTATCTTGTTCCATCATAGAAAATTCAACAAAAAAGTACATTTAATATTAAAAAAAAGAAAAAAAAGTGAGAGAGAGAGCAAATGAGAGGACAACAATGATGTTTCACATTTAGTAGTACAGTAGACTTAATGCTGGTCTACAGCGATTATAAAATCACACAAATGATAGCATGTCTTCTGACTGAAAGTAAGCAGCATAATTATTTTAAAATCCTAGATAATACTATAATTTATTTATTATAAAAAGTTGTCCAACATTGTTCTAAAATTTTACATATTCTATACTTCTGCTCATTTCTTAAGATGAGGTTTTATGTTTTAACTTGAAACATTACAACATATTTTGATTTCTTTTGAATTTTCCCATTTCCATTTTTAGTATACTGTAATTTAAATTGATTACATCACCGTTATCCCTTAAGATATCTGAACCACCTCTATTCATCCGTATTCTTTATTAGTTCACGTTTCATAAGAGCTGCAAAATTATGCAGCTGGGAGCTTGAAATTATTACTCCAGTTCGTAAGTATATCTTTAGATTTCTTTACATTTCCCTGATCCTATAAGTAAGTAAACAACTTCCGGAATTGAGGGCTTAATTACTACTAGTTACTAGTAGATAAAGCAAGACCCAAGTGAAGTTAACACTACTACCTTCGAGTTAACGCGAACTGAGTTCATATCACAGTCCATATACTGCCTAGGTAGGGCCCGCTTTCTGCGCGATCTTCTCTCTGGTATTCCGTGTATACCACAAAAAAGAGTGTGCAGAGTTGGCCACCTTGGGCTCTGGCCGGGTTTAATCTAATAAATGTTCATGTGTGCGTGAATTTAACCTGCATGTAGCTGGCTCCCGTTTAGGGTTTGTTTCTGTCTTTGCCCAAAGGTTCTGTTTCTCCGCGACCCAGGGATGGAATAAGGGAGTTCAGAAGATACACTAAAATGAAAATGCAGTGACTGTATTACGTTTCGCTAATAAAATATTGCTGACATGAGACTATGGTAATGCTAATTAATCAGCAGAAATACGTATATTGATATTAGCACTAAATCCTTACATTTTTTTAAATTCTTAAACCGTAATTTTGTGTTATAATAAAATATTGACACGTCTTCTGAATCTGAACGCGTGAGTACTTCTCAATGATGAGGCTGAAAATGAAACCCGTTCTTCTGCTTAGTCCCAAAGATGCGTAAACAAAATTTCACTGCTGTGGCTAAATACTTAACAGTGTCCAGCGACGTTTTCATATAACCGAGCTGATAACAATGAAAATTCATCAGAACTTTTTTGAATCAAAAAACGTTCAGAAGACTCACAAAACTCCGCACTGCCCTTTTTTATAATCGGTTATCAGTTTCACTAGTATACTATAAACGATTGCACTTTAACCGTAATACTGACCTCTCTTGCGCTCCCGATTGACCTGCAGCTGTTTCTTCTTCTGTTTAGCACTAAAAGGCCTTTTCCTTGGCATGTCGGCTTCACGGTCTTTTTATTTATTTAATTATTTATGTTTCGCAGTGGCTGTGAGTTTTAAATTTGTTTGTGCAGTTACTTTCAAAATACAGCCAACTTCACTTTAATTCTCCACACAGCGCTGCCATGCCGACTGAGGGCAAGTTAGGAAAAACCATTTTTCTAAAATGCAGGTAATTTGCCTGATTTGTCATCATATTTATTAGCCGTTACCCACATTGTTATCACATTTTAAAAAATATAAACTATAATAGAGAATCTGTATACCTTAAAGTGATATCAGGATATATCTTACCATTTCTGCAGCATATCTTTTAAATATATTTAAAATTATATTGGTACATTCCAAGCCTTCGTGTTTTTCAGCCATACTTGCCATTGGAAGTTTTTCTCGCTTATTCAAAGGAACATTAAATGGCTATATTAGATTTAAACTTTTTTATAAATTGAGCTATCTTGTTTTGTCGCACAAACCGCAAAGAAAGCAACTTCCATACACGAATACAATGGTTCGCCTAGCTCGAGAAAATATTTAATGGATATTTATTATGTGTTGTTGCTGTTTTATTTTGCAACTCTGGCAGTTTATAATAATAAAAAAAAAAAATTAATGATACCCAATAGCAGCCAGGACTCGGGCATTCTGAACAGCTAAATTGTCCCACTGGGACAACAGCCAAACCCTTGGGTGCCACTTCTTCCCAACTGGGTCTGTGCTCGGCTGCCACCCATGCCCTAACCTTCTTCACTTCTGGGTCCTGGACATGCCACACCCCCAAGTCAGTTTGACCATTAGGCACCATCAACGCGACACATACAATTTTGGCTTCTCTTCTCTTGCCAGCTTGCACTCTTCCTGTTGCCAACAATATCAAATCTTTTTGGGCGCATGGCCTCTCCGACAAGACATCTGCATTATGGTGTTGACCGCCCCAGCAATGTTCAGCTTTGATGTGGAAGAACTGCAGCCACTCTAACCACCTAGCTACCTGTCCCTTTGGCTCTCTGAATGACATGAACCACTGCATAGCCGCATGGTCACTGTGTAACGTGAAGGATGTCCCATGCAAGTAATGTTGAAAATGTTGCAACTATTGCAAACCCAGGAACAAATCATCTGTAATATGAAGCAAGCCCAAGAAAGCTCCTCACTTGCCTCACGTTGCTGGGAACTGGCCTTAGTTTTCTCATCATTAGTGGTCACCCCATTTTCACTCACCCATTGGCCCATGATAAGTAACTTCCCAGTGCAAGAGTTTACATTTCCCAGGGTGCAACTTTAATCCAGCTTCCCACAACCTGGATACCACAACACAGAGTGCATGCAAAGCAGCGTCAAATGTGGGCCCATGATTTAGCACATCATCAAAATACAACAGGCAACTGGAGTGCAGGACTCCTGCCAGGACCTGGTCCATTAACCGCTCAAAAGTGGGTAGGGCATTGCAAATCCGAAAAGGAAACACACAGAAATGCCACAATCTGCCCCCAGTTCAGAATGCTGTTTTCTCCTTGGCTTCCTGGGCCACCTCCACTTGCCAATGCCCGCTCTTCACTCTAATGATGAGAACCAGCTAGATCCCGCCACCATTTCAAGGGCTTCATCCATACATGGAAGTGGGTAAGAATCCTTCCGCGTTACTGCATTAAGTTGGCGATAGTCAATGCAGAAGTACCATTCACCACTTTTCTTTCAAACTAATACCACCGGGGAACACCAGGGGGAATCAGATGGTTCTATAATCCTGGCAGTCAGCATATCGTGTACTAGGTGCTCCGCTTCAGCTTGCCGTCCCAAGGGAATGAGTCTTGTGCACTGTTTGATTGGACGGGCATCTCATTTGTCAATGGTGTGGCATACCAGATGGGTGTGGCCAATGTCTTCTCGGAAGATGGCAAAACAGTCCCCATACTCCTACAGCAATTCTTTAAGCTGTTGCTGGTGGAGATGCTCCAGCCCTAGACCACTCTCTTTCCAGAGGTTTTCTAAAATCTCATCACACCTCTAATACCACTGTAACACCCATAATCAGTTAGAGAGGAAAAACACTAGCATGCGGTTCAGAAGTTTGAAACAGATGAAGTTTTATTTATTGCTTCCCAGTTAAACCCCTACTGTTCTAGCTGTGGGAGACACCTCTACCTTTTACACTGTATGTCTTCTCCTCCAGTGGTCTGGCCCTGAATCACACTGCTCTATTTTCTCTCATTCCCACACATGCCACTACACACCCCTCCAACTTCCACTGAGGTGTCCTATCAGCACATTGCACTGCACCCTCCGCAAGCACAGCAACTCCATGACTCCCCTGTGTCCTTGGCTGGATCATTACAATATAATTAAAGTTGACTTTAGGGAGGTCAATCTCATAATGTAACTTGCAAACGAAGAGCATTTATTATTTCTTAGTATTAATTCCTTTCTTAATAATTCCTTTTATGGCTAAAACCTTTATCCAAGGCAGCTCACAACTTTAGTGGTACAATTGGTTACATTGCTTTTGTTTTTCCAGTTGGAGCACAGGCATGTGAAGTGACTTTACTCATGGCCACACAGTGTCAGAAGCAGGATTTGCATCCACCACTTCAAGGGTTTGTAGTCCAAAATGTTAACCACTACATCACACATTATTATTGCATTTTATTTTATTTAGTTATTTGTATCAGGAAACTATTGAACTGTTGTTGTTCCAGTGTATTCTAGTAACATTTTAATTGTTAAGCCCATGTGAGTATTTTGAGGTATGCCTCACATTAACATTAAAAAATAAAAGAAACTATCCATTTAGAATGCATGTCAGTTAACATGTAACATTGTTTTCATGGAACAGTTCTCATGGCACTTTAAGTTTTTCAGGTAATTAATTGGTTTGTTCAGTGGGCTTTTACAGTTTTTATGGCAAAAATGCACAAGTACACCTACAGAGTGGTGGCTCTGAAGTTAAAGATCTGCACTTGTATCTGGAAGGTTGTTGGTTCAAATCATATTACTGCCAGAAGGGATCCTACTCCATTGGGCCATTGAGCAAGGCTGAAAATGCTCCATGGGTGCTATATAATGCCTGACCCTGCATTTTGACCCCCAAAGATCATGTGAAAAGACAATTTCCCCATGGGGATTAATGAATATTATCTGGAGGTGAAGCATAGAAGCCTGAAACAAGCTCTCTCCAACTAACATTACTTTATTTTAATTTTGTCTCTTTTGCCGTCCGTCTAGTCAGGTATATCAGAAGAACTATGTAATTAACTAGTACATTTTTGTATACAATATTTGTAGTTGTTTGTAGCAGGGGCTAATATTAAGAGTTTCTTACTCTTGAATATGCTACCATGAGTTAGCCATGAGTAAAACATTCCTGTTGTAGATCTGTAGAGCACTTCTTTCTTTTACTGGTGACTGACTTTGGATTTTGTTGATAATCAATGTGAGACACAGTTCTATAAGAAACTATATCCTTTTGAATTCAAATAGGTAATAGGATGGAGTGGTGGCTCTGATGCTAAGGATCTTTGCTGGTATATGGAAAGTTGCCGGTTCAAAGCCCTGTTATTGCCAAAAGAGATCCTACTTTGTTGGTCCCTTGAGCAAGGCCCTTAACCTGTAATTGCTTCAGGGGTGCTGTACAATGGCTGACCCTGTGACCCCCTGACCCCAAGGAGTATGCGAAAAGCAACAAATTCCTAATACAATAAATTGTATAAGGTGAAATAAAGAACAAAAAAATATATAAATTGAATAATGGGAATTTAGTATTAATGTTCAGCTGCCTTGTACCCTATACTTGCTGGTGTAGTTTCCAGCTTCCCCACAACCTTGCTCAGGATAAACCAAGTTTCGAAAATGGATTATTATTATACGTTAACATGTTTCATTTGATTATGTCATCCACTCTCGCATTTCTTTTCATGTTTCTTGTCAGTTGTATGTTCAAGCTTAATTTTTTTTGCCATAGCCCTGGACAAATAATAAAGTCTAAACACTGAATCATGTTTTATTTTAACTTATCACAAAAAGCACATTTAGGTGGCCCATACAATGAGTTAAATGTTGAACTGGTTATATTATATACTAAAAGGCATACAGAGAATACTAAAATGCAACCCAGCACATGCCCTTCCATGAGCCAGGAGGCCAGGAATTGGATTAAGTAGTTTGGAGAATGGAATTACATGTAAAAAAAAGCAATGGAATATAAATCTGTGTTTAACAGAAGCTGTCTGTAAAATGATAATGAACAGATTTTTCTGTGTTATGAAGAGAATAATGTTTCATTAGATTTTTCAGTAAAATATTACACTACAGTGAGAAATGTAGTATTACCCACAGCCAGGGCCGGATTTATATGAAAAGAGGCCCTAGGCTATTCCACTTATGAGGCCCTTTCACCTTCCATTTTTAAGTTTGTAAATTACATGAGAGATAATAAAATTTTGCTAACAATTTGAATGTAGGCCCCTCTTGATCTTGAGGCCCTAGGCTGAAGCCTAGTTAGCCTATAGGAAAATCTGGCCCTGCCCACAGCCTAATTGCTGCTCAGCAGGAGGTTTACACCTAAAACACAAATGTGTAACTGTCTCTATTTTTGTAGCCATTTTGTAGTCATTAAATATTTTTATAAGACAAAATATCAACATACATTGTATTTATTGTCACAATATGTGGAAGAAAATACTGGCAAAGTGAATAAAGTTTTTTGACTATTTATTAACACAACATCTAATGTATTAGGTTTAGTACATGGTGTAAGTGTTAAGTATCTGGTGTATGTACTGTGAAGAAATAATTAAGTGGCAAACAGCACTTTAAAGAAAATAAATAATATTGTTAACTACATGTACAGCCAGTGTAGGCACTAGCATTTTTGGTACTCTAGACCCAGGGATACTCAGTTACCGTTCTGGTGGTTTGCAGTGGCTGCAGGTTTTTGTTCCAACCAGTTTCCTACTTAGAAGCAAGGCTTCACAGATAATGAAACTTGATATTTAATTATATGGCTTGTTGGTGCTTTCATTGTTACATGACATATATTGTATATTTTTGTGTTATGAGACCATTATCCATATGTTTTGTTTTCCTTCCTTTTGCTCTCTATTTCAAAACATTTTATTAACACAGTGTCACACACGTGTGAATAGGACTCAGCTAAAGGGCTTGAGTAATTGTAATTCTACATCAGACCAGGGGGTGGCGGAGTGTGCTGACTGTCTCTCTCAGCTCCTTTCAGACCATTCCCGGGAAATCCCGCCGGGGTTCTGGCACCTCTGATGATGTCACTTCTGTTTCTGGTGGCCCTGATGATGTCACTTCCGGTCCCAGCGAGCATGATGATGTCACTTCCAGTTCCGGCGCTTGTGATGACGTCACTTCTGGTCTTGGTGCTTGTGATGACATCACTTCCAGTCCCGGAGATGTCACTTCCAGTTGTAGCATGAATGACATCACTTCCTCCACCGGCCTTTAAAGCCGCTATCTTACCTCCACATATTCAGTTCTGTTTTGGACTCAGTCTTGTAAACAACTTGCTTCAATTCAACCTTTTGCGGCCAGGGCTTATTATATGGGTGGCTATACCAACCCTTTGCAATAGTCTTGAGTCGTTCTTATGACAACAGATACTTTCAATCAAAAAATTAAGCCACAGTACTCCATTATAAACAAATTAAATTCTTTCACCAGGATAGATTTAACTGATTTACATAAAATAATTTCTCAACTGAGACCCTCCACCTGCGTCCTTGACCCAATGTTTCTTGACATTGTAAACTCATCATTAGATACAGGGATCTTGCCTGACTGTCTTAAGACTGCTGTAGTTAAACCACCACTCAAGAAAAATAATCTTGACCCCTCTGCTTTTAAAAATTTTAGACCCATTTCTAACCTGCCTTTCTTAAGTAAAATTTTAGAGAAGACAGTCATTATGCAGCTAAATGACCACCTCAATAAACATGCTATTCTTGATAAGTTTCAGTCGGGTTTTAGAACAAATCACAGTACAGAAACTGCACTCATTAAAGTAGTAAATGACTTGCGGGTAAATGCAGACAGAGGCCATTTATCTGTTCTCATCCTCTTAGATCTGAGTGCCGCATTTGACACCATTGATCACAATATTCTTAGAAATCGCCAGTAGTCAATGGGTGGGCCTCTCTGGCAGTGTCTTAAATTGGTTTGAATCCTACCTGGCAGGTAGAAAATTCTTTGTTAGTTGTGGTAATTACAACTCAAAGACACATGACATTCTATATGGTGTTCCACAAGGCTCTATCCTGGGTCCGCTGCTCTTTTCAATCTACATGCTTCCGTTAGGTCAGATTATCTCAGGGCATAACGTGAGCTACCACAGCTATGCTGATGACACACAGCTGTATTTATCAATAGCGCCTGATGACCCCGACTCTGTTGTTTCACTAACACAATGTCTTACTTGTGTTTCTGAATGGATGAATAGTAATTTTCTCAAGCTAAATAAAGAGAAAAAAGAAATTTTACTGATTGGCAATAATGGATATAATGAGGTTATTATAAACAAACTTGATGCATTAGGATTAAAAGTCAAGACGGATGTAAAGTATTTAGGGGTAACTGTTGACTGTAACCTGAATTTTAAATCGCATATTAATCAGATCACTAGGACAGCATTTTTTCACTTAAGAAACATAGCAAACATTAGACCTCTTATATCATTGAAAGATGCTGAGAAATTAGTTCACGCTTTTGTTTTCAGTCGACTAGATTACTGTAACGTACTCCTCTTAGGACTACCCAAAAAAGACATAAATCGTTTGCAACTAGTGCAGAATGCAGCTGCTAGAATCCTAACTAGGAAAATAAAATCCAAGCACATTTCTCTAGTTTTGATGTTACTACACTGGTTACCTGTGTCATTCAGAATTGACTTTAAAATACTGCTTATGGTTTACAAAGCCTTAAATAATCTTGCTCCATCTTATATATTGGAATGTTTGACACCTTATATTCCAAATCGTAACCTTAGATCTTCAAATGAGTGTCTCCTTAGAATCCTAAGAGCTGTGGTACCCGGCTGAGGTTCATGCCCGGCCGGGATGCCCAGGTGGACTGGAGGAGGGCTTGTGCCTCCTCCAGAACACGAGGGGGCGCCCGCCCTGGTTGCTATGGGGGCCACGGGTACAGAGTTTGGAAGCTCTACCCTGTAGGGGCCAGTGGTCACCGCCAGGGGGCGCCCCGATGCCTTGGGAACCCTGGACCTCAGTACTTCCACCACACCTGGAAGTGCTGGGGGGAAGAGGATTGGGGACACCCGGAGGACTTCCGGATACACCATCAGAGCTTCCGCCACACAGGGGTGTGGCTACAGAAGCTCCTCAGGATGCACCTGGAGTCCATCTGGGGTGTATAAAAGGGGCTGCCTCCCTCCAGTCAAGGACAAGAGTCGGGTGGAAGTGGATGAAGCTTGGTGGAGAGGAGTGGAGGCAGACCAGAGACTGTGAGAAGGCATTGTGTTGTGGCCAAGGACTTGAGGGGTGATTGGTGCTGCGGCACTGGGTATTGTGCACTTCAATGGACTGTAAATACTGTAAATAAACGTGTGTTGGGTGAAATCAACATATCTACCTGTCTGTGTCCGGGCTGTTCCCCACAGAGCTAAACTTAAAAGAAGTGGTGAGGCGGCCTTCTGCTGTTATGCACCTAAAATCTGGAATAGCTTGCCAATAGGAATTCGCCAGGCTAATACAGTGGAGCACTTTAAAAAACTGCTAAAAACACATTAGTTTAACATGGCTTTCTCATAACTTCAATTTAGTTTAATCCTGATGCTCTGTATATTCAATTAATTATTATAACTATTCATGGTGGCTCCAAAATCCGTACTAACCCCTACTCTCTCTTCTGTTTCTTTTCCTGGTTTTCTGTGGTGGTGACCTGCACCACCACCACCTAATCAAAGCACCATGATGTTCCTACATTGATGGATTAAAAGCCAGAAGTCTACATGACCATCATCATCAAGTCCTTCCATGAGAACCCTAAAATACAAAGAGGACTGTTCATTTATGTTAGATAGAATGCCCAGAGGGGGCTGGGCGGTCTCAAGGCCTGGAACCCCTGCAGATTTTAATTTTTTTTTCTCCAGCCATCTGGATTTTTTTGTGTTTTTTCTGTCCTCCCTGGCCATTGGACCTTACTCTTAATCTATGTTAATTAGTGTTGTCTTATTTGAATTCTTCCTTTGTCTTTTTTTCTCTTTCTTTCATCATATAAATAAAGCACTTTGAGCTACATTATTTGTATGAAAATGTACTATATAAATAAATGTTGTTGTTGTTGTTCATCATGCATGTACATAAGTTTAAATGAAAGTGCACTAGCTGACAGGATGGTGGTTCCCTTTTTCGCACCTCATTATTATATAATGGCTGGTTAAAAAAAGGCAACAATTAAAATCTAAATGCAGCTCTTTAAAACTAAAATAGGCAATTAAGGGTTATGAATTGTAAAAAGCAGGTTTACTAAAACTAAGCAAAGAAACTATTGCTTTATTAGTAAATAAACAGGTTCTAATTAAGAAATTGGTTAAATTGAAAACCTGTAACCACTGCGGACCTGCAGGACAGTAATTGACTACACCTGCCCCAAGCAAAGTTGTAAATGTTATATCCATACTTGGTGGTTTTGATGATTATGTTCTGTGTGTGTAAGACCAGGACAAGTGAGGTCCACATTTTCAGTTTAGGGTATAATAAATCGAGAAGGGGCCTGGGTCCCACTTGATGTCATACATGTGCTCTGTATACAGTGTCCATCCCATGTCTCTTCAGAGCTACAATAGCACAGCTTGTTTTGGGCACAAGGAATCCAACTCTTCCTGTATTTGTCTTTCCATCCCTGGCAGCTGGAGTCGAGGTGTATAGTGCATCTCTCATGTGTAGCCACATCCTGCTTTAGCTGCAATGAACCTTACTTCTTCCACTTCAGATGCCACACCACATATCATCCTCTGTTTTCCCTTATCAAAACACCTCCACTTATTTACACATCTGTCCACATTACTGGCGACTGAGGCTGTTGTGCTGGCAGCATTAAACTGGAAGCTTGTCTACACTGAATGAAAAAATGACAGGGTGTCTTAAATATATTTTTTCTGTAACGTCACTAAATTTCTGTTAAATTAGAGTGGTTTTTTGTAAGATTTTGGGGTATTTAGTTTTTCTGTTGGTGGGGAATATACAGTGTGCCAAATACCAAAAAATAAACACTCATATACTGAATTTTAAATCTCTTTTCTTAATGGATACCCATGTTCCATCCTGTTAAATTTCAGCTTTTTAAGTAAACAGGAAATAGTGATTTTGTTGATGAGTGAGTGAGTGAGTGAGTCAGTCAGTCAACTGTACATTATATATTTTAATATAACTCCTAAAAAAGGAGCACCGCAAGATTAGCCTGTACCAAAGAGAGCAGAAGCTCAACTTGACCATTCACGAGCAGTAGATTAATCTTGTGAAAGTAGAGCTGTTCATTAATGAAGACCTCGGTGAAACCAAAGTTACAATAGAAGAAGAGGCCCAAGCAACATGTACCACAATCCTCTCTAGCCGAGCTTCTATACCACCACGGTACATCACCAATACGCTGTACCAAAACAGCAATTTGTTTATTACTTAATTTTTGACCACAACAGAACATAGTTCATAATGGCAACATGATACAAAAGATTACAGTAATTCCTCCTCGATCGCGGGGGTTGCGTTCCAGAACCCCCCGCGAAAGGTGAAAATCCGCGAAGTAGAAACCATATGTTTATATGGTTATTTTTATATTGTCATGCTTGGGTCACAGATTTGCATAGAAACACAGGAGGTTGTAGAGAGATAGGAACTTTATTCAAACACTGCAAACAAACATTTGTCTCTTTTTCAAAAGTTTAAACGTGCTCCATGACAAGATAGAGATGACAGTTCCGTCTCACAATTAAAAGAATGCAAACATATCTTCCTCTTCAAAGGAGTGCGCATCACGAGCAGAGAATGTCAGAGAGAGAGAGAGAAAAAAAGCAAACAATCAAAAATCAATAGGGCTGTTTGGCTTTTAAGTATGCGAAGCACCGCTGGACAAAGCAGCTGCAAGGAAGGGAGCAATGTGAAGGTAGTCTTTCAGCATTTTTTAGAGGAGCGTCTGTATCCTCTAGGCCAGTGTGCGAACAGCCCCTCTGCTCACACCCCCTCCGTCAGGAGCAGAGAATGTCAGAGAGAGTGAGAGAGACAGAGAAAAACAAACAATCAAAAATCAATACGTGCCGTTCAAGCTTTTAAGTATGCGAAGCACCGTGCAGGAAGCATGTCGCTTGACAAAGCAGCTGCACGGAAGGGAGCAATGTGAAGATAATCTTTCAGCATTTTTAGACGAGCGTCCGTATCGTCTAGGGGTGCAAACAGCCCCCCTGCTCACACCCCCTCCGTCAGGAGCAGAGAATGTCAGAGCAAGAGAGAGAGAAAAGTAAACAATCAAAAATCAATACGTGCTGTTTGATCTTTTAAGTATGCGAAGCACCGTGCAGGAAGCATATCGCTTGACAAAGCAGCCACATGTAAGCCCAGCAAGGATGGCAGCAATGTGAAGTTAATCTTTCAGTGTTTTTTGAGGAGCGGCCGTATCCTCTAGGGGTGTCAATAGTCATGAACCAAGATAAGCCAGGAAAATGAGGAGACACACTTACAGCATGGGTTAGGTGTAAAGGTGACAAGTGCTTTTAATAAAATCAATCCAAAAAACAGTGTTCAAAAGTGCAATGCATCTCAAGATGTTTTTCTAATAAATACATAATCCAATAAAAACGAGTGAACATGGAAGTTAAAACATTAAATGAGTTTAAAATCGCAGGCAGGAAAGTGTCCCATAAACATCTGTGAGCCCTTTTGCAACCTTTTAAAACTGACATCTCCTCTGCTTACACTCACGGGATCTTGCAGCAAAGGAGGTGCCCAACCGACAGCCACAGCTAACTTTTCCTCTCAGGCTTTGGTCCCTGCCGCCATCATAGACTCCTCTTATATTGCCTGGTCGTGTGCAAATGAGAACCTCCTTCCAGTCCAAGGAGTGAATGCTGCACCTGACTGAACCACCTGCATTTACACATGAGTTTGCACAACCAAGCACCACAATCAACCCTGGAGCTGCTCTGCCGTGCAAAAACCTGTACTCATTCTAAGCCCGCTCACTCTTGGGACTTGATTTATTTAAAAACCTGCCCAATGTTAAGGACTACTTATCACATGGTGTAAAGCAGCAAACACCTTACTATTGTAGGACAAAGTGGGCATTGCAAATTCTACTAGGCTTTCATAGCACACCAAAACTGTTGAGAAAGCAGATTTAACAGGGATGCAGACATCCAGCTTTGCCTTCTCCCACTTGCATTCCAAACTAAGTGACTGAACTCCAGCTTGTACCAGGATCTGCCTGGACTTCATCTGATAACAAAGCTATAAATCAGAGATACATGGGCATCCCTCCAGAAGACCCTCTGCAGATCTCTTCAGCCAGAAAACAAAAAATGGACTGAAGGAAGGACAAAGACCTTTAATTCAAAGAAAGACAACTAAAATGAACAGAAGAACTCACCTATTAGAAGACACTGATTTTTTTGTAGGTGGAAGTGACTTTAGTCTAATCAGGAGGAAGGTCAACCTTCCTTTAAAACCACATGCACCTCATCTCTCAAATTTAGAAGAAAGAGAAGCAGAGAATGAGAAGATGCAAAGGGAAGCAGGGAGAATTGGGAATTGAACAGACTCACTGAAAGTCTCTAGGCAATCTTAGAGAACTTTGGAACCATTCCCGGGGCACTCTATGTACATTCTCCAAAGTAACT
This sequence comes from Erpetoichthys calabaricus, assembly GCF_900747795.2. NCBI lineage: Eukaryota > Metazoa > Chordata > Cladistia > Polypteriformes > Polypteridae > Erpetoichthys > Erpetoichthys calabaricus. The sequence continues at coordinate 161,447,670 of NC_041394.2, read as the reverse complement.
TTCTAAAATGTTATATCAAACTAACAAGCAGTGAGCCACCCTGTCCATGGAGAGCAGAAAATGTAAAATTTTCTTGTCTTTGTGGACCAGAAACTGAGACCCAGTTTGTCAAGCCAAAGCTGTATGCCAGTAGTCTGAGGAGACTGAAAATATATGCATTTATCATGTTTTTATAATCCTTGTGCTTATGAATGTATTGTATTATTCTGTTTCTTAAAATGAGAAAATATATATATATATATCCATCCATCCATTATCCAACCTGCTATATCCTAACTACAGGGTCACGGGGGTCTGTTGGAGACAATCCCAGCCAACACAGGGCGCAAAGCAGGAAACAAACCCCGGGCAGGGCACCAGCCCACCGCAGGAAAATATATACAGTATATTGTTTGATTAAGCATTTAATGTGTGATGTTTTATTGGCTGTACATATGGCAGTACATTTAAACTATTTTTCTGATCAGTTTTTTAAACAAAACAAGAATAACATAATAACAACAGAAAACATAAGGGTGAAACACAACCATTGAAGTAAAGAAAGTGGTGACTGGAGATCCAGCATACATTATTTACAGTATATACTTTGAATAGCTGAGAAACCCTTGAAGACTCGTCTTGCAGATTTAATAAAGTATTCAGGTAGTAGTGTGGGAAGAGGAGCAGGGAAGCAATGAATTGAAATCCTGACACTGACTGGAGACCATGTTGGCCAGTAGCTCAGAATTGCATCCACTGAGGAGGGTGATTACAAAGCCAACAGCTAAGGGTTAAAGCCAGGCAAAATTGATAGAGTAACCCAAGGGAAGACACGCACACCTACTTCATCTAGGTTTCAGGGATTTTTCAAAAGTTAGTGACATTTTTTGTGATGTTTTGGGATAGTAAACTTAGACAATATACTACTCTCCCCAACATAGAAAGCCATTTAAAATATATGTGTGTGAAGTCCTTATCCATGTTTTGAAAAATTTAGTATTTGTGAAATTAGACAAATGTGATTTTTCCTAAGTAATCTTTGTTTGATATCAGATTTCCCTGACAAGTTTGCAAATGGTTAAGGCAAATGTGAAAGACTGAAATATCCCCACATCTTTGTAACAGGTTCAGTGACTCACAAACTTTTCAGTTACTATTAGAGATTCAGTAAATATGTAGTTTCTTGATCACTACTATTACAACTTTAAGATAACTGAGCAGAAACGTGTTTGGGTAACAGAAGCTCAATGAGTACTGTATTTACTAAATTAAAAGCTAAATGCCACATAACTAAAATGACTCTTTTTTTAGTTGTTTTAACTCTGTTATCTCTTATTGAGCAGAAGACAAAAAGCTGTTGGCTGATAATCTCTCAGAAGTTTGATGAGGTGAAAAATAATTAAAATCTAGAAAGTATTATACCTACTAAGCGATTTGTGATGGCTGCATCCCTAGACCTGGTAGAGGAAGTCCTGTAATTTACCAATGGTCAGTGGGGTCATGGCTGTCTGATGGATTGCACTGTATGTATGGATGTATGACCATGAACCGTCTTGATAATCTGAAGAAAGGTAAATGTAACTTCAGAGAATGGACATGTTGTCTGAGTTAAAACAGACATTAATGATGGGTATCCACCACTCAAGAATTGAACCTTGTTTGTTGGATACATATTGTGAGCATGGCTGAGTAATTTCAGAAGGGGTTTAAGCATTACATGTACCCTCCTTGGTAAATACAAGCATCACATCTCTAAACTTTCTAATTGCTCAGTTGCTTTTGAGGCATCGCTGCATGCTCTTAATCTTGTTTTTTGACAGCAGTGTCAACATGAGTCACCCTGTATGGCTTTTGAGAATACTCTGGTTTGCTGATCCTGCAAATATTTTTAACAGTTAATTCAGCATTACAAGCACACTTTTGGCTTTAATGGATCATTCAGTAGTATTTTCAACAGGATTCTAGTTATGGGGGAATATGGCCCACTTTACTTTCCAGTTTCACTCTGGCGAAAACTCCTTGGTATATAACACACGTTTGCCTCATTTTCATAGTAATGTCCTTTGCACTTTCATTTTTATCTTATTTGTTCAGTCATTCAAGCAACAGTTCACTGAGGGTTTCACCAGTTGCATTATCTATTTCAAAAAATATCAAAGAAACTCTTCACTGCATCAGCTTTTTCTTTTGTTGTCACATATCATAACACTTGTAAAAATTGTTCTTTAAATTAAATGTCTGTGACACAGTAATTACAAAATGCCTATATTTTTAGGTTCATTTTCTCTGAGTCTGCTGTGGCTAAGAGAGTGATAACCTAATTCTGACTGTCTTTGTTTAGATAATGAACGTTGCTGTCATAGTTTAAAGGTTGAGCCAATAATATGTTGTAGTTTCTTAGTTTTTCCAACAATTTGTCTGTGTACAAATGATTAAGACTGCCTTAAAAAGCTGGATTCTGTGATGCAAGAAGTAATACACAATCCAAACTTCTGGACAGGCCAGCATGCCAATGTTACCTCTTGGCTCTCCAGTTTTTCCTGGATATGGCTATCATTAGAACTTCTGAATAAAAGGGTGAATTCAAGAATATTCTGTTTCCAAAGAAACAAAACAAAATCAACTTGAGATTCATAACATTCATATGCAAATAGACTTTGTGTCATCTTAGGAAAAGCACAGAGTAAAAAAACACAAAAATCTTGAATCAAAAACAAAATGTGGAATGTTTAGATCTGGAATTAGACTATCTATGGTCCAAGCCATCTGTGAAAGCCCACCTTGCAGAAATAAATAGCTGTTGTGAAAGGATGGTTGTCTGCTTTTTTGAATATTACATCTTTGATTGCAAACGGTTTGCATTTCATTCTATCTGTACTGATATTGTCAGTTATTTTGACTGGCCAAAATGCAGGGTCAAAAAAATTATTCACGTTAGAATTATACCTCGCGAAGCCTTCACAACTTCAGCTCAAGATGCTCCACCGTGTTGTTGCCATAATAAGCTGGTTTGGTGGGTTTGCTGGCAATGTTGTCACTACCCCGAGAGTCATCTTCAGTTGACTGATTTTTGAACTTGGTGGTATGTGTTGCTCTTACATGGAGAACCCTGAGTTAGGAACCATACATTCTTTTGCTATTTTTAGCCTCCGTTATAGCATTTTCTAATTGTCTTCTTTTCTATTCTTTGAATTTCTTGTTACTTGACTTACACTTTCTCATCATTTGCACGTACTGCTGCACTAAGCATAACCATTGTCTGTAATTCAGTCTTGCAAGGGAACAAGCAACACAATGATGCATTAACCAATGCTAGTTACCTGTTTTGTATGAATTTTGACTAAAATTGCCGATCAAAAAAATCATTTGAATGGCAGCGTTTTCCAATAGACCATCATGTTTTATTTTTAAATATGTAAAACATATATGGATAACTGTGGTGGGTTGGCACCCTGCCCGGGATTGGTTCCTGCCTTGTGCCCTGTTTTGGCTGGGATTGGCTCCAGCAGACCCCTGTGACCCCATTGGTCGGATTCAGCGGGTTGGAAAATGGATGGATGGATATATGGATATTGGATACCAATAGATAACAATATTTTGCATGTTCCACATACAGTTTTGTCTGTTTATTTTATACACATATTCTGTCTCTTTCACTTAAGTTAAGAAAGAAAGACCTTAGCAACAGGCAAGCCCCCTTAGGTCTGTACCACCTAGTAACACTGGCCCTGAATGTTTGAAACCAGCTTGATTTCCTTACCCAAAAAGAAGTATTGTAGCAGAGTATATGCCACCTGTGAGAAAGACGCAGTATAGCGCCCAACCGGCACAGACTCACACAGAGGCACGTGTAAAATCTGACAAAGACTTTATTTTTCTTCAGCTGGAGGGCACGTCTTCCCTGTGAACCCTCCAGCCACAACACAGTCCCAAAGCAATTTTCACAAATCACCACAACACTCCTGTTTGACACCACCACTCCTCCTTGGCAACCTCATCCTCTTCCTCCCGATTCTGGCTCCTAAGTGGTGGTTGCTGGCCCTTTTTATAGCCCACCTGGGATTGCTCCAGGTGCTTGATCACCTGTTTCTAATTGCACTTCTGGGCGGGGCTGTATAGTTGTCCAGGCCGGCCCACGGACCCATGCAGCACCCCCTGGTGGCCACCCCAGATCCCAACAGGGCTGCGGAGAACTCCATCTCCCATGGAGCCCTGCGGGAAACTGAGGCACCATCGTCAGCCTAGGGAGGCTGCCACCAAGCATCCCGGGGAGGTACTGAGGAGCCCATGGCTGCTCCCCCGGAACATATGTAGAAGGGGCGTCCCAGTCGGGCATGGGACCCGGCCACCTGCCCGCCACACACCTTAATGGCCACTCTATGTTCACATAATTGCACTCTCTCTATAACAGAGAGTTTTGCGATATAGAATGTTGCATTGTGCTCTTATAATGCTCTTTGACAAGATGCTTGCAAACCTGTCTCAGACTGATGAATAAAGGTAAACAGAAAAGGACAAACACAGTATACACTATTCTTCACTTTTACAATGTTGGTGTTAGCTTCCTAGTTCCAAGGGTCACAAGCCCACATCTTTATTAACTTTGTAAAAGGACAAGCCCTGTAAGAGAAATGAGATACAAATGTCAAATAATAGTTCACTTTCCCTTGGAGAGCTACTTATAATAACTTTCTTCAATATGACTTACATTTTAGATATGTATACGCTAACCTGCCCATTCTAGGAAAGGTGTAAAATCTTTTCACTTACTCCTCTGTTTTTAGGAGTTTGTAGATTTTACAGAGTAATCCAACCACATTTGATTTTAAAAACAGAGCAATCCAATTTATTAACACCATAAGAATAAACAATAGGTATATGTTGTGGAAAGCCAGCCCCCGGACACAGACAGACAGCCACCAGAATGTCTAAAACACACACATTTATTTCCTTCACAGTACCACAATGCCTTATCCCAACAACTCTTTTTTCTCTCTCTCTCTCTCTCTCTCTTTCTCGGACCTCCACTCCCCCTCCTCACAAGGTCCGTCTGCTTCCTCCCAAGTCTGGCTCGTCTACTGGAGGGAGGTGGCCCCTTTAATAATGTCCCAGATGGGCTCCAGGTGCTCTGTCTGACGACACTTCCTGGTGTGGCGAAAGTGTCAGGAGATCACCCAGAAGCACTCCGGGTGCCCCTGGGATTTCTTCCGGTAGCACTTCCTGGTGTAGCGGAAGTGCTGCCATCCAGGGTTCCATAACCGTCTGGGCGCCCCCTGGCAGTGGCCACGTCCTCCCATAGGGATGAGCTTCCCAGCTCCGCTCCAGTGGCCCCCAAGCAGATCCGGGCAGCTGCCCTCTCATGGTCCTGGGGAGGTATCGTCCCTCTTGTGGACCATCCAGGCGTCCCAGCTGGGTAGGGTCCCCAGCTGTCTGGCACAATGTTCATATGTTTAATATAAAAAAATGGAGGAAGATTTTATCTTTCATAAAAAAAATGCAAAATTAAACAACTTCTGTCTGCCAAAAATAATATACTTCCTAGAATATCCATTCAAAATAAATTGTAATTTATGTCTTTCCAACCTTCCAATCTTTTTCCTTCTTGCCAGACAAGTCCTTGTCTCTGCTTCTTTCTCAATTCCAAGCTCATATGACTGAGGAAGTGGAGGCCCTTATAAGGCTGCTCTCTGGAGTACTTCTGGGTCACATCTGTTGCTACAAAGACAAGATGTCCCAAGAACCTCTTCAGAGCCCTTAACACTTTCAGCAGAGTACTGCTGTTGTCCAATAGTGGCCTGGCCAATTATTGCTTCTACAAAACTTGTCTCTATCAAAACTATTGATTTGGCATCTTGGCAGGGTTAAGGGCACCTTGGCTGAAACGTGTATTACCTTTTAATTCCCTCCATCATCCTGGTTTCCTTTTATATATATTAGGACTGCTGATGCATGAAATTAACACATTAAAATTTCTCTCATTACATTTTCAATGCAACACTTAGATGCATTAATTTAATCCAGTTCATTTGACCGTACTTCACATGTTGTTAATGCTACATTACATTTGAAAAAACTAAAACAATACTCATTCACTGCCAATACATGTGGGAGTGTCCAGGGCACAAAGAGCTGCATGCACAGAAAAATTTGAAAGGAACTAATTAAAGGGCCGCTTCTGGTCACCTGGGGCCTCATGTATAAACGGTGCGTACGCACAGAAATGTTGCGTATGAACGTTTTCACGCTCAAATCGCGATGTATAAAACCTAAACTTGGCGAAAAGCCACGCACAATTCCACGGTGCCTCATACCCTGGTGTACGCAATTTCTCCGCTCGGTTTTGCAGACTGGCAGCACCCAGCATCAAAGCAGTGCTACTCTTCCTGTGTGGTTACCCTTTCTTTCTTAGACCCACATTCCTGACGCGGCTTTATAAATACACTGAAACTAACTGCATATTGTTTATTAGTGTAATGCATCTGATTGCAATTAACCTGGAGCAATATAATGGTCCAGGGAATAGCCATAGTATTCCAAATACCATAACTGCTTTAGCATTGTTACTCTCACTGCACCTTCTTTTTCTTTCAGCTGCTCCCGTTAAGGGTTGCCACAGCGGAATATCTTTTTCCATATTACTCTCACTTCACCACTCTGAGTATTTATATCACTGTATCTGAGTGGGGAATCACAGCAGCAGCTGATCGGAAAGAGAATTATCGGTATACACCATCAAGCAAATGCTTCAAAGCCTTTCCTGTACGGACCTCGCTGTTCACAAACAGTTTAATCCCAAGAACTATAAATGCACTCAATCAAGTGCTCCTTGTAGAACTGTTTGTACTTATAAGTACAATTACCTCACTGTAAACTTGCACTACAGTTATAATATTGCACAACCTGCGCCACTTTATAAAGCACGTATGATGACGATATCATTTTTAAGATGAAATGTAGCAAAATATGTTGATTATATTATACAGATAAAACTTTAACTTCATTTAAATAATCTGTATAGTTAATAATTAAACATGTGAGGACGGTGCCGCAGCGCTAGCTAGTTCACGGATTGCTCCTGCCTTGCGCTGTATTCTTGCTGGTGCTGACGCGACACTGGAAGGATAAATATGAACAATCACTGCGCCACCATGTTCCCATGTTTAATAACATGCTTTTGTTCCTATCATTATGAAAAAGATATCATGTACACATCTCACTATTTTAATTATGCAGAGACCTGTAATATCACGAATGTAATGGATTCTGTGTCCTGTCGGAGAAAGAGAAAGAACAGAAGCACGTAGTGATTCACACACACAGAACATAGAAGATCAAATACAGAACAAAGCATTTAACGTGCTACTTTAGTTACGATGGGATTTGAGAAACTAGTAAAATAAACAATTTTAAGATGAAGTTTATGATGTTCTACTTTAATGACAAAATAAACCATGTGATTATAGTGGAAATTTCGAGATTAAAGTTGACATTTCGTGCTTTTTTTCCCACTGTGTGCCTATTTTTTTTCTCTGTACCCTAATAAGCTTTCATATGACACTCAGACGGTGAGCTACGACTCGTCTTTTCACTGTGACTTTGATATGTGACAATTTCCTTTTTATTTTGGGCACTGTGCGACTTTGTGAACTTGAGCTTTCGAGTTTCTCCGACACTATGTCACTCAATCAACTTCCTTTTGCTGATTATACCACTGTTTAAACCAACAAATAATACGTTTTTTCCTTTGCCTCCACTTGGTATTCGCCGAAATTCTTATATTTTCCCCCGTGCTTTTCCCATTGTCTTTTCACAGAGGGCTATTTATATTGATTTGCATATTCAAAGAGGTGTAATTCTGGGAGGAGTTGGGGCGGGACAGAAGGCACGTGCACGTGTGTTACTTTTCACGCTGATCGGGATTTATGTAGCGGAAGAACGTGGAAGTTTGCGTACGCACAGATTCCCACATCTGGATTTTTCTGTGCGTACGCACATTCCCGTTTTTGTGCTTACGCCATGTTATAGTGTGAGTTCTACGCACTGCGTTATACATGAGGCCCCTGCTTACCAAATGATCAATGACTTAAGTACACTCTCATACATTTGACTGGCGCCTCCTTCACTCAGGAAATGTAGGTATTCACACAGAAATTAAACAAATTCAAGTCAGAACCAGTTTTTAATGGATGTTGACATGCGCTGACACCAGGCATGTTGTGCGAATAAACAAATTTATTTCATGATTATTTCACATTATCTAATTAAATTAAGTAGAGTTTTTAAAATACTTGAGCGTGGAGTGGTGCCCCAGCGCCTCACATTATAAACCGCCACTAAATGTCAGTAAGCAGGACGTAATTTGACCAGAAGAAATTGGAGAAGGGTCCACTCTGCTGAGAGATTGGGGAAAATGTTCTCCCTTAATTCTTATTATTCCCACTAGATGGCGCCTAATAATGTACCCATAACTTTAATAGAACAGAAAGTGCTATCTACGCTATTTATGTTTTCAATGCTAATTTGTTTTTGTTGTTTGTCTCATTAAGCGGTGTACTCCCGGATGAAACCACAAATTTTCATCTACCTATTTTTTATTAGTATTTACTAAAAGTCACCAAAAGTCACAAAAAATACTTATAACAAGTAGCTTTGGATTTCCCAGACAAAGCAAATTCGGTTATGTGATGTCCACCTCAGGGGTGATAAAGTAACAAGACTCTTCTTGTTCTGGCTTTCCACGTTTTGTTTGTTTTGTGTATTGATTTAATCTTAAATTTGCCTGAAATTGCTTTAAAATGAAATATTTTATTTTTTAAAAACTGTTTCTAGCCACAGGTATAACAGTCACATCTAATCTAATCTAAAATGAATTCCTACGAAAAAGCACTTTATTTTTGGGTGTACAAATACATGATGCTATATTTTAATATTCCAGAATGGGTCTGTTGATCAGTTAAATCTGGTATAGGGCTATTTCTATTTGAACTTCACTGAAGATGTTACAATACCACAAACACTTGTTTCTAAGAATTTTAAATTAAGTTGTAAGATCTATTTTTTAAGATATATAGACATTTTGCACTGATTGTGATACACTATTATATACTTGTAGTTCTCATCCAAGGTAATTGTCTAAAAATTAACAGGTCCCACAGTTTTCCTACAACAGAAGAACCTCTTCAGGTAGATAAACTTAACTTTAAAAGATTTATTGCTTGTCAATACAAGGGAGGAATGTAAGAATGTCTTGGTCTTCTCTTTCCTGTAATAATTAGGATGCACTAATTACAATGCACTCTGGTATAGCGGGTCAAAAAGAGTGGCCGTTTCAATAAATAAATAATGAACGCGATCGTGCTAGGGAGTGGAGCAGGTGCGAGCAATCCGCCGGGAAGACGCTCGTCTCCGGGTTGGTGCGAGGCGGTCAGCAGTCCGTGCGATGCCTTGCCGTCAGGTGCTAACGGTCTGATTACTTTATCAGCCGAGGGCGGCAATCAGGCAATCTCACGTGCAACCACTCCCTGGCCTATAAAGGGAGCACAAGATCAAAAAAAGAAAGTAAGAATCAAGAAAAAGAGAATGGAGGTTGAACGATAGGAGAAGAACAACCAGGAGGGAGTTGGAGGGACAAAAAGGGGCCGGCGAACAGAGAGGAAACAGATGGACGGGAGTAGAGCCCCCAAGGAGCAGCAAGTGATCATCGCTCAGGAGGAGGTTGTGGGTCGCTCTTGTTGAATGCCTTTGGCAGCAGGAGACCATTATGCTGTGGAGGTGTTCTCGCCGGTGGGAGTACAGACTGGATTTGCAGCTGCTCGGGCGGAACAATGCTGGATGGTTGTCCGCTGACGCTGTGGGATTGGCGGTAGGGAGAAGGGGTGTCTGCACCTGCTGGTTGACGTCTCCCTGGGATGTGAGGTCCGAATAGGAGAAGCCGGAGAGGCGACTTTTTTTTTTTTTTTTTTTTTTTTTTTTTGGTGAGTTTCCTGCACTGCATTCTTTTAACAGATTTCTCTATTGATTTTTAACCTCTACATCAGTGTTTCCCAAACTCGGTCCTGGTGAACCCCTGTGGCTGCAGGTTTTTGTTCCAACCGGATTCCTAATCATTGACAACACCTGATAGCACTGATCTCATTTAATTAGCTTTTTTTTTTCCCGACATTCAGAAAAGCACAGCAGCATGGTTTTTAGGCTACATTTGTAAGACATTTAGAAATATTTCTGCTTTTGCTATAGATTTAAATGCTTAACTCTTTTGTTGATTTTCATTATACTTTGCCCTTTCTCTGTGCAGTTTTTCCCTCTTCATTGTATCTTAATGACAATTTAAAACGAGCAGATCAGACACCCAGGCAAACACTGAATAATGAAAGAATGCAACTACTTTAGAGTCGGACCCACTAATTAGTAAATAATGGATTAATTAAACAATTAGAACACCTAGAAAAGTACAGTAGAATGAAAATACTGTTAAAAGAAAAAATAAATTATTCCTATATAACTGCTTGGTACATTTTAATATATATATAATTTTTTTTTTTTTTTTTTTTTTTTTAGCAAACTTGGTTTTTTAATTACTATATTGCTCCCTAAACACAGAACTTGGGGAAATATCAGTTCACTTAATTAGCCCAGGAGTTCAATTTAAAAATGGAAGCTGGTTGGAACAAAAACCTGCAGCCCAGGGGTTCATCAGGACAGAGTTTGGGGAAACACTGCTGTACATGAACATATATATATATATATATATATATATATATATATAATAGAGATTTTGACAGTTCCCCTCCTCGAACTGCCACCTTATCGTGGTGGAGGGGTTTGCGTGTCCCAATGATCCTAGGAGCTCTGTTGTCTGGGGCTTTATGCCCCTGGTAGGGCTACCCAAGGCAAACTGGTCCTAGGTGAGGGATGAGACAAAGAGCGGTTCAACAAAACCTCCTATGAAGAAGAAAAAATTTGGAAGGCGTTTTCCCTCCTGCGAGCGCCTGGTGGCCGGGCCTGCACCCATGGGGCTCGGCCAGGCACAGCCCGAAGAGGCAACATGGGTCCCCCTTCCCATGAGCTCACCACCTATGGGATGGGCCAAGGAAGTTGGGTGCAGTGTGAGTTGGGTGGTCCGATCCTCGGCTACAGAAGATGGCTCTTGGGACGTGGAATGCCACATCTCTGAAGGGGAAGGAGTCTGAGCTAGTGCGCAAGGTCGAGAGGTTCCGGCTAGATATAGTTGGGCTCACCTCGAGGCACAGCTTGGACTCTGGAACCAATCTCCTTTAAGAGGGGCTGGACGCTCTACCATTCTGCAGTTGCCCCCTGTGAGAGGCGCCGAGAGGGTGTGGGCATACTTATTGCCCCCTGACTTGCAGCCTGTTCATTGGGGTTTACCCTGGTGGATGAGAGGGTAGCCTCCCTCCGCCTTCGGGTGGGGAGACGGGTCCTAACTGTTTGTGCGTATGCGCCGAACAGCAGTTTGGAGTACCCACCCTTTTTTGGAGTCCCAGAAGGAGGTGCTAGAGGGCATACCTTCTGGGGACTCCCTCGTACTGCTGGGAGACTTCATTGCTCACGTGGGCAAGGACAGTGAGACCTGGAAGGGTGTGATTGGGAGGAATGGCCCCTCCGATCTGAACCAGAGTGTTTTATTATTGGACTTCTATGCTCATCACGGATATCCATAATGAACACCATGTTCAAGCATAGGGTTGTTCATATGTGCACTTGGTACCAGGACACCCTAGACCTCAGTTCAATGATCGACTTTGTGGTCATGTTGTCGGACTTGCGGCCACATGTCTTGGACGCTCGGGTGAAGAGAGGGGCGGAGCTGTCAACTGATCACCACCTGGTGGTGAGTTGGCTTCGATGGTAGGGGAGGATGCCGGTCAGGCCTGGTAGGCCCAAACATGTTGTGAGGGTCTGCTGGGAACGTCTGCCAGAGTCCCCTGTCAGAAGTAGCTTCAATGCCCACCTCCGGCAGAACTTCGACCATGTCCCGAGGGAGGTGGGGGACATTGAGTCCGAATGGGCCATGTTCCGCGCCTCTATTGTTGAGGCGGCTGACCGGAGCTGTGGCCATAAGGTGGTCGGTGTCTGTCGTGGTGGCAATCCCCAAAGCCGTTGGTGGACACCGGCAGTGAAGGATGCCGTCAAGCTGAAGGAGTCCTATGGGACCCTTTTGTCCTGTGGGGCTCTGGAGGCAGATAATAGGTACTGGCAGGCCAAGCGGAATGCGGCTTCGGTGGTTGTGGAGGCAAAAACTGGTGTGTGGGAGGAGTTTGGGGAGGTCATGAATGACTTTTGGACGGCTTTGAGGAGATTCTGGTCCACCATCTGGCATCTCGGGAGGGGGAAGCAGTGCAGTGTCAACACTGTATATGGTGGGGATGGTGCACTGCTGACCTTGACTCGGGATGTTGTGGGTCGGTGGGGGAGTACTTTGAATACCTCCTCAATCCCACTAACCTGCCTTCCAATGAGGAAGCAGAGCCTGGGGACTTGGTGATGGGCTCCCCCATCTCTGGGACTGAGGTCACCGAGGTGGTCTCAAAACTCCTTGGTGGCAGGGCCCCGGGGGTGGATGAGAGATGCCCGGAGTTCCTCAAGGTTCTGGATGTTGTAGGACTGTCTTGGTTGACACCTCTGCAACATTGCATGGACATTGGGGACAGTGCCTCTAGATAGGCAGACTGGGGTGGTGGTCCCCCTCTTAAAGAAGGGGGACCGGAGGGTGTGTTCCAACTACAGAGGGATTGCACTCCTCAGCCTCCCTGGAAAGTCTATTTGGGGGTCCTGGAGAGGAGAGTCCGTCGGATAGTCGAACTTCGGATTCAGGAGGAACAGTGTGGTTTTCGTCCTGGTCGCGGAACAGTGGACCAGTTCTACACCTTTAGCAGGGTCCTGGAGGGTTCAGGGGAGTTTGCCCAACCAGTCTACATGTGTTTGTGGACTTGGAAAAGGCGTTTGACCATATTCCTCGGGGAATCCTGTGGGGGGTGCTCCGGGAGTATGGGGTACCGGACCCCCTGATGAGGGCTGTTCGGTCCCTGTACAACCGGTGTCAGAGCTTGGTCGGCATTGCCGGCAGTAAGTCGAACCCGTTTCCAGTGACAGTTGGACTCCGCCAGGGCTGCCCTTTGTCACCGATTCTGTTCATAACTTTTATGGACAGAATTTCTAGGCGCAGCCAGGGTGTTGAGGGGTTCCGGTTTGGTGGACTCAGGATTGGGTCACTGCTTTTTGAAGATGATGTCCTGTTTGCTTCATCAGGCCGTGATCTTCAGCTCTCTCTGTATCGGTTCGCAGCGGAGTGTGAAGCGGCTGGGATGGGAATCGGCAGCTCCAAATCCGAGACCATGGTCCTCCGCCGGAAAAAGGTGGAGTGTCCTCTCAGGCTTGGGGGCGAGATCCTGCCCCAAGTGGAGGAGTTAAAGTATCTCGGGGTCTTGCTCACGAGTGAGGGAAGAATGGAGCGTGAGATTGACAGGCGGATTGGTGCGGCGTCTGCAGTGATGTGGGTTCTGCATCGGTCTGTCATGGTGAAAAAGGAGCTGAGCCGTGAGGCAAAGCTCCGTTTACCATACGATCTGTTCCTACCCTCACCTATGGTCATGAGCTATGGGTAGTGACCGAAAACGAGATTGTGAATACAAGCAGCCGAAATGAGTTTCCTCCACAGGGTGTCTGAGCTTTCCTTTAAAGAGAGGGTGAGAAGCTCGGTCATCCGGGAGGAGCTCAAAGTAGAGCTACTGCTGCTCCTCCGCATCAAGAGAAGTCAGATGAGGTGGCTAGGGTATCTGATCAGGATGCTTCCTAGACGTCTCCATGGTGAGGTGTTCCGGGCACGTCTAACCGGGAGGAGTCCCCAGGGTAGACCCAGGACACGCTGGAGGGACTATGTCTCCTGGCTGGCCTGGGAATGCCTCGGGATTCCCCTGGAAGAGCTAGAAGTGGCCGAGGAGAAGGAAGTCTGGCCATCTCTGCTCAAGCTGCTGCCCCCATGACCCAATCTCTGTCAAATCATCCATCCATCCTCTTCCGCTTATCAGTTTGGAGCACAACATTGAATGCACTTGTTTTGTGCATTTGTTTTAATAAAAGCACTTGCACTTTTTACCACCCCCTTGTTTTGTCCTCCTCTGCCAAGCTCATCCTGGTTATGGTACTGACGGTATTGGATTCAAGAGGCTCCCATTATAGAAGAGGGAGTACTACGTTCACGTGCACTCATGGAAAAACCAAGCCACGTTAGAAAATGTGTAATTTTCAGTTTAAAAACGGGTTATAAAGCACAATTTAGTGATGGAAGTATTGTGTAAAACCAGTTAAAATGTTGTATTAATCAGCTAATACTACTGTCTTAATAGTTTGGAGTTCCTCACCAAGCCATGATCTGTGTAACGTTTGCATATTCTCCCCAGTGTATGCTTCGGTTTTCCTTTTGTACTCTGGTTTCCTTCCCCATCCTAAAGTCATGCATGTTATTGAATCTGGTGATTCTAAATAGTCCACGTGGGAGTGTGTTCAAGTGTGGGCCCTGCTGTTTGCCACATTTATTCCCAATACTGCTGGAAAAGTCTCTAGTTGTCTGATACTGAACTAATATAAGCAGGTTTGAAAAAGCAGTGTACTGCAGGCATATAGGCTAAATGGATGTTAAATACAATAAGGTTGTGAGGTTTAGTAGTCTTAATTCCCACCTATGGTCCAATGTGTGAGCCTGAGCAAGTCAAATTAATGTGCAAGTGCTCCAACATGTATCTGTGGATGCTGTAATGCGCTCTGATCTTTGGATGAAGGAAACTACCAAATGTTTAATGCTGTATTAACCAGCTAATATAGGAACAAGAGAAGTTGACTGAGGTTGTAATGACAGCTTTGAAGTTACATTTAAAAACTATCATGGGGCTTCTTTTAGAAGCACATTAAGTAAATACAAATGTGCACATTCCAGAATAATGAAAAATAAGCCTTGGCTTGGCGCTCCTAGTCTGGTATTATCCAGGCATATATTTCTTGATATAAAGAAACCCCAGTGTGTTTTGGTTTGGTTTTTTTTTTTTTTTTTTTTTTTTTTTGGGGGGACATCTGCTGAACTCCTTGGCTGAAAGTCCTCAGTGTGTTAGGGGGAGGATGTGCAGCATTGATTATAATGGCAGAGTGCATCCCATAATTAAGCCTACCCTTTTAATTAGCTTGTTGTGTCGGTAGGCCACTCTTGAAGTGTTTCAAGCCCAAGACACCACACCATATAAAAAATCTGCTGCCCGTCATAGCGCTATATGAAAAACAGCAACGTATTCACTAGTTGGATATCTTTTTAAACCATTCAAACATTATGGGAAGCATCAAGGACAATAAAAGAGGAAAAGATTAATTATAACAATTTTCATTTAACAGATCTTTCTTGGGAGGCAGTTGCTTTACAGGTAACTGCAAGGAAAAAATTCCTTTCAAGCATTGGTTCATGTTGTTGCTAGAATATAAAGGCTCTCGGCATTCCAGTGAGTACAGTATATAAGACATTTAACAAAGATGCCTCTTGTTCAAAGGTTTTATAAATAAATTTACAAAAGCAAACTTTAGTGTATAGCTGATCACATGCAAATGATAGGTAAGAACATTTTACCTAAAAAGGTAAAAGAAAGCAAACTAAATACTTAAATGGAATATATTCTTGTTGCTGAGACTCTAGGGCAGAGGTTGCTTCCAAGACAAGTGTCTGGATTCTTTAAAGCAGGGGTCCTCAATCACAGTCCTGAAAGGCCGCAGTGGCTGCAGGTTTTTATTCCAACTAGTTTGCTAATTTGAAAGCAGTCCATGCTGATAATGAAACTTGGTATTTTAACTATTTAGCTTGTTAATGCTTGCATTCATCCAAGAGCAATTTTTAATTGCACTGAAGAGTTTCCTTCTGTGAGAACATTATCCAAGTGTTTTGTGGACTAGAATAGATGGTTCTTCCAATTCCCCTCTCATTAATTTCTAAACATTTTCATCACAGATACTTCATGGTAAGCACGTGAGCTGGAAAACTGCTGGTTTATTGGTTATCTGCATCTCATTATTAACTGTCTGATTATGAAAACTAGCAACAATTAAAACTGAAATGCAGCTGCTAAAATCTAAAATAGGCAATTAAGGGTTCTGAATGGTAACTAAAATTAAGCCTAAAAAACATTCCTTTAGTAGTAAATAAAAGGGTTCTAATTAAGAAATTTGGTTAAAGTGAGAACCTGTAGCCATTGCAGACCACCAGGACTGTAATTGAGGACCTCTGATCTACAAAGTAACTAAAATTTGTATTTGTTGAATGAAAGCACTAACAAGGCATAGAGTTAAACACCAACTATCATTATCAGCAAGGACCGAGTTCTAATTAGGACACTGGCCGGAATGAAAACCCGTAGCTACTGCGGCCCTCCAGGACCGTGATTGAGGACCACTGCTTTAAAGCAGATAGACCAAAGTCAGTATAAAGTGCCTTTGTTGGAGGCATTTTCATTTTATCCTTGAAAGGATGCTCTAAGATTAGCACTACATCTTTTAGAAAAAAACAATGTTAGTTTATTTGGAATAGTAAGAAAAAAACCTGCGAGTCTCGGAATCCATGATGCTAAAGGGATATTAAAAGATTTTCTCCAGAAATGGCACAAAAGAACAGTGAAAAATGAATGAACCCTTAAGAGAACTAAAGTGGGCTGGTGATTTGATTAATCCTTAAGCTGCTTTGAAGTATTCAGTCGATAAAGACTTGTGTAAATCTTGCTAGTGTTTTTGATGAATAGTACTAGTAGCAACAGATTGCTTTATAATAAAGACCATTTTTGGCTATGACTGTTTTTCAACCTTTATTCCTCCAAGGTTCCATAGAGAACCACAAGAATGTTTGAGGTCCCCACTACAAAGGTGCTTGTTTTTGAATTTACTTTTTTTTTTTTTTAATATTTGCTACTCGTACTTTTACACTGGATGTATTTTTAAGCATAATAAATTTAATAAGGGATTTCAAAAATGGCCTGTATGATTTTATTAGGTAAACATTATTTTTAATGGTTCCAGAATTTCTTAATCATGACATCACACAAGTTGGTACTTTTTTAGAGATAAACAATTACCAAAATATAGAACTTGTTACTGCAGATATTTTTAACAACAAAAGCTGCTCACTACTCCCTTGGTTTAAGTATTGCTTGTTTAATTAGGTATTATACTGCTTATTTCTGAAAATAAAAAAATTTTAAAGTGCAGTATTAGTCAATGAAAACTTTTTTTATATTTATAGAAGCTACTTTATCGTCTGGATTCAGCACTGGAGTTTCCTTAAGGGAGGGTGACACCTAGTTCAAGTGGACATGCAAATAGGTTTTTTATTCATGTACAATAATCAAGCCAATGGAACAGACAAAAGAATTGTGTAAGGATGTGGCAACTGTGGAACTTAGCAGTAGCAGCAGTGTATATCAAGCTGTATCTTCTTAAGACTGTTTTGTCTTTCGCATCATTCTAAAACACACAATTTCCTTATAGCAGTGTGGCATGTCCGCTTCTTTTCACTTTTTCTTAGTGTCCTGTCCCCATTGTAACTACTAGTTAGCAGCTGCTGTGCACAGTCCACTGCAGATAAACCCAAGCAGACTCTGGAGATGCATTTTAACAGTAGATGTGAATTTGATCCTTCTTAAATTATATACAAATACTACACTGTTCAAAAAAATTAAGGGAACACTTCAATTACACATCGGATCTCAATCAATGAAATATTCAAGTGGAAAATCTTTACTAAATAATACTGTGTAATTCGTTGAGAATAAAATGATATAACAATAGTTGGGGCAAAATTCAATATCACACCAAAAATCAAAGTCAAAAATTGAAATCGCAGGCTGATCCAACTTGAATTTCGTAACCTCAGCTCATAATCTGACTCAGTGGTGTATGGCCCTCATTTGACTGTATGCACTCCCAACAACATCTGGGCATGCTCCTAATAAGAGTCAGTTCCTGGATAGTCTGAGGTACTATGTGGTGGTGACGGATGCATTTATACTTAACATTCCAGAGGTTCTTAGTTTGATTCATGTCTGGGGAATGTGCAGGCCAGTCAATGGCATCAATGCTGTCATCATCCAGAAACTTCCTACACACTCTGGTCATGTTAGGCCGGGCAATGTTCTGCACCAGAAGGATCCCAGGGCCCATTGTACCACTGTAAGGTCTGACAGTGGCTCTGAGGATTTCATCCTGGTATGTAACAGCAGTCAGGATTCCATTGCCTATCACCCTCCAAGGATATGTCTCCCCAGACCATCACTTATTCACTTACCCACCACCAAATCAGTCACTCTGAATCATGTTGCAGGCTGCATAACATTCACTACACCATTTCCAGACTCTTTCACATCTGTCTTATGTGCTCAGTGTGAATATGCTCTCATCAGTGAAGAGAACAGGGTGCCAATGGCAGAGCTGCCAATTGTGGTATTCTCTAGCGAATGCCAGTCGAGAAGCACATTGATGGGCTGTGAGCACAGGTCCCACTAGAGGATGTTGGGCCCACATGCCACCCTCATGGAGTCTGCTTCTGATAGTTTGGTCAGAAACATGCACATCGGTAGCCAGCTGGAGCTCATTTTGTAGGGCTCTGGGAGTGCTCCTCCTGTTCCACCTTGCACAAAGGAGCAGATCCCAGTCATTCTGTGGGGTTGATGCCCTTCTATGGCCTTGACCAGCTCTCCTTGTGTAATTGCCCATCTCTTGGTATTTCCTCCATGCTCTTGAGTCTGTTCTGGGAGACACAGCAAACTTTCTTGTGATGGCGCATATGGATGTGCCATCTTGATGGAGCTGGACTACCTGTGTAATCTGAATCCATTGTAGGCACCGCCTCATGCTACCAGCAGTGACAAAGACACTAGCAAAACACAAAACTAGGAGTATTAGTCAGGAAGGATAAGGAGAGAGTAAATGTGTGCAGCCACCACCTGCAAAATCATTCCCTTGTTGGGGGTTGTCTTGCTGTTGCCTCTCCAGTGCACCTGTTGTCACTTTGATTTGCACTAAACCAGGTAAAAATGATCCATAATCACTTATGCTTCATAACTGGACAGATTGATGTCCCTGAAGCTTAATTGACTTGGTGTTAGACTGTTATGATTAAATAGATACTTTATTAATCCCAATGGGAAATTCACATTCTCCAGCAGCAGCATACTGATACAATAAATAATATTAAATTAAAGATTGATAATAATGCAGGTGAAAAACAGACAATAACTTTGTATTCCCGGGTGGAATTGAAGAGTCGCATAGTTTGGGGGAGGAACGATCTCCTCAATCTGTCAGTGGAGCAGGACAGTGACAGCAGTCTGTCGCTGAAGCTGCTCTTCTGTCTGGAGATGATACTATTTAGTGGATGCAGTGGATTCTCCATAATTGATAGGAGCCTGCTGAGCGCCCTTCGCTCTGCCACAGATGTTAAACTGTCCAGCTCCATGCCAACAATAGAGCCTGCCTTCCTCACCAGTTTGTCCAGGAATGAGGCATCTTTCTTCTTAATGCTGCCTCCCCAGCACACCACCGCGTAGAAGAGGGCGCTCGCCACAACTGTCTGATAGAACATCTGCAGAATCTTTTTGCAGATGTTGAAGGACGCCAGCCTTCTAAGGAAATATAGTCGGCTCTGTCCTTTCTTGCACAGAGCATCAGTATTGGCAGTCCAGTCTAATTTATCATCCAGCTGTACTCCAGATATTTATAGGTCTGCACCATCTGCACACAGTCACCTTTGATGATCACGGGGTCCATGAGGGGTCTGGGCCTCATAAAATCCACCACCAGCTCCTTGGTTTTGCTGGTGTTCAGTTTACATTTACATTTACATTTACATCATTTAGCAGACGCTCTTATCCAGAGCGACTTACAACAGTGCTTAGTAGTCTACGACTGTTCTTCAGTCTTTAAGGCTAGGATTAAATCTACTGTCATTAAACAAGTTACCGCTGACCAAGTTGTATACAAAACCCTGCTAGAAGAAAATAGTAAGTTAGTACAAAATTTTTTATTTTTTTTTTGAAAAAAAAAGGGTAGAAAAAAAAGTATGGGGACTTTAGTCCAAGTGCTGTTGAAAGAAGTGTAGTTGTAGGTGGTTTGAGTCGCACCATTTAACAAAGTCATTGATTAAGTGTAACCCATAATTTCTTGAGCAGTGTATATATGAAATATACATTAAAGGAAGTCTTGGGAAATTTGACAGTCATTGTGGATGGTATGTAACATATCATAGGTGTTGAAGAAGTGGTAGTCTTTAAACAGATATATCTGATATCCCTGCTGTAGCTTGATTTTGAATGATTTGAGTGTGCCCCTGGAATTTTACTGAGGCTCTCTAGTTATCTATCTATCTAGTAGGCCACAGCCCTCTGATTGAGAACCACTTCTATAAAGGACCAAAGTTATGTAGTCTATAATTTTACATGATCTTAACAGCCTGTGGTATAGGGGGTCTGCAGATAGGAAATTAGTGGGCAATTTTAAATACTTAATCATGCCTTTAGAAGGTGCAGGATTAAATCGGGACTGGAGAAGGCTACTGCACCTGAGCGACCAGGGAGCTGGAGTAACCTGGCGGTGGGATTTGCCGTGCAAGTCCAAGAAGGCAGCAGGAGGTGGACTCGGACAGGTGCCCTGTTGGGGCCACAGATGGCTACAGTGACCCGAGCTTTCATTAGTGGAGGTCCGGTGTGAGAGCCCTGTTGGGAGCCATGGGACAGCAGGGACCTGGACCTGTAGCAGATGGATGGCTGTGCCTGTTGGTTGGTAGCAGTCCTTTAAAATCTACATCTCCCCTGCTAACCCCAAACGGGACCTTGCAGCAGAGGAGATTCCAATTTTAGAGGATTGAACAGGGGATTTAATTTTAAGGACAGCTTCCTGCATCATGTTTTAACTTTGCTTTATTGGATTATTTGATTTTAACCTCCACAATCACTTGTTTTTATGAATTATTTATTTATAGAATGTTTTGAGCACTGCACACTTTTGGACACCTGGTTTTTGAGTTTTTTAAAATAAAAGCACTTATCACTTTTGCACCTAACCCTTGCTCTGTGCATGTGCTCATCTGCTAGGCTAATCCCACGGGTACATTATTGGTGGTGGTAGGTTCAAGAAGCTCCTGGAGGAAACCAGTAGCAGGGGGCTGACCTGCACCATCACAAAATGTTTTAAAAAGTGATAAAAACATTGCTAGATATTTGCAGGAACTTGTGATTACATTGGCAAGTGTATAAATTATTGCTATAACAATAATCATTGCATGGACTTTGATGTGAAACTTAGTGAAATATACAATATAAAAACTATAGTAATTATTCTTCAATAATTTCCAAAAAAACCAATTCAACCACAAGCACTTAGATAAATTTGTCAGTTTATTGTAGTCTATAGTTAATATAGAGGAACACTTGGCATTCTTGAGCCAAAAGCTAAAACCAGGTTAATGTCAAATCCGTAAATTGTCAGATAATTAGACTAGAGCTACATTTTTGGGGATTTGAATTGACTGAGACTGAGGACTTGAGTCAAGAAAACAGAGAGAAAGTATAGACTACTACTGCACCAAGAACAAACACAAATTTCAGCAAATTTTAGGTGTAATGAATTATCCCAGTGATTATTTTCCTGGCTTTAAAGACCAAGACACTATATAGGAAATCAAGCAGCAGTAAGTGAAAGTGGAATCTTTAAAAGAATTGTTATTAAAAGGAATAAGACTAAGTAATGTTCATTTGGATTGGCTTTTTTTTTTTTTTTGCAAAACTAAGAGCAAGGTCCTTAAACTGCAACCTGAGTTTGATGTCAATCTGCATCTAGCCCTGCAAACGGGCCCTCCAATTTACAGGGAAAACTTAGGGTCTGGTGGCAGGATTGTGGTGATTGTGAGCTATTTTTTCCTGCTTTTGATCTGGATTAATTTGTAACTGTACACTTTTTGAAAATTTAAAATGTTAAAAGGCTTTCTTATTCCTTATCAGATCATATTAATGAATTATTTTTAACATGGAAACAATAAAAAAAAAATGTTTAGGACTGAAAAAACAGTGGTACAAGGTATTTCAAATTATGTAGGTGATATGCCAAGAAAAAAGGTTGAGTACCCCAGCCTAGAACTATCACATGCTATTTGAACAAATACACAACAATAGTCTGCTACTATAAAGTATTTCTTTAGGTCTACTATTGTCTAATGCAGAGGTAGGCAGAATTGGTCGTGGAGGGCTGCAGTGGCTGCAGATTTTTGCTCCAACCCAATTGCTTAATTAAAAAACAACAACTGCTAATCCCAGACCTTATTTTATGACATGTCAGCCTGCAATGTAATGTTCTCATATTGTAGATTTTTTTCCCTTTCCAATGAAATCATCCAAATGATTTGAAGCCTAAAATAGATCATTTTCAGTCTTACATTTTTCTCTTAAGCATTTTATTAAACCAAATAGCGTATTATGAATCAACACAAGTGTAAATGGAAACAAGTTGAATGGAGAACTGCTGATTCCTTTGTCATTTGCATCTTATTGCTAATAAGGAGTCATTAAAACAGTGAATGCAGCTGTTTATGACTGAAATAAGCCATTAAGGGTGGGGAACCTTAACAAGCAAGACCACTAAAATGAAGCATCAAAATGTCACTTGAGCAATAATTGCTTTGTTAGCAATAATTGACTTTTCATTAAGAAACTGGGTTGGAACAAAAACCTGCATCCACTGCAGCCCTCCATGACTGGCGTTGCCTACACCTGTTCTAAAAGTTTTTACAGCATTGGGTTTATATTGTTTGGGGGGTCTTGAACAGGTCGTACAACATTTTGATTTGGCCTTGGCTTAAAAAAGATTGGGGACCCCTGCTTTAGCCTATTTTGACTCCCAAGTCGATGTTCCTTCCAATGTGTTCCCAGTATCACGTAAAGCAAGCTCATCCTTTATTTTGATGGAGAGTCACACTTCAAATAATGAAATAAGCCCGTTCTCATCTCATCCTACAATTACTATTATAATCTAAAATGTTATGTCTTTTGACTAATATTCAAAATTAACTGCCTAAAAACATAATAATTTATTAGCTGCCACTTCAGACCCGGCTGGCAGATCAAAAATCTTTTAAAAATCTTTTAAGAGCACTTCCAGTAAATAACCACTGGGGTGATTTGTGTTTCATCAAGAAGAAGCCCATTCTAATGGCTTAGCATCAAATGTATACAACTGAGATATGTTTGAGGGTGTAAATCAAGAACCACTCTATGAGTACATTTGCTTTACGGAGTCACTGCATTTCTTCAGATCACTAGAGCACCATGTAGAATGTGGACTTTTTGGTTCTTTACTGACACTTGTATTAGGTTGAATGGTGACACTACCTAATTCATATACTTGCTCTTGAAATCAAGTTCTGTGACCCATTTATTGAAAGAATGCTGTGAGGATGTTCAAACATTTCTATAGTAAATTATTATCAGTAATTCAACTAACTGCATAACTTCCTCAGTAACTGAATTACATTGTTTAGTAAATAACTTTTATTTAAACTTTTCTTCACTTAACATCGGATTACCTTATTTTGTTTGGATTGAAATGGAAATGTTTGATAAAGTGAAGAATAAAGGATATTTCAAAGTATAATAAAAAGTCACACTATCAAACTACAATTGAATTGAATTGTCTTTTTACTTTTATTAACTTGTTTATAATACAAATACTATTTTCACTAGTATCCTTCTATATTAAAAAAAAAAAAAAACGAACAACACAAAAAAGCTTTCAAGTGATTACAAGGTTCAGCAGTGACATTCCACATTTAATATATTGCTTGTTTCATTAAATACATAAATGTACAGGTATGTTCAGAATTGTACCCACAAACAAATAATCTGACTTTTTTAACATCTAGATTGGTGGTGCTTTTCTGTGCTAGATGCCAGTAAGCAAGAAATGGGAGGAATAGATGGGAAAATTCATGGAAGCTCACTGGCACTGAAATAAATGTCAACATCAAAATCTTTTTTATTGTTTATGATTTTGTTATGATAGAAATGTTTTCAATTCAGAATTTTTAAGAGTTTAAATTTATTGTTTTAGTTTGCCATGTTTTAAAGAGTACTTTGCCACTATTTTTTGGATGTCTCATATTTTTAACAGGTTGTTGATGAAAATGTCAACATTTTAAAAATTCCGATCTTTGTGCATATTAAATTTAGCTTCATTATACGTTCATAGGAATATAAATGAACCCTTTCATCCCTTAATAGGCCTTGATGTAAGCATAATGTTTGGTTGAAACAGGCTTTCAGCCTTTTCCAGGCTGCACTCTCTTTCTGTCCAAGCCAAATCAGTCATGTTCTGCACAATTACTTTATCTGTAAGGTTTTAGGTTTTGGGCAAAAGTAGACAAAGCTTGTCACATACATACATACATACATGAACATATCTGTTGATATTACATCAAGATGGTGTAGATTGGAGGTCAGATTTCAGAGAACATTTTTACAAGAAATACAGAAATAATAATAAAAAAAAACCTAGTATAATAGTAATGAACATGTGCACTTGAGTAGGACATGGTTTTCCATTTAGTAATGCTGCATAGAGATATGACTTTACATCTAAGGATGTAATTTTTTGTGTTCTTGGATGTATGAAAACAATTTTAAATGTAATATCTGTAAAATATGGTTTTGAGTGAACATGTGATTTTCCTTTGGACTTTTGGAAAAATACAGTATATGAGTAGGGTGCCTCCATAGAATGAACATGAAAATTGATATTAAATGTGAAATCTAAATTACTTGATTATATGCATCCTGAGCAATTTTCTATTTAGATTTCTAAGGAAGCCCACACAAACTTTAGAGAAGACACCATAGCTGCAAATCAAACTGGACTTAAAGCTTTGCTCTACTCCGTCATATGTCAATGTGAAAAAATATTATAATATAAATAATGTAGTCTGGAAAGATAATTGTAAAACTGTTTTAAAAATATGGAAGACAGTGTAGCATTTATGAAACATACAGTATATGGCATTGTTTTTACAACATAGACAACAAACTCCTACAATATATAAACTGCTGTACACAAATTTCAGTGGATCTGTAAAATGTGCTGCAAGTCCACTTTAGCAGTGCTATAATTTGAACATCTGGTTTAAATTCTAAAAACAACAACCACAGAATGGCCCCTTTAACAGAAAAAAAGGTGGTTAAACACTATGTCTTGTAAAAGATTGCTGATCAAATTAGAATGTGTGGAATCCGAAAGCAATGTAACTAGATGAATTATGAATTGTTTGAAAGGCAATATGGTGACAAGTTAATTAATTTTGAAAGGTCCATGCACTGACATCTTGTGTCTCTGATCCTTAAAATACATGTGTTTTTTGTTGGTAAATGATTAGGAGGAAGATGTTACATCCAAACTTTGTGTTTAGAAATGGAGAAAAACCTGGAAATGAAGTGCATAGATGTATGTAATTATTCTTTGAGTTGGGCAGAGAGTATATGAGATTTTGGTTGATTGTGTTGTTTTCTAAAGTAGTGTATATAAAAATAAAATGGATGTCAAACTGTTACTGTTGATTGATTAAGACTGCACTCAGTGAAAACCACCATACAAAAATGAACTAAATTAGACTGAAATTGTATTTCGTTAAGTTGATGTCAATTTAGGGTTGAGATTCAAGTGTTCTTCCTCATTCATGAAAGTTTTTTTAGGATGAAAAGATTCAATATGTGAAATTGAAAATCAATTTGAAAACATTATGGAGAAGAAACAAATGTGCCCCATCTATGAATACATGTAATTTTATTTTTCATTTGTAAAATTCAAGGAAGTGATAAGACTAAAGATTATTTTCCATTAGATTTGCATCCCAAATCAGCTAAAAGAATTAAATTAGTATTCCTTTCTTGTAGTATTCATTTCTTTTATTGTGCATCTTTCTGCTGTGATATGTGAAGTTCTGTGCTGAAAATGGACAAAGAATTCAGCACCATATTAAAATTTTACTCCTATATGAATTCTCTGATGTTTTTGAAGACTGTTTTTCCATGTAAATGACCTGCCACATTCAGCACAACAAAACGGTTTCTCTCCTGTGTGGATTCTCATATGTAACCGAAGGTAACTCTTCACTTTAAATTTCTTGCCACACTCAGTACAACAATATGGTTTCTCGCCTGTATGAATTCTCATATGGATCTGAAGATAGCCCTTTGTTGCAAACCTCTTATTACATATGCTACAGCTATATTGTTTATCTTCATTGTGACTTTTCTTTGTGCATCTTCTACCACATTCAGTGCAACAGTATGGACTCTCTTGAAACCTTTCTCCACATATTTGGCAAAGATGCAAGCAGGTCTTTGAATGTGTCTTTTGAGGCATTTTAGCAGAATTTCTCCTCTTCAGCTTTACCACTGGTAAAGAACTGCTTTTCCATGATGATACTGGTCTGTTTTTCATTTTTTTGGTGACCTCTTGTTGTTCCTGATTTAGTGTTGAATTTGGAGAGTGTTGTTCAGATGATGATAAAATGGATCCAGAATAGTCTTGTAAATCTAAAATAAAAGAGTAGTGTGAATGTTTAGTATAAAATGAAAACTAATCCATGGGCAAATTGTTCTGTATTATAATTTTCATATAGCACTATATCAAAGAAAATACATTTTGAACAATTCAATGTAAGAGTAAAATTACAAGGTCCGGATCTCTCCCAATCTTGTCTGTCAAAAGGCTGAGATTCTACCCATCCCCCTATACAGTATGTGATAGGCCTACATAGGACCTCCTTGAGACTTTTTCAGTTTGGCCTAATTAACCAAGCCATATTGACAATTTAGCCACAAAGTGCATGAAGGTGGATACCAACCTAACACGTAACTCCAGATTTGAATCTTGGTATGCCTGTTTCTGATGAGATTAGCTTTGATTTATTTAAAAACTTTCATCTGAGATATTTTTTAGCTAGTTTTTGGCTCTTACACTAGTATGCCATGGGTAATAGTACTGTGTCTTTGAAAAACCAGCCTGTGGAATGGCAGTAGATTTGTAAAAGTTGTAGCAAATCACACTACAGCAGTAAAGCTTTCAGTTTAACAGTCTGTCTACTTTCTAATCGTCCCCTAGGGTCACATGATGTAGTAAAACAAATAGCAAATGTCCTTCAATTTGGGAAAATTAGATTTTATAAAACACATTTAAGAATGCAGTATTTTGTATATCCGGGAACACTTAAAAGATTATCTTGTGTAGTATCAACTTTCGGTCTAAGGGGCATTAATCGGCATTTCACTCTGAAAATGTGATTCCCCACCCAGGGTCAATTCCTGCCTTTTGTTTAATTCTGCCAAAATATGCTGTCAGTTGAATTAGGAAAATTTAGAAAAGGACAGATGAAAGAAATCTTGATAGACCTCCTAAATACATTATGAGCTAAGAATTAAATGAATCATATCAGGCCAGTATTCTGAGCTCCTTGACATCCAAAAACTGAAAGTATGGGCATAAATGCCTTTTATGAATGAGATATGGAGAGAAGGAGATGCATATGAGACATTCGATCTTGATACTAAAGCATGTAATGAGCCTGTAACAAAAAAAAACTCCTATTCTGAGCTGATTAGGTTTTTACTAAAGTGCATACACATTACAGATGAAAGTCATGTCACTATCCAAATTATGAAGATTTGGCAAACCATTTTGTAATCAAGGCTAAATATTGTTTTCCTTTTGTCTCTCTTTCAGTATTTCCCATGTCTGTATTTCATTTCACTGTGTCTTGCATTGCCCCAATGTCTGTTTTTTAGCCAATAAAAGGTGTCATTTTGCTTGACTTTTCATTACATCCATAATGGTTAACACGGTACAACACCCTAGTACTAAAGTGTATATATTGTGAATGAAAGAATACCCCCTGGTGCCAGACTACCTTTATAAAAATAGATTCATTTTAATATGGCATGCACAAACACAAGGACTAAAGCCACCATAGCTTACTGTCTGTGTCTGTATAAATAACATTGTTCCTCCCTTTCACTTCTCTCTACAGTTAACAAGCACCTTACAATCTTAAGTGTATGTTACAGCACAGTCAGGTTTATCTTCAAAGCAGAGTTAATTTTCCCTGAAACTTCTTATATATTTTCTCATCAGCGCTATAGCCATGTTGAATTCAAGAAGGTTTAGAGATCCTTTTGAATCATGAATTAGTATTGTGTGCTCTCAGTTCATTATTCATATT
This sequence comes from Erpetoichthys calabaricus, assembly GCF_900747795.2. Taxonomy (NCBI): domain Eukaryota; kingdom Metazoa; phylum Chordata; class Cladistia; order Polypteriformes; family Polypteridae; genus Erpetoichthys; species Erpetoichthys calabaricus. Next base: position 161,419,400 of record NC_041394.2, on the reverse strand, counting down.
TGTAGAAATCTCATATCTGTGTGTAATGATAACAATGGCTGTTATGTGTTGTCTCTTGACTTATTTCTTGTATCTTAGTAACAATGTCCAATGTTTTGCACATAATTACTGCAAACATATTTCTCACTATAAAAGTCTAGTAAGAAGTTTATAGGTTCATTATTGTCATATGTGCAGAGTGCAGTGAAATACAGTGACAACTTTCTTTATCGTTTTTCGACTTACGTGTTTCAAGCAGAATGTCTGCAGCTGATTCTTCCTCCTCTCCATTGCTGTAGAAGGCCTCCTCCTCCTCCTTATCATCTGTCTTCTTGCCAGACTGCAGAGAATCACTTTGGCTCAGCAATATATGGTCTTGTTGAAGCACTGAATGACAGTCTGTTTCCTGAATGGGCACCATTTCAGACTCTGTTACTTCAATAACAGGTTCTAAATTAAGGGACTTTTCATCAAAATGATTTACATTTTTTTTCTCCATTGTTTTCCGTTCACAGTCATTTTGTCGGATGTGGGCAGAAGCCACATCACAAAAATCTTGCTTAGTCATGACTGTAAGGACCTGCAAATCTTCTTCCTTATAGTTGACAAGTTTCTCCTCAGTATCATTTTTTTTTATTTGGGGTGTCTGTTGTTCCATTCTATCAGTTTCACAGAGGCCAGTCTGCAGAGTAGGATTACCCTCTTCATCAAAGACTCCTGCTTTGCTTTTAGAATCTAGTTGTTGAGGCTCAAAGACTGGCTCACAAGGTTGATCTTCCATTTTTCTTTTTTTTCCCCTTCTCCTCACTGGAAAGGTAGTTTCTGCTTTTTCTGTGAAAATACAAAAATATCACCATACCTATGATTGTTTAAAATCCTCAGTTTATAATCAGAAAGTCACTGTTTCAGAATTTATTTACTTTTAATGGAAAAATTATTTTATTATGATCTATGTAAAGTTAGAAAAACCTGTCTAAGAATAGTAATACATCCCAGTCCCTAAATAAGTTATTTCATATTTCTAAAAATAACACATACTCATACACATACTGTATATTCAACACACATGCATTTGGCAGATCCCCAAGTATTAGAGGCATATTAATCATTATTTATATCTATTCAAATATTCTGAATTACAGAGTACCGGGATGGTGCTCATGGATTCAGCTTGCCGGAACTGATTTCTGTACCTAGGTATTCTCTATGTGGAGTTTGAAAATTCTCCACATGCCTATTGTCACACACGTGCGAGTAGGGGGACGTTGTGTGGACCAAGTAAAGGTAATTCCACGCCAGGCCGGGGGGGGGGGGGGGGCGGGGTGCACTAAACCTTCTCCTGTTGTCTATGCAGACCAGCCGCGGGAAAACCTATCTGAATCAAGAACGTCACTTCCTATTCCGGCGCCTAGAAGAACGTCACTTGCTGTTCCGGCGCCTAGAAGAACGTCACTTCCTGTTCCGGGGCCTAGAAGAACGTCACTTCCTCTCCCCTACATCACTTCCTGTCTGACCACTTAAAACCTCCATCTTTTCCAACCTTGATCAGTTCTGTCTTGGACTCAGTACAATCAACAACTTTGTTACATGAAAAAGAAAACCTTTGCAGCTAGGAACATTATACGGGTGGCTGCCCCAAACCTTTCCTTACGTGTGTCGAGTCTGTTCTTTTACAGTGGCGTAGTTGGCAGGATGATGCGGGAGGAGACACAGTGCGCGCTCGCTAATCCACTGGCCTGTCCACATATGGGAAAAGTGCTAGTCAATGGAATTAAAGTTATCGCTTTATTTGATTCCGGCAGTAACATTTCCATTGTTGCTGACCAATTGATATTACCGCGACAATGGTGTAAGATTAAGACCCGCATTACCTGTATTCACGGGGATGTCCGGTATTATCGATCCGCCAACTGTTTTATCTGTCAGGATGGCGTAGTTAAGAAGTTAACGGTGGCAGTGATGGATAATCCTCCCTTCCCCGTGATTCTAGGAAGAGATTGGGTCGAAATAAATAGCGGTGATAAAGGCGCTTCTTCTCCTCGTTCACTAGGTCTAGTCACGGACGCGAATTCAGCGCCCTCAACTTCCTCCACGCCGTGTATACAGCCGGCTGAGGAGCGGACTTCGGCCTCTAGTGATGACGAAGAAACACCCGGGACGTCGCAACCCGAGATGTCATTAGCAGACGCTGAGACGACTTGGGACGAAAACCCGCCCCTTGAGGTCGAAATCCGATCCTCTCTCACGTCTGCAGTTTCAATTCAGGCAGACGCCGGCTTCATTTAAAAGGGAGCAATGGAATGATGACTCCCTTAAATTTGCAAAGAATGCAGTCGTTCTGATAGATGGCCAGCGCACCTCACATCCAATGCCACAGGGTCCTCACTTTGTGCTCAATAATGATCTGTTATATCGGGTGGCAGAGCATGAGGGACAGATGAGGTAGTTGTTGTTAGTGCCACGGACTTACCGGCGACAGGTCTGTGAACTAGCACATGCCCATCTGCTGGGAGCCCATTTGGGCCCCGAAAAAACACTGGAGAGAATTAAACTCTGATTTTTTTGGCCCGGAATTAACGAGGAGGTTCGCCGCTTTTGCACATCCTGTCCGGAATGTCAGTTGAGGCAAATTCCTAGGAGGGACCGTGCTCCTCTAATTCCATTACGCTTAATTGATATCCCTTTTGAACATATTGGGGTCGACCTGGTGGGACCCCTAGAGCCCTACGCCAGAGGACATAAATATATAATGGTCCTGGTAGATTATGCTACCCGATTTCCAGAGGCTGTTCCGTTGCGCTCAGCTACTTCTAAAGCTATCGCACGGGAATTAGTGGGTGTATTTGCGCGTGTCAGAATCCCTAAAGAAATCCTGACGGATCAAGGGACTCCTTTCACCTCGCAGACGTTCAGGGAGACTGCCAAACTACTTAAAATAAAACATTTAAAGACTTCGGTATATCATCCTCACGGTCTTGTAGAGAGGTTTAATCAAACTCTCAAACAGATGTTGCGTAAGGTAGTCAATGAGGACGGAAGGAACTGGGATCAGCTCCTCCTCCTCGTCCTTTTTGCATATTGGGAAGTCCCACAAGCCTCCACGGGGTTCTCACCTTTTGAATTGCTATATGGACGACAACCCCGGGGCATATTAGACGTTTTAAAAGAAGGATGGGAGGAAGAGGCACTCCCATCAACAAATATATTAGAGTATATCGCGCAGTTACGCGATAGATTTGAGAAAATTAGACCCATTTTGAAAACGCACATGGAAAAGGCGCAAGCAGCTCAGGCCCGATGCTATAACCATGGTACATCTCTGCGGGAGTTCCGCCCGGGAGATCGTGTCATGGTTTTAGTTCCTACCTCTCATTCCAAATTACTGGCTCATTGGCTAGGCCCTTATGAAATTAAGGAGAGGAAGGAGCTGGTCGATTATTTGGTGAAACAACCGAATCGTAGACCCAGCGAGCGGATTTACCATGTCAATCTGCTGAAACCGTGGAAGGACAGGGAGTCCGAGCCCTCCTCCGGACAGCTCCGCTCTCTCTTCGCGCAGCAATTACACCTTAATTTCAGAGACAATTTGACTCGCCAGCAACGTCAGGAGCTTGAAGCAGTTATCCTGTCTGTCCCTGAGGTAGTCAGTGAAACTCCAGGTCGGACCTCCTTGGTTGCGCATGTCATTGTGACAAAACCTGGGGTTATAGTCCGAGAACGCCTGTATAGACTTCCCGAAGCAAAAAAGGCTGAAGTGGAGTTGGAGATCAGACGAATGCTGGACCTAGGTGTGATTGAGGAAAGTTATAGTCCCTGGTCCAGTCCTATCGTTATGGTCAGTAAGCCCGATGGAAGTTGGAGGTTCTGCAATAACTTCCGTCGGCTTAACCAAGTCTCCCAATTTGACGCCTATTCGATGCCGCGAGTGGACGACCTCCTCGAGCGGCTAGGTCATGCCAAATTTTTGACTACTTTAGATATGACTAAGGGGTATTGGCAGGTTCTCTTAACGGACTCCGCTAAGGAAAAGACAGCGTTCAGCACCCCTAGTGGTCACTGGCAGTATTGTGTCCTCCCATTTGGATTACATGGGGCACCTGCGACCTTCCAACGTCTGGTGGATAAAGTGTTCCGTCCTCATAATTCATATAGTGCTGCCTACTTGGATGACGTTGTCATCTATTCCAACACCTGGGAGGAACACATACAGCAGGTTGGAGCTGTATTGCGGACACTGGCAAAAGCTGGGCTTCGTATCAACCCGAAAAAGTGTTACTTTGGATTGATTGAGGCCAAATATTTAGGCTATCTAGTGGGCCGGGGTATGGTGAGACCACAGTGTTCGAAAATTGATGCCATTGTGAATTGGCCCCGTCCGATAACCAAGAGGCAAGTTCAAGCCTTTCTCGGCTTAGCGGGTTACTATCGCCGGTTTGTTCCCCGGTTTTCTGAGAGAGCTACGCCCTTGACAAACCTCACTAAGAAGGGTCGACCTAATCACGTGGTATGGGATGATATATCAGAGGCTGCATTCTGTGACTTGAAAATGGCCCTTACGTCGGCTCCTATATTAAAGGCGCCAGACTTTTCCGTACCCTTCATTCTCCAGACAGACGCTTCGGACACAGGTCTCGGTGCCGTGCTGAGCCAAAGCGTCGATGGAGTTGAACACCCCATTATGTACCTGAGCCGGAAACTGTTGGATCAGGAAACTAGGTATGCGGCAGTGGAGCGGGAGGCTCTGGCTATTAAATGGGCGATTACACAGCTGAGATATTACCTCTTGGGACGTGAATTCACTCTTGTCACGGACCATGCACCCTTACAGTGGATGGCCTTGCACAGGGAGTCCAATCCGCGTGTCACGAGGTGGTTTTTGGATCTACAGCCTTATAAATATTCGGTCATTTATCGCCGGGGTGTTCTGCAGGCCAATGCCGATGCCCTTTCTAGATGCCACAACCTCTCGGACCAGTACGCCTGGCCCGATGGGTCTGGGCTGAGGGGGGGGCCATGTCACACACGTGCGAGTAGGGGGACGTTGTGTGGACCAAGTAAAGGTAATTCCACGCCAGGCCAGGGGGGGGGCAGGGTGCACTAAAATTTCTCCTGTTGTCTCTGCAGACCAGCCGCAGGAAAACCTATCTGAATCAAGAACGTCACTTCCTATTCCGACGCCTAGAAGAACGTCACTTCCTGTTCCGGCGCCTAGAAGAATGTCACTTCCTCTTCCCTACATCACTTCCTGTCTGACCACTTAAAACCGCCATCTTTTCCAACCTTGATCGGTTCTGTCTTGGACTCAGTACAATCAACAACTTTGTTACTGAATAAGAAAACCTTTGCAGCTAGGAACATTATACGGGTGGCTGCCCCAAACCTTTCTTTACATGTGTCGAGTTTGTTCTTTTACACTATATTTGGGTTTTCCCTCTGTGCTCTGACTTCCAGACACATGCAGGTTAGGTTAATAGACAATTCAAAATTAATCAGCATGTACAGATGCAACACCCTTCAATAATGAGTTGGATCAATGTGTATAAGAATGCACCATTTTCCTATATGTATAATTTTTACAGAGCAAGACACTTTCTTCTCTAGATGTCCAGAATGTAGCATAGCATCACCCCATGGGAAAATCCATCCATCCATTTTTGCAATGTACTTAACACATTGACCCTTTCACAGGACCCTTTCCCAGCAAACATAAGGTACAAGGCAGGAAATGTCCCTAGACAGGGTGCCAGTTCATTGCTGGGTAGCCATACATATATAGGCCAATTTAACAATAGTACTGCACCTAAACAGAATGTCTTTGGACTGTGGGAGAAAATCGGCTCATCCAGAGGAAACAGGCAAACCTGAAAATTCCACACAAGGAACATGAGGGACATGAACACCAGTATCCTTGTTGCAAGGCAGCAGCACTACCACTACACCACCATGTCCCTCTCATTGAAAAATATAACTGAACACCTTGCATCAGTGTATACACCTAAATTATAACAGTTACCTAGTTTGTCTGCTTGCCGAATGAGCATTTTATTACTTTCATAGAGATTTGGAAAAAATACATATATATATTCTGCATAAAATCATTATTAATCTTATCAATAATTATAATGTGGGATAAAGCAAATATGAATTAAATAATGCATCAAGTTTGACTTTATATATTCAAAATTCACATTCATTTATATATATATATATATATATATATATATATATATATATATATAGTGGATTTATAAAGTATTCAGACCCATTCCCTTTATGGATTTAATTTTAAATGAATCTCCTTTCAATTACCTTTAATGCCAAATTGAAAGCATGCTTTCTGAAAAGTTTGCCGATTTATCAAAAAAAAAACCCACTGAAATTGGTTATTCATAAAAGTATATAGACCCTCAATTCAGCACTTTGTAGAAGCCATTTTGGCAACAAGTCTCTACAAGCTTTGAACACATGGATTTGAGCAGTTTATTCCATTCTTCCTGGCAGACCCTCTCAAGCTCTGCTTAATTGGATATTATTGTCTGTAAACTGCCATCTTCAGGTATTTCCACAAATGTACTATGGGGTTTAATTATGGGCTTTGGCTGGGCTACTCAAGGACTGTCAGCAACTTGTCTGGAAACCTCTCCATTGGCTTTGTCTTATCTGTTTGCTTTGGGTCATTGTTGTGCATAAAGGTGAAATGTCACCCCAGTCCGAGGTTGCATTCACTATGGAGTAGGTTCTCTTTAAGGACCTCAAAGTATTTGGCTGCATTCATTCTTTCTTCAATTTTGATCAGTTTCCCTGACCTGGTCACTGAGAAATACCTCCATAGCATGATGCTGCCACCACCATGCTTTACGGTAGGAGCGGTATTATGCCGATGATGAGCAGTGCCTGGTCTTCAACAGATATATTGCATGGAGTTCTGCTCAAAGAGTTCAATTTTTGTCTTATCAAACCAGAGATAATTTCTCCTCATGAACTCAGAACTTATTTTAATGCTGTTTGGCAATTTCCAAGTGGTCTGACATATGTGACTGATTGATAAGATTGCTGCAGAAATTAAAATTTAAAATGACATCCACATCACAAGGAAAGGAGAGTGTCTAGAAAGTGAAGGGTCTGAATACTATCTAAATACACTGTATGAATATTGCTGAAGGATCCTGGTAGGGGCTGAAAGCTCAGGAATAAAAGCTACTTTATGATACGTGATTCATTTTCTCCCTTTGTGGATCTCCAGCTGCTAATATGCAAAGCGTATCACAGACCTTCGCTTCCATATATATATATGGAGATCTCTCATCTTTTTAAGTGGGAGAACTTGCACAATTGGTGGCTGACTAAATACTTTTTTGCCCCACTGTATATATACAGTATATATATATATATATATATATATAATGTACGCACACACACACATAAAGACTGTATAAATCCATACTCAGTATCTGTGTAGAGAGAGAGAGAGACAGAGAGATCACATTGTTCTTTATACAGTATAATGTGACTGTCAACTAAAAAGAAAACTTACATACCTAAAGAACCAGCAGGCTTTTTTTTCAGAACCAGCTTAAAGTCTATATAATTAAGTTATTATTAGATGTTTTTAAGAAAAAATGAAATGAAATGAAGCATAATTTGTATTTAAAAGAATATATTATTTGTATTATTTGATTTAGGTTTTCATAATGATTTAACTTTTGAATTATTCAACTAAAAGTACCAGTGCAGGATGTTCATCAGTTCTAACCACATCATGAGTGCACTATTAGGTTAAGGAACAGACAGGCTATACTAATTCCATGTGGACAAAAATTAAATACAGTCATAAAGAAAAACAGCTCAAGTCATTTGATGCTTTGGGAGCTACCAAAATATAATATTTCTCAGGGACTTAAGTGTATCCCACTTTATTTGTAGGCACTGTAATAAACCACAGTTCTTTACAAATTTCAACAATAAGTGAAAAATAGCAGCTTTTTATTGCAATATGCAATACTGCACAATACTTCAGTCCTGACACTCTGTTTGTGGGGACCTTATCCGTTACTCCACTGATTTCAGAATGGATCTTTCTACCATTGTTAAATGAAATCTCATTGTATTAGAGCACACACTGGCCAGTTATACTTGACTGAAATGGTTGCATTATTTTAACTCTAAGAAGGGAATACAGGTTTAAAAAGTCAGTATAGTTATGTGTACAAAGTACAGTGAAATTCTTCATTGCATATTGATTATTATCTCCATTTCTAAATTGCTAGCTTTTTCGGCATTGATAGAAAATCCAAATATCATTTACTACACCAATTACAACTAAAATGGAAGCCTGACCATACTGAATTTTTTTGTAAAAATTTTGCCTTCTATGATCAATTTAGTCACAATTCGTAAAAACTACTGCAAGTGAGTTTTTAAGACGCTTGTTGAAATTACATCTCAATGATAGATAGTAGGTTTAATTTTAGAGATTAGATTTAAATGATCCTGCTTTTTAATTATTTGAATTTACTAAGAAATTAATTAGAAAAAGTGACATGATGAAATTTCCGTGTTGTCACAGGTGTCACCTTACGTACACATGGGTTTTTGCTAAGGCGGAATGATAAAACATTGGTGTTACTGTCACTGCATAACTTACAGTATGTGCTGCCTCAGACACTTCCTATGTGGAGTTTGAATTCTCTCACTGTGTTCACACTCTCTTGACATGCATTACTTTCACAGCCCAAAGGCATTCACTCAAATCATTTCACAATTATTAATTACTCCCATTAAAATGTGTCAGTACAGGTGCTCCTTTGAAACTGAAAGCAAACTAGAATGAAAAATGGACTAATATACTGTACATGAACATTTGCTAATTGTCACATGCATCTGACCTGGAAAACAGAAAGGGAGATTATTAGTCTGGGGTTTAACTTGCAATAAGGAGAATATCTTGTGTGCCATAAGAACAGCCAGGTCCTCTAACCCTAGTAAACTGTGTAAAACTGATGTCTGATTTTGCATTGTATAATAGCAAGGCAACATGTTACTCTTCTTGCTGGTTAATGAATCACCAAATTTCACAATATTTAAACCTGCTCAGTTCAATTCAATTTATCCTTATTAAGTATACATTTGAGCCAAGCAAACTATACAATAATTGCAAACAGTGTAAAATATCATTAAATATTAAAATAAAATACATATAGCAAAGGTGTTTATAAGTCTAAATTTCAGTTATTCAAGCTTAGTTGAATTCTGAAACTGCTTACTTCACATTTCGACAATAGGAATGTCACTTGGCCAGACGATGTCTGAAAACAGGTTCCTCATATGTGATGACACATCCATTACATTCCAAAGTGTCTCCAAGAAGGAGAAGAAAGTAAAATAAAATTCATAAAGACAAAACAAAATAAAACTACTCAAATTAATTAAAAAGCAATGCAAAGGAACAGCATCGGCATATAAAACAGCAGCAACTTTAAAAACAACTAACGTAGCTTTTTGTAGGTCAGTCATTCCAGGGTGTGGGTACCCTATAGCCAAAGACTCTCCCTCCTACCCTAGTATTAGTTACACTCAGAATTGGATGAAGGCCTCCAGCTTGAAATCACAATATCTGTAGTAAGTAGTAAGTTCTGTAGGATAAGGAGGGGCTTACCCATTAATGACTTTGTGTATGAGAATGGGAAATTTTATTTCTTTTTTTTTTTAATTTTTATTAATTTTCATTGTAATCATTCCATACAAATAGATCAATTTATAACCCAACAAAATTGAAGACAAATCAAACCCCACCCCTGAGAAGGAGAGTTTAGCCGAAGGAGAATTGCTTAGGGCATCTTAATAAGGCAACAATAAACAAAAGAAAGGGAGAAATAAATATATATGTAAATAAGAGGTGGAGAAGGGAATTAAATGCGGTAATAGTTATTTATCTTATTCTAAAATAATATTGATTAAATCCTGCCAGGTTTTGAAAAAATTTTGTACAGATCCTCTAACTGAGAATTTGATTTTTTCCAATTTCAAATAATATAAAACATCGGTTTTCCACTGACTTATCAGAGGAGAATTAGGATTCCTCCAATTTAACAGAATAAGTCTGCGTGCCAAAAGTGTAGTGAATGCAATCACAGTTTGCTTGTCCTTCTCCACTTCAAGTCCGTCTGGAAGAACACCGAACACAGCTGTTAATGGGTTAGGAGGGATTGTGACCCCAAGGCTGTCTGAAAGGCACTTAAAAATTTTGGTCCAAAATGATGTTAGTTTAGTGCAGGCCCAAAACATGTGACCCAGTGAGGCAGGAGCTTGGTTGCAGCGTTCGCAGGTTGGATCTTGTCCTGGAAACATTTTGGACAGTTTTAAGCGAGACAGATGAGCTCGATATATAATTTTTAGTTGAATAATTCTATGCTTTGCGCATATGGAACTCGAGTGAATTCTCTGCTTTGCTACCTTCCACTCCTTTTCTGATATATTAATTAAGAGATCTTCTTCCCAATGTCCTCTTGGATCTTTGAAAGGTAGGGACTCTAATAAGATTTTATATAATGCGGAAATGGTGTTTAATTCCTCAAAATTGAGCAGTATTTTTTCCAGCATTGTGGAGGGTGCGAGGTGGGGGAAATCGGGCAATTTCTGTTTAACAAAATTTCTAATTTGAAGATAGTAAAAGAAATGTGTAGCTGGGAGGTTGAATTTTGAACGTAATTGTTCAAAAGATGTAAATATGTTGTCTATATAAAGATCTCTGAGCATTTTAATCCCAAAACTTTTCCAGGTATTAAAAACTGGATATACTTGCGAAGATTGAAAAAGGTGGTTCCCTTGCAGAGGTGCCACTGAGAAAAGATTTTCCATCTTAAAATGCTTTATAATTTGGTTCCATATTCTGAGTGAGTAAAGCACAATTGGGTTATTAGTATATTTGTGATGACATGCATTTATTGGAGCACAGAGCAGGGAGTATAAAGAAGTACTGCAGGATTTTACTTCTATTGCTGACCAAGCCTGTGTATGTTCATTTATTTATGCTCCCGGTTTTTATGGCTTGTATGTTGGCTGCCCAAGAATGGGAAATTTTTAAATTGGCTCTGAACTTGATTGGGAGCCATTGCAATTATTTTCATAGTTGTAGATATGTTGTAAACAGCTACATTTGAATTAGCTGTGATTGGTATATAAACAGCCTGACAAAATAAAGCATTCCAATAGTCAACACTGCCTTAAATAAAAGGACAACTGGATTTTCAAAAATCCTACTTCTTAGTAAGTTTTGCAGATTTCCTAAACTGGAGAAGACGGGTTTTAGAAAGCACTGAAATAGGACAACTGAAAGTTAAATTTGTGTTAAAGTTGAGACTTAAATGTCAGATGGATGGTGTGGAATACTCAGACCTGGACACAAACAGTGCACAAAATAGCAATAATAAAGCTCCTTTTCACTGTCTCTTCTCACTCACTCACTCACTCACTCACTCACTCACTCACTCACTCACTCACTCACTCACTCACTCACTCACTCACTCACTCACTCACTCACTCACTCACTCACTCACTCCTTTTTCACCTGACTCCAGCTCCCTGAGTAGTGGCTGCAGGCTCCTTTTATAGCCCTCCCGGAAGTGCTCCAGGTGGTAATTGGCCTAATTAGGCTGCACTTCCAGCTGCGGCTGCATTCCAGCCCACACGGGCTCGTTAAGCCGTGCAGATCCTCTGGGTGGTGGCCACGGAGCCCAACAGGGCTGAGCCCTGAAGTTCCATGCCTGTGGCTCCGATGTAACCCAGGAGGGCTGCCACCACGCATTCTGGGGGACGTAGCGTGCATCCCATGGCTGCTCCCCCGGTCCCAGTGTCAAAGGGGTGTCCCGGCCGGGCATGGGTCCTGGCCATCCGCCACAATCGATATTTCTTATTTGGATTTCAACAGAAATGACTATTACTCATTCACTGTTTTACATCACAAAAGTGGTTAATAACAATGTAGTTGAAGACATATTATTCAGTTTAAGTTTTAAGTGATGAATGAAGCTGAATGTCTTCAGCATATGAATGACAGTTAAATGCGTTTCTCAATTACTTTGTTAATACAAATATTAAAAAAAACAGAATTGGTCTTAGCACCAAATTTTGAGAGACATCATGTATAACTACAGACAGCAGTGAGGGAACACTGTCTTCAGACTTCTTCACATATTAAAAACAATTTGATAAATATGATGTCACACAAGTGTGCATGGGAGACAGCTAAAGGGTCTAAATGAGAGTAATTGCACACCAGACCAGGGGGTGGCAGAGTGCACTGACTTTTTTCTCACTTTCCTGCAGACCGTTCATGGGAAATTCCGCCTGGCCCTGATGATCTCATTTCTGGTTCCAGACCCTTGGATGACATCACTTCCAGTGAAGAACCCATGACCAAAGAGACTTTCGTTTCTGGCCCTTTTGATGACATCACATCCGGGTCTGAGCCTATAGAACAGGACCCTTCTGCTTCTGCCCTCGAAGACTTCATTTCCTTTTCTGGCCTTTAAAGCCGCCATATTTGACTAACCTGATCAGTTCTGTTTTGGACTCCATTCTGAGCTCATCAGTGCTAGCAATTTACCCATTTGCAGCCAGGGAATATTATACAGGTGGCTGCCCCAAACCTTTTTATGACTCTTGTGTCTGCTTTTTGTGACAATGAGATAAACCAACCAAAAACCTTTTGTCTTTGTAGTAGAATGCTATGATTAAAATAAAAGATAAGCCTCCACTGTTATGCTGTCTGACTTTAATTTTAGATCTGGTAAAGTTTTTTCTCCTCAATAAATGCCCTGTTAATATATTATGATGAAGACTCTGCAGCAACATATAAATTGTAGTTTCCTAACAGACTCTTATAAAACTCACACAAAAGTGACACTAGTGTTTTATAGCTTTGTAACCCATTCTGGTACATTCAAGTATAACTGGATAGCCGTTGATCCATCAAGGTGAAAACAGTCAGTCAGTCATTATCCAACCCGCTATATCTTAACACAGGGTCACAGGGGTCTGCTGGAGCCAATCCCAGCCAGCACAGGGCGCAAGGCAGGAACAAACCCCGGGCAGGGCACTAGCCCACCGCAGGGCACACACACACCCATACCCACACACCAAGCACACACTAGGGACAATTTAGGATCGCCAATGCACCTAACCTGCATGTCTTTGGATGGTGGGAGGAAACGGGAGCACCCGGAGGAAACCCACGCAGACACGGGAAGAACATGCAAACTCCACACAGGGAGGACCCGGGAAGCGAACCCAGGGCTCCTTACTGTGAGGCAGCAATGCTACCACTGTGTCACCAAGGTGAAAACATTGCTAAAAAATATCAATAGAACTTCTCCTAAGAGAACTTTACTATTTAGATTATTTTAAGCAATACACAAGCTGTAGCACTATATTTCAAATGTAGTTTTTTTTTTTCAATATTGAAATGCATCGTCCTACACTGAAGTACTGCATAACTCAAAGTTCTATAGTTGCATTAACATGAAAACACTGCTGCCACATACAAACAGTAGTTTCCTAACATAACTTTACTGTTTAGAACAATTTCTAACTAATACAAATGCTGCAGCTCCAAATGTCACATTCAAGGTTGTATAGCTTTGTAATGTACTGTGGTACATTCAAGTATAACTGAATGCCCAGTTGACCTTTTAAGGTGAAAACATTGCTACAACATATAAATGGTAGTGTCCAAACAGAACTTCACTGCTTAGATCATTATTCTGAGTGATACATACTGTAAGATGCAGCATGACATTTCAAATGGTGTTTTTTCAGCACTGAAACACAGTTTGCTACATTGAAGCAACTGAAGATCTTTTGAGTTATACAATACATCATGGTGAAAAAACTGCTTCAATATATAAGTAGTAATTTCCTAACAGAACTTTACTGTTTAGATTAATTTCTAACTGATACAAAAATGTTAGCTCTGTATTTCACATTCATCATTGTAGGACAAATTTGGCATTGCCCATTCTTCTTCTAGGCTTTCATGGTACACCAGGCCTGTTAGGAAAGCAAACTGGACAGGGATGCAGCCATCCAGCTGTGCCATTCCCCACTTGCAATTCCAAACTAAGTAATCAAACTCCAGCTTGCACCAGGATCTACCTGGACTTCATCTGATAAAAAGGTGTAAATCATAGGTGATCCAACATCTATCCAGAGGCTCCTCTGCAGACCTCTTGAGGTGTGAAATGGACCCAAGCAAGGACAAAGACCTATAATTCAAGGGATGACAACTAAGATGGACAGAAAAGATATAGATTTTGTAACTGGAAATGACTTCAGCCCAATCAGGAGAAGGTTCCACCTCCCTTTAAAATCACATGCACTCCAACTCTCAAGGTACAAGAAAAATCTCTTTCTTGCAATGATATTCGCTGGACACTCATTGAACTCCCTGGGGATTCTCTCAGGGATGGGGGAATGCTCCAAAATGACTTTCTAAAATCTTCCCTCATACTAAAAGCTATGAGCTTTGCTTGCTTGCAGAGCCAAATTCGACATACTCTTTTCTTTGGGACCAGAAGCTGAGACCCAGTCTATCAAGCAACAGCTGTGTGGCAGTAATTTGGCGAGGCTGAGAAGCCACAACTTCAAGAAGGGAAACTTCAGCATCTAAACTCTTGGGACAGAATGAGTAATGTCTTTTCCCTATGAAATGGCAGAAGACAGTAGAAGGCAAGCTGAGGAAGCAGCAGCATGGCACTGATGAGCATTATGTTGCAAAGAGTAAGAGAGCACTCCAGTGCATGAAGTGTCTTCCATTTGAACCCAAAGCAACAGCTCCACACAATATTGGACATCATCCATAAAGACTTGGCATTATACAGTAAATCTATTTATCTATGCCAAGATAAACTAGAACTCTAAATATCAGTAAAGAGCCAGCCTAAATGTTATTTCTTTGTCTGTCTAGTTTGTCTGCATTCAGTCTTATATGCCAATATATACAGTATATATGCAGTTATCATATTTCTATACTCCTTATGTTTACCAATAAATTGTATTATTCTACTTCTTAAAATACATGTGATTCAGTTAGCTTGATTTAAAAGTCAAATTTATTTGATTAATTACCTGTATTGCTGAAGCCAAAACTGATTATTAATTAACCAAGTTAAAACTTCTTTTTCAAATCCCACATTATTATGGCATCCTACTGGGTGGCCATCTTAATGATTATTAATCATCAATGATCCTACAGTTAGAACATCTGGCTTTGTCTGGAAAGCATTAGGGAAAGAGGACTTATTTTAGGAGTGTTATAGACCGCCCAATGTAGACAGCAATTTCAATGCACATCTTTTTAGTAATATTAAAAAGACAAGTTTTCAGGGGAATATTACATCATGGGGACTTTAACTACCCGAATATTAACTGGGATAACATTCTAAAAAGCAGAACTCAAGACCAGGGGCCTCATGCATAACGCCGTGCGTAGAATTCGCACTATAACATGACATAAGCACAAAAGCAGAAATGTGCTTACGAACAAAAAAATCCAGATGCATAAATCTGTGCGTTCACCAACTTCCACGTTCTTCCGCTCCATAAATCCCGGTCAGCGTGAAAAGTAACGCATGTGCACGTGTGCCTTCTGTCCCGCCCCAACTCCTCCCAGAATTACGCCTCTTTGAATATGCAAATCAATATAAATATCCCTTAAGTTCAGCCTTCTGTGAAAAGGTAATGACAAAAGCAAGAGGGAAAATAGAAGAATTTCAGCGAATATCATGTGAAAGCAAGGAAAAACTTACTATTTGTTGGTTTAAACAGTGGTATAAACAACAAAAGGAAGTTGATCGAGTGACTTAGCGTGTTGGAGAAACTCGAAAGCTCACGTTCACAAAGTCACACAGTGCCCGAAATAAAAAAGAAGTTGTCACATATCAAAGTCGCCTTGAAAAGGCAAGTCGTAGCCCACCATCTGAGTGTCATATGAAAGCTTATTAGGGTACAGAAAAAAAAAAGGCACACAGTGGGGAAAAAAGCACGAAATGTCAACTTTAATCTCTAAATTTCCACTATAATCACATAGGTTATTTTGTCATTAAAGTAGAACATCATAAACTTCATCTTAAAATCGTTTAATTTACTAGTTTCTCAATCCCATCGTAACTAAAGTAGCACGTTAAATGGTTTGTTTTGTATTTGATCTTCTATGTGCTCTATGTGTGTGAATCACTACATGCTTCCGGGCTTTCTCTTCCTCTGACAGGACACAGAATCATTCACACAATATCACACAATTACATTCGTGATATTACAGCTCTCTGAATAATTAAAATACTTAGATGTATACGTTGTGATGGACGACCGGCTACAGACTCCGGTCGCCACCCCCAGGCCGCTAGGAGGAGCCCTCTGGACAGCATAATGGTGCCCCGAGTTCCAGCAGGGCCTCATGGACTTTGTAGTTTATATACACAGCCCTGCTGGATACCTTGGGGGCCACCGGGAGTCGCTGTAGGGGGGCTAGTGGGCTCTTGTGTGCCCTATAACCCGGGAGTGTGTCATCATCACGTGACCAGAAGGAACGACGTGCTCCCGGGGGGGAAGAAAAGGACTGTTTACCCTGACCCGGAAGGAAATGGACTTGTGGGTTTGGCCAGAAACCACTTCCGGGTCAGGGGATATAAAAGGACTATGGGAAAGCCCAGACACTGAGCTGAGCTGGGAGGTAGGGTGGCAAGTGTCTGGGCAAGGAGGAGAGAGTATTGTTTATTGTTGGAGAATAGTGTTTATGAGTGTAGTGTGGAGAGTGCTTTGTGCACCATTTAATAATAAAATAAATAATTATTGTACAGTCACCTGGTGTTCAGAGTGGTACCTGAGGGTTCAAGAGGTGGACCACGCCTCTATCTGCTACACTGGCGTAGTCGGCAGGATACTCTGGCCATCTGTTGGCAGAGGATCTGCAATAAAAATAACTTTTGTAGTAGCAGAGAACCCTACGAAGGTCCCTCTTGAAACCGCGGAGGTGAAAATCCCACCCGCGACCAAGAGCGCTGCAGCTGTGAGCCATCCTTTACAGCAGACCACAATGGGGAAGAAATCGGGAAAGAAGAAGGGCAGTTCCGACTGGGTGAAGACCATGACGGACGCCGAATTGACCTGGACTTACCTGACTGGGTGTGAGGAGGACCGAGAGCCGATAAAAGCTGAACAAGCCCGAAGGGCACAACAGCAGGGATGCTGTCAGCCATCGGCCGCGCCGGAATCCCTAAACGGATTAGAGGCACGGTTGGAGGTATGTACTGGGAAAACGCCCGAAGTTTCCGGTACCTTTTACTCATGTTTTGCAGAGGCATGCCTCCAGAAAGCAGACGGTGCGTCGGATGCCTTCCTCATACCTTGGCAAGATGGCCGCGTTACCCAGAAGGCAGGCCAGGCTAGGAGTCATCAATCTACAAGCCCATTCGAGGACAAAGTCCACGTGACCTCGTGCGACGGCAACCAGGAAGAAGGTCGCTTTGGAGCCTTCGGTGAGGTCAGTGCTTCCCCGACGAGTCGGAGCTCCCTGAAGGGGAAGGGGGCGGCGAGCGATGCAGCGCCAACCTTAAACAAAGGTAAAGAGGGGCGGGAAGTGACTGTACGGTCTGCCGACAAAGTTAAAGAGGCAGACCGCAGCCAGCCGCGGGAGGCTACCCGTTCCTCTTCGGACTCCAAGTCCCAGAAGCCTGTGCGAAGCACAGCAGAGCACGTGCCAGGAGCGGACGTGCTCATTGGCTCCCGGCTGGAGGGTAAGGGAAACAAGGAAGTAACCTTGCCTCCGGCCGAAATAACTAACTTTATAGACTTATGGGAGCTCGAGAAATATCTCGAGCCCCTATATACTTTCTTCCAGGGACTAAAAGAATTAAAGGCACGCGTGGAGGAGCTGGGAGCTACAGCCGAGGCGCCACTAAAAGGACTGCAGGAGTACCTACGGCGATTAGGCCGTGAAGCCCCGGCCTCGATTGATTCGGCGGTACAGGTGAGTGATTTCTGTACCGTATATCATAAGGGGACACAGTGTGATCCGGCACCACGTTTAATAAGTTGCAGCTGCCAAAGCGCTGTGAACCCGACATTGGAGCGTGGTACCATGACTGATTGGTCGGGGGAGGAAGCGATCGTTCCGAGGCATGCGTGTGACGTGGCCTGCCGGAGCGAGTCGCCACTCCAGACCCCGATCTGTAAATTAAGGGCGTTATCGTTGGTTACCGGAGAGGCGGGGGAAGTGCCGATCTCCCCGGTACAGCTGAATAGTGCTGTTACCCAGAGCGATACGGTACTAATGACGCCGCCTCCGAAAGTACACAGGATAACGGGCGTGCAAACAACAAAGAGGCTCTCTCTTCTCCATAGAGAGCCTCACGCTGTGCACAAGCCCCAGAGAAAGCAGGAGATCCCCGAAATAAAACGCGGGTCTCCTGACAAGGTAAAGAAAAGGGCAGAGAGCAGCAAAGCGGCCGTAAAACCCTCCTTAGTGGAGGAAAGGGTGGAGCTGACCGAATTCCCGAGATGTTTCAGGTCTCGGGAAGAGAGGCCACCAGGAGGACGTCGGCGGTGCTACAACTGCTGGCAACCGGGCCACGTGGGGCGAAGTTGTCCCCGGAGGACAGGGGAGCGGTGGGATAGCAGATACACCGTTCCCCCAAGGTTCGCTGGGGGATCTCGACAACAGAACCACGGTCCGGATAACACGTCCTCCTGGAGGAGGACGTCCCTCACGGGGATTGACGCTCCGCCCCAGTTGTCGTCGCTAAAGGGGGGAACTGTGATGGACGACCGGCTACAGACTCCGGTCGCCACCCCCAGGCCGCTAGGAGGAGCCCTCTGGACAGCATGATAGTGCCCCGAGTTCCAGCAGGGCCTCATGGACTTTGTAGTTTATATACACAGCCCTGCTGGATACCTTGGGGGCCACCTGGAGTCGCTGTAGGGGGGCTAGTGGGCTCTTGTGTGCCCTATAACCCGGGAGTGTGTCATCATCACGTGACCGGAAGGAACGACGTGCTCCCGGAGTGAAGAAAAGGACTGTTTACTCTGACCCGGAAGGAAATGGACTTGTGGGTTTGGCCAGGAACCACTTCCGGGTCAGGGGATATAAAAGGACTATGGGAAAGCCCAGACACTGAGCTGAGCTGGGAGGTAGGGTGGCAAGTGTCTGGGCGAGGAGGAGAGAGTATTGTTTATTGTTGGAGAATAGTGTTTATGAGTGTGGTGTGGAGAGTGCTTTGTGCATCGTTTAATAATAAAATATATAATTATTGTACACTCACCTGGTGTTCAGAGTGGTACCTGAGGGTTCAAGAGGTGGACCACGCCTCTATCTGCTACAACGTGATATAATTTTCATGATGATAGGAGTTAAAGCATGTTATTAAACATGGGAACACGGTGGCGCAGTGACTGTTCATGGCTCATGCAAGATGCCTGCTGCGCCATGCGCGACCTTCGATGAAATACTTTATTGTAGCAGTACTGTCTGTTTCAAATATACTAACCCCCAATTCCTGTCCTTACTTTTCTTTCTTCAAATACCCATTCACCACACAATCAGCTCTGTAATAGACGTTAAGCAATCTGTAAGCTTAGAATGCCGATACTTCAGAACGTTTAAGGAACATCGAAATATCTTCATAGTACGTGTTTAATTATTCTATCCATCTATCCTTCCAGTGTTGCATCAGCACCAGCAAGAATACAGTGCGAGGCAGGAACAATCTGTGAACGGAGCACCAGCGACTCGCTAGCGCTGCAGCACCGTGTTGTTAAAGTTAAAGTTTTATCTGTATAATATAAAAAACATATTTTGCTGCATTTCACCTTAAAAATTATCGTCATCATATGTAAATGCGTGCTTTATAAAGTGGCTCAGGTTGTGCAATATTATAACTGTATCGCAAGTTTACAGTGAAGTAATTGTACTTATAAGTACAAACAGTTCTACAAGGAGCACTTGATGGACTGATTGAGTGGGTTTAGAGTTCCTGGGATGAAACTGTTTCTGAACTGCAAGATCAGTACAGGGAAGGCTCTGAAGCGTTTGTCATATGCAGTTCAATAGACAGCATGGCTGAGGTAGCATGTGCTTGATGCTGTATACCAATAATTCTTTTTCCAATTTGCTGCTGTACAGCTGAGATTCATTCTCAGATACAGTGATATAAATACTCTGAGTGGTGCAGTGAGAGTAATATGGAAAAAGATGATCCGATGTGGGATCCGAGGTGCAGTGAGAGTAACAACGCTAAAACAGTTATGGTATTTGGAATAGTTTGACCATTCTGTGGACCATTATATTGTTACAGGTTAATTACAATCAGATGCATTAAACTAATAAACAATATGAGGTTAATTTCAGTGTATTTATAAAGCCACGTCAGGGATGTGGATCTAAAAAAGAAAGGATAACCACACAGGAACAGTAGAACTGCTTTGACGCTGGGTGCTGCCAGTCTGCAAAACCGAGCAGAGAACTTGCGTACGACAGGGTATGAGCTACCGTGGAAATGCTTAGTGGCTTTACGCCAAGTTTAGGTTTTATACATCGCGATTTGAACGTGGAAACGTTCTTACGCAACATTTTTGTACATTTGCACCGTTTATACATGATGCCCCAGAAGTTTTTAGAAGTAATCAGTGACAGTTTTTTAACACAATACTAGGAGGCTTTGCCCCCTGCTCGCTTTGCGAGCCCATAAAGCAGCGTGCCACACGCCAGCCACTTTGTGTCTCTGCTGCTCGCGTTGTGAAGTGGGTGGCTGAATGAAATGCTTTGGAGATGCGGACAGATCACCTGCTAGCTTATTGCTCCTCCTGTGTGTTCTGCTTCTTGTGCTGCGCGTTGATCATTTCAAAGCCTGTACAGCACCTGTCCTCGCTTAGCTCGCTTGCCCCCCTAACATCCCCATCCATGTGCTGAGCGCCTGCCACTTCGTGTTTCTGCCGCTCGCGTTGTGAAGGGGGGCGTTTGAGGCTGAACGCAAGCTAAAGAGATGCGGACAGCTGCTGTCTTTCTGCTCCTGCTGCTTAGCAGCGTGTTCTGCTTGTTGCACTGCACGTCGATCATTTAAAAGCCTGTACAGCAGCTGTCCTTTGGTCTCACTGCTGTGTCTTGTGGGACGTTAAAGTGTCTCTCATGGGACGTCTGGGCTGATTATTAGTTTCCTTATTTTCTGAATTTGCACATAGATTATTATTGTTCTCTTGTGCATCCTTTTTTGCCTTTTTTTCTCTCCAATGCTTTCATGTCTCTTTTCGACACGCTGCTCTTCCTTCTTCGCTTAGTCATTCACGTGCCATCTAGAACGTATAACATTTTTAAGAGCTGGGAGCACATGAAGTGTGTCTGCCAAAAGCATTCCAACACCTGCGAAATTAGATGTTCCTGAACTTGTTTTAAATTGTTTGTAAGTAGGGCGTGATGTGCAAAAGTCACCATCTCACGGGTTTTGCTTCCTAAGGTTGTAATGTCTAGTCTCGCATGACGTCAAGGTGTCTCTCCGAGATGATCACGTCTCGGCCCAAGATTTTTTTATATAATAGATAGAAATTAAAGCACCAATGCAAGGTGAAGCCTGTCTAGACATAGTATTTTGTAATAATCAGGTCAAAATTGAGGGTATAGAGGAGAATGAACCTCCAGGGTCAAGTGAATATATTATACAGTTTTCAGAGCATTGGCAGAGTGCGAATACAAAGACTAACACTATTAAGTTGTCTTAGCGACTGAAGGTCACAGAGGGGAGGACTCTGACTGCCATATGTGCCTATACACCAAATGTCAGTTCGGACCACCAGGTATTCTTGGAGTGACTGGAGGGGATCCTGGAAAGAGTCCCAGCAGGGTATTCCATAGTTCTGCTGGTAGACACCTACGTGAGTAATAAAGGAGACACCTAAAGAGGCGTGATTGGGAGGAACAGCCTCCTTGATCTAAATCCATGCATGTGATTTGTTATTGAACTTCTGTGCTGGGCATGGTTTGTCCATAACGAACACCATGTTTGAACATAAAGTGGCTCATAAGTTTATACCTGGTACAATTACAATAATTACAATTATGTTCTGGACACTTAGGTGAAGAGATGGGCAGAGCTGATGATGGGCGAGGCAGACCTGGAAATCCCAAATGAGTAGTGAGGGTGCCCTTGGAACATTTAGGAGAAGCTCCTATCCAGCTCCTATCCTATCAATCCAGCTCAAAGAAGTTCTGGCAAACCATCAGTCGACTCAGAAAGAGAAGGCAGGGATTCACCCAGATTGTTCTCAGCACGGGTGGAGAAGTGCTGACCCGGACTGAGGATGTTGTGTGGTGGTAGAAGGAACACTCTGAACCTGATAGATACATCCTCTGTGAAGGAGGCAGAGTCAGAACCTGATGGAGAATCAATGCACATTTCCTGGAGGAAAGTTGCTGTGGAGGTTAAGCAGCTCCACAGTGGCCTGGTGCCAGGGGTGGATGAGATCCACCCAGAAATGCTGAACACTCTGGACATCGTTGGGCTGTCATAGCTGACAGCCTGTTCAATGTTGCGTGGTCATTGGGAGCTGTGCCTCTGGAATGGAGTGTTGGTCCCAATTTTTAAAAAGGGGGGCAAGAGAATGTGCTGTAACTATCAAGACATCACACTCCTCCCTCAGCCTCCCCGGGAAAGCTAATTCCAGAATATTAACAACAACAACAACAACATTTATTTATATAGCACATTTTCATACAAAAAGTAGCTCAAAGTGCTTTACATAATGAAGAAAAATAAAAGACAAAATAAGAAAGTAAAATAAGATAACATTAGTTAACATAGAAAAGGAGTAAGGTCCGATGGCCAGGGTGGACAGAAAAAACAAAAAAAACCTCCAGAAAGCTGGAGAAAAAAAATAAAATCTACAGGGGTTCAAGGCCACGAGACCGCCCAGTCCCCTCTGGGCATTCTACCTAACATAAATGAAATAGTCCTCTTTGTAGTTAGGGTTCTCATGGAGTCACTTGATGCTGATGGTCATACAGACTTCTGGATTTTAATCCATCAATCATTGTTGGAACATCATGGTGCTTTGAGTAGATGGTGGTGGCGCAAGCCACCACCAAAAGGACACCGGAAAAGGAAACAGAAGAGAAAGTAGGGGTTAGTACAGATTTTAGAGCCACCATGAATAGTTATTATAATGAATTGGATATACAGAGTATCAGGATTTAAATTACAGTGAAGTTATGAGAAGACCATGTTAAAGTAATGTGTTCTCAGCAGTTTTTTAAAGTGCTCCACTGTATTAGCCTGGCGAATTCCTACTGGCAGGCTATTCCAGATTTTAGGTGCATAACAGCAGAAGGCCGCCTCACCACTTCTTTTAAGTTTTGCTCTTGGAATTCTAAGGAGACACTCAGTTGAGGATCTGAGGTTGCAATTTGGAATATAAGGTGTCAGACATTCCAATATATAAGATGGGGCGAGATTATTTAAGGCTTTATAAACCATAAGCAGAATTTTAAAGTCAATCCTAAATGACACAGGTAACCAGTGTAGTGACATCAAAACTGGAGAGATGTGTTCGGATTTTCTTTTCCTGTTAAGGATTCTAGCAGCTGCATTCTGCACTAGTTGCAAACGATTTATGTCTTATTTGGGTAGTCCTGTGAGGAGTGCGTTACAGTAATCTAGTCGACTGAAAACAAACGTGTGAACTAATTTCTCTGCATCTTTCAATGATATAAGAGGTCTAACTTTTGCTACGTTTCTTAAGTGAAAAAATGCTGTCCTAGTGATCTGATTAATATGTGATTTAAAATTTAGATTACAGTCAACGGAGCTTTTTACCTCTGTTTTGACTTTTAATCCTAATGCATCCAGTTTATTTCTAATAGCCTCATTGTATCCATTATTGCCAATCACTAAGATTTCGGTTTTCTCTTTATTTAATTTGAGAAAGTTACTATTCATCCATTCTGAGATACAAGTTAGACATTGTGTTAGTGAATCAAGAGATTCGGGGTCATTGGGTGCAATTGATAAATACAGCTGTGTGTCATCAGCATAGCTGTGGTAGCTCACGTTGTGCCCTGAGATAATCTGACCTAATGGAAGCATGTAGATTGAGAAGAGCAGCGGACCCAGGATAGAGCCTTGTGGAACACCATATAGGATATCATGTGTCTTTGAATTATAATTACCACAACTAACAGAGAATTTTCTCCCTGCCAGGAAGGATTCAAAGCAATTTAAGACGCTGCCAGAGAGGCCCACCCATTGACTAAGGCGATTTTTAAGAATATTATGATCAATGGTGTCAAATGCGGCACTCAGATCTAAGAGGATGAGAACAGATAAATGGCCTCTGTCTGCATTTACTCGCAAATCATTTACTACTTTAACGAGTGCAGTTTCTGTGCTGTGATTTGTTCTAAAACCTGACTGAAAGTTATCAAGAATAGCATGTTTATTGAGGTGCTCATTTAACTGCATAATGACTGCCTTCTCTAGAATTTTAGTTAAGAAAGGCAGGTTAGAGATGGGTCTATAATTTTCAAGAGCAGAGGGGTCGAGATTATTTTTCTTAAGTAGGGGCTTAACTAAAGCAGTCTTAAGACAGTCTGGGAAGACCCCCGTATCTAAAGACAAATTTACTATGTCAAGAAACATTATCAATTAGCACGCCTGATACTTCTTTGAAAAAATTTGTTGGTATTGGGTCAAGGGCACAGGTGGAGGGTTTCATTTGAGAAATTATTTTATGTAAATCAGGCAAATCTATCCTAGTGAAAGAGTTTAATTTGTTTATAATGGAATGCTGGGGTTTAGGAGGATCCTTAGTGTTGGGGAGATATACTATGTTATTTCGAATATCATTAATTTTTTGATTGAAAAATACAGCGATAGCCTCACAGGTTTTACTGGAAGTACTTAGGAGGCATTCCTTTGAGTTACCTGGGTTTAACAGATGATCAATTGTCGAAAATAAGACTCTGGGATTACTAGCATTGTTATTTATAATCTTAGAGAAATAGCAGCGCCTCTCAAGACGAACTGTGTTATTGTATTCTGTTATTTTAACTTTTAATATTTCATAGTGGATAGTTAGTTTAGTCTTCCTCCATTTACACTCAGCTCTACGGCATGTTCTCTTTAAATCAGACACTCTTTGGGTCTTCCATGGTATAACAATGCTAGAAAATTTTTTAACTGTCTTTTCAGGTGCAACTATGTCAACAGCAGCTCTCACTTTAGTATTAAATCTTTCCACCTTACTATTTACATTATCCTCGCTATTATAGTTGGCACTATAAACGGACTGATTGCTTAGAATGTTTGTAAGTAGAAAGGAGACTCCACCCAGTCATGGAACCTTAGATACAGGAGAAGAAATGTGGATTACATCCAGTTCATGGAATGGTGGACCAGCTCTTTACCCTCATTAGGATTCTGGAGTGAGCATGGGAACACACCCATTCACTCTACATGTATTTTGTGGACTTAGAGAAGGTGTATGAACGTGTTCCTTGAGGGATTTTCTTGGGAAAGCATGGGGTTTCAAGCCCTTAATAAGGGCTATTTGGTCCCTGTATTATTACAGTAAGAGCTGTGCCCGCATACACAGATATACATCAGCACCATTTCCAGTGGGTGTGGGACTCTGCCAGGGCTGTGCTTTGTCTCCCGTCCTGTTTGTAGTTTTCATGGACAGGATATCAAGTCACATTTGTGGACAGGAGGGGGTCAAGTCTGGTGAACTTTGAGTCACGTTATAGCTTTTTGAAGATGACATGGTAGTAGTATATGGCAGGCGGCTTCTGTCAAACTGTCAATCAAATTTGATGACAGATAATCCGTTCAGTTTGCTTTTGTCTCGGTGTCTGGAAATTCAAACAGTTCAGAATACTGACATCTTATTATGTCAGAGCTAATACACAACCGGTCTGCGCTTTTAAA
This sequence comes from Erpetoichthys calabaricus, assembly GCF_900747795.2. NCBI lineage: Eukaryota > Metazoa > Chordata > Cladistia > Polypteriformes > Polypteridae > Erpetoichthys > Erpetoichthys calabaricus. The sequence continues at coordinate 161,393,460 of NC_041394.2, read as the reverse complement.
CCACTCCTGAATATTCTCAGAGGAGAGGCCCTGTTTGAATTTCCAGACGCCAAGACAAAAGCAAATTGAACGGATTACCCGTTTCGGTAACAGAAAAAACTACTATTGCTTACTTCAGTCATATGAATTTGTACATTAATCGTCGTACACGTAGATAGCTAGAAATAAAATGCTGCAACTTGTACACACACACACGAGCGCACTCACACGCCTACACACCGAGAGATGGTCCTGAACATAATAATTAATGGTAACCTATGAGCATTTTTGAATTTAAAGCCCCAGCCCCTCTCGTTTTAAACAGATATAATTTTTTAAAAAGGGAGTTACCTAGGGCGGCACGGTGGCGCAGTGGGTAGCGCTGCTGCCTTGCAGTTGGGAGACCTGGGGACCCGGGTTCGCTTCCCGGGTCCTCCCTGCGTGGAGTTTGCATGTTCTCCCCGTGTCTGCGTGGGTTTTCTCCGGGCGCTCCGGTTTCCTCCCACAATCCAAAGACATGCAGGTTAGGTGGATTGGTGATTCTAAATTAGCCCTAGTGTGTGATTGGTGTGTGGGTGTGTTTGTGTGTGTCCTGCGGTGGGTTGGCACCCTGCCCAGGATTGGTTCCCTGCCTTGTGCCCTGTGTTGGCTGGGATTGGCTCCAGCAGACCCCCGTGACCCTGTGTTCGGGTTAGAAAATGGATGGATGGATGGGAGTTACCTAAGAATCAACTTGGAAATAATAATATTAAGGATAAAATATAAGGATTCAGCCATCCGTTTTTTAAAACATACTCGTTTAACACATATAAGAATCAATAATATGCCATACCGTGATCTTGACTGCCATGACTCTCAATATTTTTAAAAAGTCACCTTTGTAATAATGAGCTCTTTTTAAGCAACTGTTTTCTCTTGGGTAAGTCTGATTTTACACAGACCCCTGAAGATAAACCCTGAGATGAAAGGTCTGTATGTGTGAACATTTCTTGTGTCAGCCACCAGTTTGCACTGTACCCCACAGCTGAAGTGTGAATCGGCCCCTTCTGGAACCAACACCCCCCTACCCCTTAGCTTCATGCGAGCAACACGTTTTTGGAAGAAGCTGAAAAATGACCTCCGTTTTCGTGGCTTGGCAAAGAGTTTTTTAAAGCTTTAAAGCGCCTTTTTCTATCACCAGACGACCCACAAAGAATTCCTCAGCAGCATGGGGGCAGGGTTGGGGTGGGAGATTACACACACAGCTGTTGGCAAGCATGCGCGCACAGGGACAAAGACAGTTGAGCTGACAGGGGCTGAGAGGTCTTTCTCTGTGGGAAACCTGAATCACTGCTAAGGCTGTTTTACTGAAGAGTCTGTCTGTAAAATGGGAAACTGTTTGACCTAAATAAAAAAAGCGGTTTACAGATGACAAAGCAAAGGTTAGATAGATATTTTAATATCGCATTAATATTAAAATCATAGGTAGAGCTGAAGAAGATGCTCTGCTTTTTTATACACCACTTTCAGAAGGACTTTCAGAAGGGCGAACACGTCCTCGGGAGAGAGGGGCTGGGAAGTGGGGGGCCAACCAACAGGTGTTGCCAGACCGGGGGCCAAGGCAGAGGCATCATCCATCAAAATGCTCTTGACACTTACCTCGGCCAAGCAGGTGGGTGGGGGTGGGAGTGGGATTAAGGAGGGGGGCAAACATCCATCAAATGGCTCTTGACACTTACCTTGGCCAAGCAGGTAGGTGGCATTAAGGAGGGGGGCAGACATCCATCAAACAGCTCTTGACGCTTACCTCGGTCAAGCAGTGGGTGGGCAGGAGTCTGGGCGGAGACAGGATGTCATTCACCAATCCACCACCGGGGGGCCGTCCTTCACATCCATCAATCAGGTGGAGGGGCGGGGCCAGCATTCACATCCACCAAGCAAAGGAAGGGGGCAGGGCTTATGGTCATCAATTAAATTTGATTGACAGTTTGACAGAAGCCGCCTGGCATATACTACTCATGGTTCTGCTGGCTTCATCAGGCTGCAAACTTCAGCACGTATTGGGACTGTTTGAGCCAAGTGTGGCAGGTAAGGGGATCAGCACCTCCAAATATGAGGTCATGGTCCTCAGTAGGAAAAAGGTGGACTGTCCCCTTCGAGTTGGAGGAGAGTCACTGCGCTTTTTTAAATACCTTGGGGTGTTGTTGTGTGTGTGGGGAAAGGGGATGGTGAGATCGACAGACAGATTGGGGTGGTGAGCATAGTAGGGCAGTCGCTATACTAATCTGTAGTGGAGAAGAAAGAACTGAGTCAGAAGGTTTCAAAACAAGGGAATCATTTTTAATTTTTAAATAAAGTTGTAAATATAATAAAATAAAATATGTTCTGCATACCATAGTGATTTTACAAAATACTAAATAAATAGTATTACCTTTTTACAATAATTAACATAAAAACACTGTCCTTCTGTTATATAATATTCATTTAAATACTCTTTATACAAAAACGGTGCCTAAAATACTGGCTTTTAAAACAAAAGAACATTTTTATCAAAAGTGTTGTCTTACACAAATTAGAGTGCTGCCTTTAAAGACCTTAACATAATCACCCATGGGTGGAAAAAATAAAAATGCAATCAGACCAGTCTAACCAGATAGAAAACATTAGTCTCTGCATATCAGGGACTGAATATGCTATTTTACTGAACATATGTCAATAGAAACCCTGTTACAAAATATTCTAAAATTAAGAAACAGTATTTTCAGTGAAGTGATGTAATCACATCAAAATACAGGGGAAACATCTTGAAATACAGAAGCAATAGGAAAAAAGAAAAAAAACAAAGCAGGCTGACACCTCCCAGGTGTATGGGTTCAGCAGCCTAATGCTCAGGGTCTGCACTTTGCCTGACATCTTCTTTGCATCAAGATCTAAGAAGATATTTTGCATCACTTCAAAGGTATGTTCCAGTCCCTTTGGATATTCTAAATTTAAGGTATACATAAGGCCAAACGGTAGTAAACATGCAGATGTAACGCAGGTTAACCTGTCCAGCACTTGCACAACATCTATGACTATCCCAATGTCCATGGGTGGGTGGAGAGTTTCCTCATCCTTGTGAATCATAAAAACTCCCATAGGTATTCTCTCAAGCTCTGCATAGATCAGGGGTGTCCAAACTATGGCCCATGGTCCATTTTTAATTGCCCGCAGCAAATTCTAAAAGTATAATGAAATATGGCCCACACATGAAACTTGTTCTTAGCTGTATTGTACTTCTTAGCCACCTTATCATGGTGGAGGGGTTTGCGTGTCCCAATGATCCTAGGAGCTCTGTTTTCCAGGGTTTTATGCCCCTGGTAGGGCCACCCAAGGCAAACTGGTCCTAGGTGAGGGATGAGACAAAGAATGGTTCAAGAAAACCTCCTATGATGAATAAAAAATTTGGATGCCGTTTTCCCTCGCCTGGACACGGGTCACCAGGGCCCCCCTCTGGAGCCAGGCCTGAAGGTGGGGCTCGATGATAAGTGCCTGGTAGCAGGGCCTGTACCCATGGGGCTCGGCTGGGCACAGCCCGCAGAGGCAACGTGGATCCCCCTTCCCATGGGCTCACCACCTATGGGAGGGGCCAAGGAGGTCAGGTGTAGTGTGAGTTGGGTGGTGGCCGAAGGCGGGGACCTTGGCGGTCCGATCCTCGGCTACAGAAGCTGGCTCTTGGGATGTGGAATGTCACCTCTCTGAAGGAGAAGGAGCCTGAGCTAGTGCGCGAGGTCGAGAGGTTCCGGCTAGATATAGTCGGGCTCACATCGACGCACAGCTTGGACTCTGGAACCAATTTCCTTGAGGGGGACTGGACTTTCTACCACTCTGGAGTTGCCCCCCGGTGAGAGGCGCCGAGCAGTTGTGGGCATACTTATTTCCCCCCGACTTGGAGCCTGTTCATTGGGGTTTACCCCAGTGTACGAGAGGGTAGCCTCCCTCCGCCTTCGGGTGGGGGGACGGGTCCTAACTGTTGTTTGTGCGTATGCACCGAACAGCAGTTTGGAGTACCCACCCTTTTTGGAGTCCCTGGAGGAGGTGCTAGAGGGCTTACCTTCTGGGGACTCCCTTGTACTGCTGGGGGACTTCAGTGCTCACATGGGTAATGACAATGAGACCTGGAAGGGCGTGATTGGGAGGAATGGCCCCCCTGATCTGAACCCGAGTGGTGTTTTGTTATTGGACTTCTGTGCTCGTCACGGATTGTCCATAACGAAAACCATGTTCAAGCATATGGGTGTTCATATGTGAACTTGGCACCAGGACACCCTAGGTCTCAGTTCGATGATCGACTTTGTGGTAGTGTCGTCAGATTTGCAGGCCACATGTCTTGGACACTCGAGTGAAGAGAGGGGCGGAGCTGTCAACTGATCACCACCTGGTGTTGAGTTGACGTCGATGGTGGGGGAGGATGCTGGTCAGGCCTGGTAGGCCCAAACGTGTTGTGAGGGTCTGCTGGGAACATCTGGCAGAGTCCCCTGTCAGAATTAGCTTCAACTCCCACCTCCAGCAGAACTTCGACCACGTCCCTAGGGAGGTGGGGGACATTGAGTCCGAATGGACCATGTTCCGTGCCTCTATTGTTGAGGTGGCTGACCGGAGCTGTGGCCGTAAGGTGGTTGGTGCCTGTCGTGGCGGCAATCCCCGAACCCGTTGGTGGACACCGGCAGTGAGGGATGCCGTCAAGCTGAAGGAGGAGTCCTATGGGACCCTTTTGTCCTGTGGGACTCTGGAGGCAGCTAATAGGTACCGGCAGGCCAAGCGGAATGTGGCTTCGATGGTTGCTAAGGCAAAAACTCGGGCGTGGGAGGAGTTTGGGGAGGCCATGGAGAATGACTTTCTGGCAGCTTCGAGGATATTCTGGTCCACAATCCGGCATCTCAGGAGGGGGAAGCAGTGCAATGTCAACACTGTATATGGTAGGGATGGTGCGCTGCTGACCTCGACTCGGGACGTTGTGGGTCGGTGGGGGTAGTACTTCGAAGACCTCCTCAATCCCACTAACATGTCTTTCAATGAGGAAGCAGAGCCTTGGGACTTGGAGGTGGGCTCCCCCATGTCTGGGACTGAGGTCACCGAGGTGGTCAAAAAACCCCTTGGTGGCAGGGCCCCGGGGGTGGATGAGATACCCCCGGAGATTTCAAGGCTCTGGATGTTGTAGGACTGTCTTGGTTGATAAGTCTCTGCAACATCGCATGGACATCTGGGACAGTGCCTCTGGATTGGCAGACCGGGGTGGTGGTCCACCTCTTTAAGAAGGGGGACCGGAGGGTGTGTTCCAACTACAGAGGGATCACACTCCTCAGCCTCCCTGGAAAAGTCTATTCGGGGGTCCTGGAGAGGAGGGTCCATCAGATAGTCGAACCTCGGATTCAGGAGGAACAGTGTGGTTTTCGTCCTGGTCACGGAACAGTGGACCAGCTCTACACCCTTAGCAGGGTCCTGGAGGGTGCATGGGAGTTTGCCCAACCAGCCTACATGTGTTTTGTGGACTTGGAAAAGGCATTTGACCGTGTCCCTCGGGGAATCCTGTGGGGGGTGCTCCGGGAGTATGGGCTATCGGACTCCCTGATAAGGGCTGTTCGGTCCCTGTACAACTGGTGTCAGAGCTTGGTCCGCATTGCCGGCAGTAAGTCAAACCTGTTTCCAGTGAGAGTTGGACTCCGTCAGGGCTGCCTTTTGTCACTGACTCTGTTCATAACTGTTTTTTGTGGTACGTTTCCAGAAATGGTCTTGCATGTCAATGCAGATGTCTTTTTTCGAATCCATGACATCATGGCAAGGTCTGCCCATCCCACATGGGACATGCTTCGGGGTTGTGTCACCAATGCATGCCACCAACTACTTCTCTGACTTACTCTGCAGTATGGAGCTGTCGCTAGGAGAGAACACTTGTCTCGACTCCTGCCCAGCACTGGAAGCACTGCTCCTTTCTGGAGCACACAAATATAAATGGGGAGATTACAGATCATGATTGTAATTTGAACCCAAGAAAAAGAGAGACACAGAACTTCTCATAGAAACCAACTGTACTGTACAGAAAACAGTGCCCATGTATGTTTTGCTGTGCTACAAAATGCTTTTTTTTGCTTTATTTATAATTAAATTGGGAATGGCTGGGTTGTTACCCCAACAATTCTTACATCTCAGCCATTCTATGGTTCACATCCATTGATTAATTGTTGAACCTTTACCAGTTAACAACAGAGGAAAACAAAAACTCCAATCAGCAGCATCCCTGGATAAAATAAACCTCATGGTCATTTGTAACAGAGAAAATTAAAGAAAAAGTCAGACACAGTCATAGTGTTGGAGACCTCAGCCTTTCTGGTCGTTCTATAGTAGAGTCTGTGCTAGACCACCCAATCTGATGACAGAATCTTTCCTTTTGATGATTCCAATGCTGAGATGACTTTTCCATGTGCAGGAGAACAGTTTGGCAGCAGAGCAGTGGTGCCAATCTGCACATCAAGATACCGACAAAATAGAGGAGGGTAAGTAATGGTTTATAAATATTTTATTCCTTATATCTACTCTATTTATATAAAATCCTAAGCCTAAAAGTGCAACGATTTTATGCAATGATTTTATGTGACTTTTTTTGTCACGCTTTAAATTCGGCTTATTTTTAACTCTCCTCGTCTGACTCGTCGTGGTGGGGGCATTGCCACTGTTTTTAAAAGTATGTTCTTGTGTCGGAGCCTTACAAAGGGTCCATTTAGTAGCTTCGAACTGCAACTTTTCGAAGTGTGCAGCTCCCCTTCTTTGTTGTTTGCTGTGGTTTATAGACCTCCTGTATTTAATGATATATTCATTTCTGAATTCTCTGATCTCCTGACTGATATCACCCTCTCCCATGACAAAGTACTTATTGTTGGTGATTTTAACATTCACGTTTGTTGTCAATCAAAACCTTTAATTAATGACATTTTATCACCATTGGAATCATTTGATTTTATCCAGCATATTAATATGCCAACTCACTCTCTTGGTTACACCCTTGATTTCGTTCTTACACGTGATATTTCAGTTAATGATATTAATTTATGCAATGTTTCTTTTACTGATCACTTTTCTATAATGATGGATTTGATTACTGTAGATGTCCCTACTACTAATTGTGCTTCACGCTGCTCTCACTTTTTAAATTCTTCCATTATATCCGATTTTAAAACCATATTCTCTAGTCCTGATGTGCATGTCCAATAAGATTGTATCAATGATTCTGTCTTAGAATTTAATTCTTCTTGTAAAATGGTATTAGACACAATTGCTCTGCTCAAGACACGCTGTAATAAGGGAAGACCTGCTCCCTGGCTAAATGAAACTACACGATCGCTGCTACGCACCTGTCGAACTGCGGAACGGCATGGAAAAAAGATGGTCTGATTGTTTCTAAACAGATTTTTAGGACTTCTCTATTCAAATTCCAGGTTGCAGTTAAGAAATCTAAACATGATTTCTTCACTGATTTAGTTTCCCATCATTCTAAGAATCCTAGGGTCTTATTTAATTCAATTAATGCGGCCATTCACCCTCATTCTGTGATGGGATTAAATAGCACTGTTCTTTCATGTGAGCAATTTCTTTCATTCTTTGTCAGTAAAATTGATAAAATTCGCTGTGGTATTGTTCCAACTGACTATGAACTTCCTACTGTTAATCATAGTATTGTATTCCAATCTTTTGATCCTGTCTCACTTTCACAGCTAAAAAGAACTATTGACACCCTTAAACCAGCCCCCAGTCCTCTGGATATTGTACCACCATGCCTCTTAGTGGAAGCCTTTGATGTTTTGGGCCCATCTTTACTAGAAATTATCAATGATTCTATTAGTTCGGGTGTTGTGCCCTCATTTTTTAAACATGCTGCAGTGCATCGTGGTCTAAAAAAGGCAGAATTAGATCCTGGAGTTTTAGCCAATTTTCGGCCTATTTCCCAATTGCCATTTCTGGCTAAAATATTAGAAATGATTATTTATAATCAATTGGTTGATCACCTTAACTCCAATAATTTATTTGAGATCTACCAATCTGGCTTTAGGCATTATCATGGTGTTGAGACGGCCTTCCTTAAAGTATTCAATGACATCTCTCTTATTACTAACTCGGGTGGTGCTGCGGTCCTTGTCCTCTTGGACCTGACTGCTGCCTTTGACACTATTGACCACGAGATATTGCTGTTGCGGCTTGAACATCTTGTTGGGCTTAAAGGGGCTGCTCTTAACTGGTTCAGGTCATATCTAACTGGTAGACACTTTTCAGTGACTTTATATTCCTCTTTTTCGTCTACTGCTCCTCTTAAATGTGGTGTTCCTCAGGGATCCATTTTGGGTCCTATCTTATTCTCTATATACCTTCACCCTATTGGAGCGATTTTTAGGAAATTTAACATTTCTTTTCACTGCTATGCTGATGATACACAGGTTTATATTCCTTTCTGCAACTCTGCAATAAATCAACTGCACAACTGTCTTTCTGAACTAAGATCCTGGATGGCTAATAATTTTCTTGATCTGAATCAAAATAAAACGGAGGTGCTTATAGTGGGTCCATCAGCTAAAGCCCAAATTGGTCTTGGACTTCTCAGCTCTGTCTTTTGCAAACCTCAAGTCCGCAATCTAGGTGTTATCTTTGACGGTAACTTCTCTTTTGAGAAACAAGTTAATTCTGTAGTCAAGAGTTACTTTTTCCAGCTTCGTTTATTAGGTAAGATCAAGCCTTTTTTATCTTCTAGGGATCTTGAGAAAGCTACTCATGCTTTTATCTTTTCTCGCCTTGATTACTGCAACTCGCTGTATTCTGGGATTAGCAAATCCCTGATACACAGGTTACAGTTGGTCCAGAATGCTGCCATTCGCTTTCTGGTTGGGGCAAGAATGTACGACTCTGTTTCTCCAATATTAGCTTCTTTACACTGGCTGCCTGTCAGTTTTTGAATTGATTTTAAAATCTTGTTGCTAGTTTTTAAATCTTTACATGGGCTTGCACCTGCCTATTTATTTGAACTGTGTGTTTAACACCAGCCATCCAGAGTGCTTAGATCTTCTGGTCAGTTGTCTCTTGTTGTCCCTCGTACCAAGTGTAAAACTAAGGGGGACAGGTCTTTTGCAGCTGCTGCTCCTCGCCTGTGGAACTCTTTACCTCATCATATAAAGGAGTCGTCTACAATTGAACCGTTTAAAACAAGATTAAAGACTCATTTCTATTCACTTGCATTCCGTGACCTTCAGTAATATTGATGGTTTCCTCATTGTGATTATGTAACATTACTTCTATTTATTATTTATTTTATTCATGTTCATTTATTGGTACTCCAGTACTCCAGGAGGCCTTACTAAGCATTATAAAGCTTCAGCATAACATCTCTTGACTTGTACTCTATATGTTGCACTATATAACCTAACATTCTGTTAGCCTTCTTAATGGCTTCTGAACACTGTCTAATAATAATAATAATTCATTACATTTATATAGCGCTTTTCTCAGTACTCAAAGCGCTATCCACACAGGGAGGAACCGGGAAGCGAACCCACAATCTTCCACAGTCTCCTTACTACAAAGCAGCAGCACTATCACTGCGCCACCTGTGAGGACTGTCTAGAACAGGGGTGGCGAACTCCAGGCCTCGAGTGCCGCAGTGGCTGCAGGTTTTCATTTTTACCATCTTCTTAATTAGTGACTAGTTTTTGCTGCTGATTACTTCTTTTAATTAACTTGACTCAGGCCCCATAGTTGTTTCTTTTTCTTTAATTAGCAGCCAAACAATAATGAGACACAAAACAAGCCACCACATGACCAGCTCCCCTGTGCCCATTACACAATATCTGAAATTAAAGAGAGGTGATGGTCTTGGTAAGGTTGATCTCTCAGGTCACCAAAACATTTTGACGGTGCTCTTAGAAAGAACAGAAAGAAAGAACAGTTTTCTAAATGTGTGCTATGGCAGAATGACAGCAGCAACAAGCCATGGAATTAAATAACGGGTTTAATTAACAGCAAGAATTGGCTTCTCATTAAGAAAGTGCTTGGAGTGAAATTGGTTGGAGTTTGAAGCCCCAGTTTAGCTGGTCATCTGTTAGCTCGTTTCACATCTCATTTCTGCTTGGCTGTCATTTAATGAAGAAAGGAATCAATTCAGAGGACTGAACTCTTCTAACAGGGCTATTAAAGCGATGGGGGAAAGTTAATTAGCAGTAAAAACTGGTTACTGATTAGGAAAAGGGTTAGAATGAAAACCTGTAGCCACTGTGGTACTCCAGGCCTGGAGTTCGCCACCCCTGGTCTAGAAGATGATAGTGACAAGTCCACTACAACTCCTCATAAGATATACCTTACATTTTCAGACCTGTCATTGTGTATTTAAATCTAACATTTTTACTTCCTGTGTGTAATACTTTACATTTATTTGCATTAACTTTTCATCTGCTTCCAATCTGCCCAAGTTTGTATACTGTCCAAGCCCCTCTGCAACGATTTAGTGGATTGTAGATTATCTGTAACCCACCTAGCTTGGTGTCATGTGCAACATTAACCAGCTAGTTATATTCCTTTCCAAATCACTTATATATATATAAGCTCAGGAATAAAAAGTACTTTATGATACGTGATTAATTTTTTCTCCCTTCGTGGATCTCCAGCTGCATATATATATATATATATATATATATATATATATATATATATATAAAATCCTAAGCCTAAAAGTGAAACGATTTTATGTGACTTTTTTTGTCACTATTTTTGTCTCGCTTTAAATCGGGCTTATTTTGAAACCTACATATATATGTATGTTATCATTCTTTTCAGAAGCACGACTTTCTTGATATTAAAAGCCACAACTTTCTTGATATTTTAGTTTATAATTTAAAAACGGAATAAGAATCTGAAAATCTAACAACATCACATTAAAGTCTGATTAACTCTGAAAAGAATGATACCAAACATATATATGTAGGTTTTCAAATAAACTCGATTTAAAGCGTGACAAAAAAATGACATAAAAACATCACATAAAATCGTTGTACTTTTATATGTTTCACTCTACACACCAGCCACTCTGCGTCTCTGCCACTCACGTTGTGAAGGTAGGGGAGGGGGCTGAACGCACACTAAGGAGTTGTGGACGGATCAGCTGCTGGCTGCTGCTGCTGAGCTGCATGTTCTGCTTGTCGCGCTGCGCACATCAATCATTTAAAAGCCTGTACAGCAGCTGTCCTTTTGTCTCACCGCGAGACAAGGCACGGGTCTTGCTTCCTAAGGTTGTAATGTCTAGTTTTGCGTGACGTCAAGTGTCTCTCTGAGATGATCACATCTTTTTTATATTACTAGTGGGCTCTGCCCCCTGCTCGCTTCGCTTGCCCACCCCCGTGTTTGGTTTACTGGATATACAATTTAAACAGATTGTTATTTTAATGGGAATTGTTACATATGCATTATTTTCACTTTTACTTTAAAAACTTTTGTAAAAACAATACTTGTCCTTTATTTCCGGTCCCGTGTGTGGTTACATCTCTTTATTGCAAGACATATAACGCTGCTCGCGTTGTGAAGGGATGGGCGGCTGAACGCATGCTAAGGATATGCCGTTGGATCATCTGCTGTCTTTCTGCTGCTGGCGAGCTAACTGTTCTGCTTGTCGCATGTTGTTGTTTTAAGAGCTGGGAGCACATGATGCGTGTCTGCCAAAAGAAATCCAACAACTGATAGGTTAGATGTCTGTGGACTTCTTTTAAATGATGGCTTACTGCCTTGTCTTGCGTGACGTTTTAAAAAGTTTATATTTAAAAAAAAAAAACAAAAAACAAAAAAAAAAAACAAACAATAATTGTCCTTTATTTCTGGTCCCGGCGTGGTTAAATCTCTTACTTGCAGAAGGTATAACACTGCTCACGTTGTGAAGGGGTGAGGGGTTGCAGCTGCTATTGCGCTGCCTGTCGATCATTTTAAAGCCTGTACAGCCGCTGTCCTTTTTGCTACTTCGTGTCTCTGCTGCTCGCATTGTGATCACTTCTCCATGATCATAAATATACAACTGTGTGAATTGTGTTTTCTTTGAAATTAAACTTGTCATTGCTTTAATTGTTGCGGGACCACAGATTCTCATAGTGTATGGTCCATTATTGTGTAAATTAACGTTTTGTGCATTGAATGATGCAAAGGCGAAAAGACTTTGTTTTCTGCTCTTTGCCTTTTATTTCTGACCTCGCTTTGTCCTGCTATTTTTTCAATTATACCTGGTCCTAATGATTAATTTCCTTTTGTTTGCGCTAATGCAATCTTTCAGTCGTCGACATTTCATTTATAACGTATTGTCCTTTATACGCTTTATATACACGGAGACCCCTGCATCTGTGTGTGCTGCGTGCCTTTACACTAATGATTTTTTTGCTGGCTGTGCTCTGATATTGCTTGTAAGTAGGGCGTGTCTTGCAAGAATCTCATGTTCTATATCCCTGCGAGACATTCGGTGACCATTCTCTTTCGTCTCACGCGTCTTTTATTTGTCTTCTGTGATCTTAACGTGAAGATCACGTATCGTCTCCTAGTCATTCCCTCCCACAGGACTTTTTTTTTATAATATATTCTATTTATATATATATATATATATATATATATATATATATATATATATACATATACATATACATACACACACATATATATATATATATATATATATATATATATATATACTAGGGGGTTTTGCCCGCCCAATCCCCCCAACTCCTCTCTCCGGGGGCGTGCACTTTACGCTCGCCACTTAGCGTATCTGCCGGTCACGTTTTGAAGGGGGGTGCTGAACTCATGCTAAGGAGATGTGGACGAATCAGCTGCTGGCTTCCACAGCGCGACATGCAGATTACACAGCTCAGCAGCAGCTGCTGGCTTTAAGCTTTCAAAGTAGCAACTTCCTTTTAATATATGACATGCCTTATGGAAACAGTAGTATTTCAGCAGTGACATTCAGGTGGCGCAGTGGTAGTGCTGCTGCTTTGCAGTAAGGAGACTGTGGAAGATTGTGGGTTCACTTCCCGGTTCCTCCCTGTGTGGATAGCGCTTTGAGTACTGAGAAAAGCGCTATAGAAATATAATGAATTATTATTATTAAGTTTATTGGATTAACAGAAAATATGCAATATGCATCATAACAAAATTAGACAGGTGTATAAATTTGGGCACCCAAACAGAGATATTACATCAATACTTAGTTGAGCCTTCTTTTGCAAATATAACAGCCTCTAGATGCCTCCTATAGCCTTTGATGAGTGTCTGGATTCTGGATGGAGGTATTTTTGACCATTCTTCCATACAAAATCTCTCCAGTTCAGTTAAATTTGATGGCTGCCGAGCATGGAGAGCCTGCTTCAAATCATCCCATAGATTTTCGATGATATTCAAGTCAGGGGACTGTGATGGCCATTCCAGAACATTGAACTTCTCCCTCTGCATGAGTGCCTTTGTAGATTTCAAACTGTGTTTTGGATCATTGTCTTGTTGGAATATCCAACCCCTGTGTAACTTCAATTTTGTGACTGATGCTTGAACATTATCCTGAAGAATTTGTTGATATTGGGTTAAATTCATCTGACCCTCGACTTTAACAAGGGCCCCAGTCCCTGAACTAGCGACACAGCCCCACAGCATGATGGCACCTCCACCAAATTATTTGACAGTAGGTAGCAGGTGTTTTTCTTGGAATGTGTTCTTCTTCCGCCATGCAAAGCGCTTTTTGTTATGATCAAATAACTCAATTTTTGTCTCATCAGTCCAAAGCACTTTGTTTCAAAATGAATCTGGCTTTCTCATCACCCTGCCATACAGATGTTTTTTGTGCAAATTGCGGTGAATTGTAGAACGATGTACAGATACACCATCTGCAGCAAGATGTTCTTGCAGGTCTTTGGAGGTGATCTGTGGGTTGTCTGTAACCATTCTCACAATCCTGCACATATGCCACTCCTGTATTATTTTTCTTGGCCTGCCAGACCTGGGTTTAACAGCAACTGTGGTTGTGGGCTTCCATTTCCCGATTACATTCCTTACAGTTGAAACTGACAGTTTAAACCTCTGAGATAGCTTTTTGTAGCCTTCCCCTAAACCATGATACTGAACAAGCTTTGTTTTCAGATCTTTTGAGAGTTGCTTTGAGGATCCCATGCTGTCACTCTTCAGCGGAGAGTCAAAGGGAAGCACAACTTGCAATTGACCACCTTAAATACCTTTTCTCATGACTGGACACACCTGTCTATGAAGTTCAAGGCTTTAACGAGCTAATCCAACCAATTTGGTGTTGCAAGTAATCAGTATTGAGCAGTTACATGCATTCAAATCAGCAAAATTACAAGGGGACCCAAATTTTGCACAGCCAGTTTTTCACATTTGATTTAATTTCATACAACTAAATACTGCTTCACTAAAAATCTATGTTCAGAAAACACCCCAGTACTCAGATGTTCCTAGGAATTGAAAGTTATATCTTTTTTGTTGAAAGTAAATTACTATGCAGGCTGAGAGGGGTTCCCAAACTTTTTCATATGACTGTATATATATAATTACATATCTATCTATTATAAAAAGAAATCCTGTCCTGGAAAGCAAAAAGCTAGTCTACGATACGTGATCTTCCCGTAAGACATTTTAAAGACCCGTGAGACCAAAGACACGCCTTACTTAAAATCTATCAAGTAGGCAGCAAAACATTCAGTCTTGTGAAGGATTTGAGCACATACAGATCCAGGGCTCTCAGCGCATATAAAGCATATAAGGTACGTTATAAATTAAATGTCGACATCTAAGCGAAGAAGAAAGCAGCATGGAGAAAAGAGACTCAAATGTGTCGGACAGAAAAAAGAGCAAAAAAGAACAATCGAGGTGCAAATTCAGAAAATAAGGAAAGTAATTATCAGCCCAGAACAAGTGGAATTGAAAAAAAAGCACATCCTATCTGGCACAGAATTAAAAGACAATGAGTAAAAGAAAGTAGAACTTCATAAAGACGTTTACAAACGGTTAAACATATGCAGAGCAGGTTAGAGACTATGAAACCAGTGAAATTAGAAAGGCTCAAAAAAAAAAAAAAATCTTGGCACTACAGTATACACATGTGGAGAAAGTTAAAGGATATGAAAGTAGGAAAATTAGAAAATATAAAACAAGAAAGTAAAGATGGCAGTAGCGCAAACAAACTGCCTCATTTAACTATGCACCAGTCTAACTTTGGTTTTGCACAACAATTACTACACTATTGCACCTTAACACTTAATTCTACTTTATTCACATAATTTTACTTATTTATTATGTTCTACTATACTGTTATCTTTCAATCTATGACTTTTTGTTAATCTAACTGATATTCTTCCAACTTTGCACAGTTTTTGATAAGCGGATCAGGATGCATTTCACTGCGTGCAGTCCTGTATAACTATGCATGTGACAAATAAAGAATCTTGAGAATTTCAAAAACGGAGTTTACCGCACATGCATTTATTGGTTACTTTGTTCATGTATATATATATATATTTATCTGTCTGCTTATTTAAAAAGCTACATTTACCCCAGGACTCAAAAACGTTCTGTCTAGCCCTTGTACAAAAACCTAGACAAAAGCTGGGGTATCACCTTGGTAACCTCATGTACTTTTGGAACTGTGAGAGGAAAATAGCACGACTTTACAGACAGGAGTCCAATGCAGAACTTTACTTACTTTTTTACTTTGTAAATAAAAAATTATTAACTGCTGATGATGTAGATCGTTTTGTCTGTGCTGAAATTCCAAACAGAGACACCTATCCTGACCTCATTAAAAAGATTCAGCATATTGGGACGAGCAAGATTACAAATATTGTTTTTAGAGAAGTTCTGAAATAAAAGTTGAAACTAATGAAATAGCAACAATTCAAAGAAAAAAAAAATCTTAAAAGTGTGTATCCGGAAAACCAAACACGAGGGTTGGTGAGCAGGGGGCGAAGCCCCCTAGTATATATATTATATATACACATACATACATACATACATATACATATATAATCCCGTCCCCGTTTCTCTTCTGTCTATCCAACCTGAAAAATGTCATTTATGTCATACTTATCCCTAACTTTGCTATTTAGCCAGGTTTCTTTTATTGATAGGATATCATAATTATGCCTAGCTACACACAACTCCAGCTCACTTGTTTTATTTTTGATATTTGTAACATTAAGGCAAGTTGTGTTTAATGTGTTACTTATTTTATTTTTGCACTTAAACATTTGGTTTGAATTTATGTTACTATGCATATTTGTTTGTACACCATTCTTCATCTTCTCATGTACAGTTCAAAACCTGTCCCATCCCATACTTCCCCAATCTAGTTCAAACAGTATTTGACTAACCTATTCATACAACTCTCTAACACACTAGTGCCCCTCCGGTTCAAATGTAACATGTCATGGTGGAACAGGTACCATTTCTTCCAAAAGAACTCCTAAAGTACTATAAACCTATAACCTTATACCCAACACCAAGATTTGAGTCACACATTAAGCCTTCTAATCTCCTCAGTCTTACCAGGTCTGGCACTGACTACCTCGTCAGTTCAGCGCCTAGCACCTAATTTTTAAAATGTGGATCACAAAACTGACAAATTACCCTTATGTATGTCATTTATTCCAACATGGACAATAACATCTGGATCCACCCCCACTCCGTCCAACAGCCCTAGAGAGATCTCCCACCTGTAGCCCTGGAAAGCAACACACCATGCAAAACTCTGTCTCTGGAGCAAACTCCCAACTGACTGAATCCCCCATTATCACAACCTCTTTCTTTCCAGGGACTGGTTTTGAGGTGTCCCTTCAGGGCTCCTCATGCCTGTCTACCACCTCAGAATCTTCCAGCTCTGCAAGGGCCCAAAAACGGTTTGAAACTTCCAATTCTAGGGTTGATCCCCCTGGACAGGGTGCACGCTTTGCCTTGTGACTGTAACCCACTTATCTCTACCTGAATTGGGGTTTCCTCCTACACCACCTTAGGGGTGCACAATATCTCTCTAAATGATACCTGGGCCAAGTCCACCAATTCTTTAATAAACGCAGGCTAGCCAACTCACCCTCCATTTCAGCAACACTGAGGTCAAAGTGCTAGACCAGCTGGCATCTCCTACAGATACAGTATTCAAAGAGGACCAACTCCTCCAAATTATCCTCCAAAATGTCCAACATCCAAACAAATTATTACTACACTGCTCAAACAAAAATTATGGGAACACTTAATCGTCCCAGTTTAACACAAAGTAAAAAAAAGCTTCATTGATATCAATCATTCCAGTTTGGAAGCATAAGTGATTATGGATAAACTTCATCTGCTTTGGTGCAAATGAAAGTGACAAAAGATGCACTACAGAAGCAACAGCAGGACAACCCCTAAAAAGGGAATGATTTTGCAGGTGGTAGATGCAGACAATTCTCTCTCTATCTTTCCTGACTGATTGTTCTGTAGTTTTGCATCTTGCTCGACTCCATCCATACATGCTGTTCGTTGCAGGACATTCTCAAGAGCATGGAAAAGATACCAGGAGATGGGCCGTTACACGAGGAGAGCTGGATAGGGCCATAGAAGGGCATCATCCCAGCAGCAGGACCAGTATCTGCTTCTTTTAGTGAGGAGTAACAGGAGAACGCAAGAGCCTTATAAAATGACCTGCAGCTGGCTATAACATAGCCATTCATATAGATGCACATCAAATACCCTCCCCTCCTCTAAGACAACCTAGACATCATCTCAGTTAACTTGTCTCAAAAATTATTATTTCTACCAAGATGTGGGATAGTATATAATGGTGACGAAAAACTTCAATCATCTTAACTATAACACAACCAATTTTGTTGATCATTTTTAGACACAAGTACGTCAATCCAACATCAAACATCACTTCCTTCCTGCCAAATAAATTTAACTTCCGCCATAATTCCCCCTAAGCATTGTCACTGCTTTACCTTTTTACCTTAACTTCTGTAAAAAAAATTCCACCACTGACTGATTTTCCCCTCATAACTGATATATTCCATGTTAAATAAACTTGTATTCTATCCTTCACACTTCTTACTCACTGCCTTCATCTACCCTGTCAGCAAGCTGGCCTCCCTACTGAATATCACGTTCTAAGCCCATCATAAATTGGGCTTCGTCTATATCTCAGCCAAGATGCCACATTTTCTATTTGATATAGACAGGTTAAAGCAACCAAGGGATACTGTACCCCAGCCATACTTTGTAAGTCTCATCATTGTATCTTATCATCAAAGGAGTACTGGAGAAAAGAGTTTTAAGGTCTTGTGTTACACTCAAGAGAAATTATTACCTTATTCTAATCCCTGGCCATTCCTCTTGCTCTTAAAAGGTGACAAGTGCATGCAGTGTAGCCAACACTTTTCATATTAATGTAAATGCTTGGTGGGGAGTAGAATGCTAATGTTTCAAATGACATATCCTTCGGGTTGTATCTGATCAGGCAAATCAGCATATGGGTCCCCCCTTCATACTTCAAACAAAAACATCATGGCCGACATCAAGAACACAGCCTGTATCTATCAAAAGGCAGAAACTTTGGATAGTGGAAATTGTTAACTTTTCATTTATGCACAGGGGTAAAGTAGATTGGTTCCATACAATGTGAAAAGCAGTAATACAAAAAAACAAAACAAGGCCATAGTATTGAAAGGCAATACAAGTTTTAATCTTTTACATGACTCACACAAAATAAAATGACACAATATTTTGTCATATTTGATTATGTGTATTAAACCAAAACATATTCAGCAAGCAGGCTAACTGATCAACATTTGCATTTTTTCACAGCATTAACTTTTTATAAAGCTTGCAGCAGACTGAAGCATTACAATCTAGTTTTTCCTAAACAAATTTCAAATCTTAAATTAAGCAGTACAGAAAATTTCACTGAAAATCTGAGGCTATCTTTGGGAAAAGTTGTGAAAAGGCACAAATAAGAAAATGGCTGGCTTTTGCAGGTCTTAAATACCCCTTGGAGCAAGACTCATTCAGTAGGGGAAGGCATATGGCAACTCTAAGACCATGCAGGAACTAGTAAATACAGACTAAGCAAATAGGATATTGAACACATACTGCCACAAACAAAGTAAAGAATATTATGTTTAGTGAAAATTTAATAGACCATCAATCCCAATCTAATCATAATGAACAGAGCATCCTGTTATAGGAGCTTTTCTCTTTAGTAGAATATTTGACAATTGTCATGGTAAAAGGGAAAAGTGTTGAGAGCAAATGAAACAAATTCTGGAAAAAAAGATGATTCTCTATGTACTGTATATAGGTTAAAGTGCAGAAGAAACACTGAAATTAGTGAAACACAAAAGTAAACTGTGGAAAATTTATAACCTTTGTGTAAATTCATATCCTGTAGAATGTCTGTTATATTGCATGTTATATTACCACAAATATATCCAAATAATTCAGTTCCAACAACTTAAGTGAAAAGTAAATTATATAATGCAGAAACACTGTTTCCAATTGTTCAAATTTGAAGTCAGTAGGCAAAAAAATTCAAACCAGCTCCAATTCAGTATACTATAGCCTTGTTTGCTATTATACTAGTCAATTTCTGCAGGCATCGTTAACTTTTATTAACACAAATACTACTGAAGTGTCAAAATTTGATATTAAACATAAACACTTTTTTAAGTGTTCTTAAATTGGTAGGTTTTTCTCCTTTGGCATTTTTTAAAATTATGTATCTGTGAACAGTACTTGATAGCCAAAGTACCAGAAGTATACCTTTTATCATGCAGGAAAAAACATGTAAAGATTCTCCTGCAACAAAAACCTTCCTTGAATTGGAAAGTCATATGACAGTGAAGAGTGTTGAAAAATGTAAAATATTTCTAGTATATTCATGTAGTCTAATGCAGAGGCATAAGAGACAAATATATTTTTTACAATGATATTTACAAATAAGATCCTAGCTGTCTTAGTCTAACTAGTAGTAATCTAACTAGTATTATTCAGTTCATGCAAAGTTCTAGTCAACATCACACACCGACATGTTTTTCTTTTGAACTCATTTCCAGTTCTGCAATGTTACTGCTCATTTCCTTCCTGCTGTTGATAGCATGCTTTTGTATTCCATGTGGAACCACTCATTACATAGTTTGCTTCTTTTTTATTTACTTTTTTTACTTTTAACACCCTGAGAATTCATGTAACTGCTTACTCAGCAGACTGTAAAATATGTAATTTTATGGAAATATTTGTCAGTACATACAAAAGGGCAGGCACTGCTTCCTGGAAATGATCCTTTTCTTAGTACATGAGGCACTTAATCATTTAGATAATTCTTCTTTTATTCAGAGAAGCAGTAATAAATGGATTGTGATTAGAAAAGTATTCACAGTGATAGTAAAGTAGAAATCAGATATGACAGAATGACAACTGAAACCAACATCAGCTAGCAAGCCCTGAATAATGAAAAAGTCTCTTTAAATAAAACATATGATTTAAGTTACATCTGTGGAAACCAAAATACATACTGTAAACCTAAGCTAAAAGTGGTAAGTGTAAGAAATCAGCAAGTATATTAGGTACTGTCAGTTACATACATAACTAAAAGACAAATCCTACATTGGACGAACAAAAGATATTAACCTCTACTTCTGTCTCATGTGAGAGTCATTTTTTTTATTTTTTTTAAGATTAGTACTACTTTGTTGACTGGCCATCAAGTACAGCTTATAAAAACCACATTCTAATTTCGACTTCATTATTAACACAGTTAAACATAGTGGTTGAAATCAGTTAATTTAGTTCTAACACTACTTTTACAAACTTTATTTTATACTTTAGTGTAAACAAAAAACACATTTAGAAATGTAATAAGCAGAAAAAAATCAGAAGAAATCTCACATAGCAACCAGTAATAATAATTAGGAACTGTTAGGGCAAGCCTCAGAGATATGGAAATTAAACAAAATAAAAAAAAAAGCTAATATCTATATAATGATTAATAAGTGTAGCAGTTACAATTTACGTAAAAACCCAAAACTCATCAACATGCATTTATTTTTTCTCTGACAGCAACATGCACAAAAAAAATCTTTGGCATGCTTTTAAATACTCTGAGTCAAAACTATTGAAAAACTGTAAAATGTACAATCATTGTTATTTTGGAAAAGCCAAATATTGTAAAATTAAACAATTTTCATTTTTTCATAATTGTTGCAGATTTTATGATTTCTATTTTGCATTACACATGTATAATAGCTGATAAAATAGCTATGTCACAATTAAAACCAAACTAGCAAGCTAATGTTGAATGAATCGCATTAAGACACATACAGTTATCAGTAATGATTAAGCTACATGCGTAAGAAAAGCTGCAGTTAACCTAATTTTGCTTCACAATTACTAACAAAATGTTTACTTTTTAAAAATACATTTCCTCAAAATATAAACCAAAAAAGATAAAATAGTTTCAAAGTATTTTCCTAACCAATACTTTTAGCATAAAACAATTGAAAACAGTATATGAGCAGAGATAAATAAAAATGTTAGGTTTGGAAAGGATATTTTGAATTTCTAATTATACACACCACCAGAAAAATGCTCATTTTAGAAAAAAACAAAACTTTAAATATACAAAAATGTACGATAGGTGTAAGTAATAATAATAATAATAATAATTCATTACATTTATATAGCGCTTTTCTCAGTACTCAAAAACAAAATATTACACTGAAGTTTTTTCAAGTTTATGCTGCAATCTGAAGTATGTTTGCTCCTTGGCTTCCATCTTGTTATCTTTTAATATTTAAAAACAATTTAAGAAAAAAAAATGAATAGTATTCAGTAATACCACAAGTTCACATTCAGTAAAGAGAAGCATGCAATAATTAATAAGAAAGGAAGAATAGGAAAGAGGTGGTACAATGTTCCCATAAGATTTGACAATAAGGTCAGCCCATGCGGCTTGGTTTCCCTCCAATCTGTTAAAACAAAAAGAAATTATTTACTTTTTTACGTTTGACAATCTAACATTTAGAGAGATGAGTAAAACATTACACAAAAGATTTTGGTTTTCAAAGAAATGACAAACCCCTTTCTAATGGAAACAACTTACTATTTATAAATGGACATACTTTACATATACAGTAAACTGCACCTGCAAAACACAAATTATTGAAAAAAATACACTTTTATTAAAAATAAACTTAATCAACAGCAATTCAACAGAAAAATTGTGAAAAGATGCAAGATTTATTGGGAAAAAGCATACACATATTGCATTTGTAATACTAATCCGTCTGTATTGAGTTACTCTTTTGGGTATTTTACTGTAGCTCTTGTTGCCACTGCTTTACTTTCAAGCTGTTTGCTTACTTATGGGCAAGGCACAGTGGTAGCCTTAAAACCCAAGAACGAAATTGACTTTATCATCTTAAAAACTATAGAACATCCAGGAGGGTCTGGAGTTTTGGTAGCTCATTGCTTATTTCCTGAGTCTAACCTTTACTGACAACAAAATTCATTTAAAGAAGGAAGGAAGCAAACAATAAAACTAAAAAAGGTGTTGCCCTCTGTGCCACAGAATATAACACAAGCTTGAACTCAATAAATCCATTATGGTTTTGACGCCATCAAAACGGTGGCTTCCATGTAACAGTATGTTCAGTTTGTATTCCTTCTTAAATGTGTAGGACAAAGTGGGCAATGTCAATTCTGCTAGGCTTTAGTGGCACACCAGGGTCCTCATGTATAACGTAATGCGTAGCATTCACACTAAAACATGGTTTACAGACAAAAGTGGAAAGTGAGTAGACACAAAAAATCCAGATGCATAAATTCCATGCACTTTCCCTTCATAAACCCTAATTAATGTGAAATTTAAAGCACATGCACATGCCTACAGCCCCACCCCGACTACTCAAAAATTTTTGAATATTTTCATATGCAAATCAATATAAATAGCACCTTCTGTTCAGTGTTTCAATAAAAAAAAAATGGAAAAGGCACATGAAAAAAATAGCATTTCAGCAAATGCGAAGTGGAGGCAATGAAAAATGTACTATTTGTTAGCTTACGGAGTGGCATAAGAAACAAAAGCATGGCAAAGACACTCAAAAGTTCAAGTTCAGAAAGTCACACAGTGCCAGAAAGAAAAAAAGAAGTGGTCATATATCACAGTCGACGTGAGAAAGCGAGTTGCAGCTCACTGTTTATTCCATTTTAGACAATATTACAAAATCTGACCCCCCATTTGATGGTCACACGGTGATGATGCTGCTGTGCCGAAAAAGTCTTCACGTGCTGCACACACGCCTCAGCCTCGGAAACTGCTGGGAGGCCATCTGGCTGTGTGCTGATGGACTGTTCTGGAGTCACAAAACACAATAGTGAATGCTGTAGGAGATGTAGACAATGAACTAAGGAATATAAGGGCTGCACTATGTGATACTGACAACAAATGAAATGGACTGGTTAAAAAATAAATGCTGCATCTGATTATCGGTTTGTAATCAGATGCAGCAATTATTGTAATGCTGTCCGACTTGGCTGACCATTTGGTGGGTCAGGTTCATCATAGTGCATCTCTTCAGGTACACTGCAACACACTTTCTGTGCGCTATAGAGCAGCACATTAATACAGTGGAAATGCTTTCTATTCACATGAGGAAATTCATTTTCTGAAGGTGTTTTTATAGTGTAGCGACACACCAAGCGCCACAACGGACCAATTCTCTGCTTTTTGTTTGAGATGACTTACTGTCCTTTAAAGGACTGCTTGCCTTTTGCTGCACTAGTTGAAAAAAACACCTGCGGCTGTGTGGAGACGCCATTTGTATAGGTTTTCCGGCTATATTTGATGGAATGTCAGCTCATTCTTTTGGCGATTCATCCCTGGCTGATATAACTTGTCTGCCGTCGTTGCAATAGTAACGTGAGTGCAGTTGACTACTCCATTTACATTTAGAAAACCAGACGTTGCTGCAAATTGTGCTTTTATGTTTGCCAGTTCAACCACAGTGTAAGGAAATCTTGTCTGGATGACAAACGGATAATACCATCCTGTACAGCTGGCATGGTGCAACTCAGTGATGATTGTGAAATACCCAATCGATCAGCAAGTTCAAGTTGACATGTTCCTGTAGCTAAAAAACCCAGAGTGGCCAGAACTTGCAAAAGAGCAGGTTGAGCACAATTTCTCAAAGTCTGCCTTTGTAAAGCCGGCGCCAGTTCAGCACACAGCTCCAAGAGGAACGCTGTTGGAAGTCAAACTGCCTTACAAGCCAGTCGCCATCATCTATAATTACGCGCTCTCTTCTAAATCTTCCATTTACGATATCTTCTAACAACACCAAAGCAGCCATGGTATTTGGAAAACTTTGGCCATTCCGTGCACCATTATATTGTTACAGAATGATTGCAATCAAGTCAAGTGAATTAAATTTGTTATCGATATGCAGTTAATTTCGATGAATTTGATAAAACCTGCATCATAGATGTGAATCTAAAAAAGAAAAGCAGACCACAGAAACAGTAGCACTGCTTTGATGCTGGGTGCCACCAGTTTGCAAAACCAAGCATACAAGTGTGTACGCAAAGGAGGGACCCTGTCATTAAATTTTTATTGGCTTTACACCACGTTTAGTTTTTATGTATCTCGAAGTGAGCGTGGAAACGGGTGTACACACTGTTTATACATGAGGCCCCAGGTCTGTTAAGGCAGCGGATTTAGCAGACATCCAGCTGCTCACAACGCCACTTGCATCCCAAACTAAGAGACTAAACTACAACTTCTATCAACAAAAGTGTACATCAGAGTGGCATTGACATCTCACTATAGGCCCTTCTGTAGACTTTTTGTGCCAGAAGGCATGAAATTGACTCAAGTAAGAATAGCAATAAACTCATGAATAACAGCGCTGATGGATAGAAGAACCTGCCTATGAAGAGACCCTAATTTTGTAACTGGAAGCAACTTTAATCGAATAATGAAAGGATCCACCTTTCTTCATAAACCACCTTCACTCATCCAATTGGGGGAATGCTGGCTCTCTAATGGGACTTTGGGGAAACACAAAAAAGAGCTTTGCTCTCACTCTCCAAAATGACACTCTTCTCTCTGTGTGCCTGAGAGCTGAGAACCAATTTGCGAAGCTAAACAGTGAGGCAGTCTGAAGACTGAGAAGCAGTTACCAAGAAAGGAAATCCAGTATTTTAACTTTTATGCCACAAAAAAAGTAATGTTTTCCTATGAGTTGTAGACAACACAGAAAAGGGTCTAATAGCAAAAAGCAAGCTAAGAAAGCAACATCACAGAAAACAACAAAGGATCATGTAGCAAAAAGAAAGTGGTCTCCAACCCAAGAAAAATCCTCCACTTGAACCCTAAAGCACCAACAAAGCAACAATATCACTCAACATTGGGCATCACCTTTAAAGACTTGGTATTATAAAACTATTTCTGTGCCAAGATAAATTAGAACTTTAAACAACAAGTAAATAGCTAGCATCTCTATGTTATATGTTTGTGTGTCTAGACTGTGTGTGTCCAATCTTATATATCAACATACTGCATATATGCAGTTATCATTTTTCTATAATCAGTATTTATCAATAAAGATTGTTTAACAATAAAGTATATTACAGTGGTACCTTGAGATAAGAGTTTGATTCATTCCATGACCGAGCTCGTAGGTCAAAATGCTTGTACCTCAAATCAATTTTCTCCATTGAAATTAATTGAAAGTAAGATGAATGTTACTTTAGAGTTATGTGATACAAATACAGCAATGAAATGTTTGCTAGGCTAGGCATAATGACATGGCTTTCAGCTTGAAGTGAAAAATAATTCGAGTAGTAGTTCAGCCCTCTATAAGAAGAATAAAACATATTATAGGTGACTAAAAATATGTCATTAGCCACCAGCTAGTAAACGTTCAGATTTTCACTTACCATATTTTAGTGTTTTTTTTTATGACACAATCACCCTGCTAAGTTATAGTGCTGCATTTCATGCTTGCATACACATATAATGTTAGTGTGAGTGTATTTTCAAATTATGGATGTGAAGAAATGTACATCCCTGTCCAAGCAGAAAGCTATTTTTTTTCTTTTTTTCTTTGTAAGTCTCATGTCTAAAGGAAATCAAAAACTCCAGTACCAAACAGATGGAAAAAAGCAGTGAGTACAGCAATGAATCCCATAGCACATCAACTGCAACTGAAAAGCATAATGCTCATTCCGAGTCAAAAGGTAGGAGTGGGGTGAAAAAGCAAAAAAGTTTCAGACTAGTTGTCTATTGGGTTTCAACTGGATTTTATACAGTCTGGAGGGAGACGAGATAATGTGCAAGTACTGCTGCAACAAGCCTAGTTGAGCTGCTAAACTGATTTTGTGGCAGGATTACAGAGTTTCAAACTCTAACAGCATACTCCCGACAGCAAATGACATGCAGCAGGCTGTGACAGTATGTTGGCTGCAAAAAAAATATGCCAAAGTATCTGCAGTAGGAGAAGGTTTCTAGTCACAAAAAAAACAACTGATATGCAAAAAAAAAAAAAAAAAAAACTTGCTACAAGAGAGAGAGTCTGGAGATTTCCCAATTTTATGGCAACGATTTTTGTTGTGCTGAACTAATTTCAAACACTGTTGCAGACCTAAAAAAAAAAGAAAGTAATAAAGTCATGATGGGGCGCAACAGACTCTTCTTCAAATGACAGCATGACACGCTGAAAAATCCCCATTGCCAAATATCCTAGGTTGTTAAAATATGTAATGAAACAGGGATGGTGTGATTTTTGTGTGATGTTCCCTGTAATGTAGGCTCCAATTCAGTACACAACTCCAAGAGGCCAGCTTTGAGAAGTCTAAATCAGCTTGTAAGCCAGTCATCATCATAAGCCAAAACATAACTGTGATCCCTGGCAAACTGCCATTGGCTATATTCTCTAAAAGAGCTAAGGTACCTTTGCCAATTTTGCTGTACAAAATAGAACACGGCTGTATTCACAGAACATAGGAGTTAACTGTGATATACAGTAGTTCAGGAACATTAGAATGTGACGGATGCATGACTGAAATATGCAATGAAATGAGATTTTCTGTTTACTTCAATGTCCTGCTGCCTGGAGTAACTAAAATGCCAACACTAAAAGTTTGCACAAGACTTATGAATGGTCGAAATTTGCAATAACATTCAGTCAATTTTCAGGTCAAATTAATATTTAATAAATCAGTTTTGCTTAAGAAACATGTTTTATACATGAGACCGCTGGTGATCAATGCAACACTCAACTGTAAGCCTGGTTGTTTGCCTTTAATACACTTAAGTTTAGCATGTACACATAATGTACATCTCACACTTGTCAAATGAGACCACAAGCAGGTGAATCTTTTCAGACAATCTGGGGACTGATAAAGAGGACCTTAAAGAAGTGTAACAGGTGCAGTATTGGTGGGGGTACATAGATAGTCAAAGAATGTGCTAAACTAATAAGAACAGGGACTATTCAAAATTTAGGATCAGTCATAAGAAACTGTGAATCACTAAATAAATGTGCTAAACTGGTTAACAGAACCTAATTCATATATTCTGTTGTTCGGTTGAAAGTGTATGCCTACTTACAGGTAAAGGACTTCGATGAAGGTATTGAAGACTGTCACAGCTTTACTGAAGCTAAGCGTGCTATAAGTAACAGACCAAAGGAAAAAACGCCTCCTGCTTATCTAAAGATAGACATATAATCATTTAAATCCTATTTGAAGAACTGTTTAAAAAAATAAATAAAAATAAATAAATAAAAAAAACAACTTTATTATGCAAAGGCTTCCTTCAGCTGGTGTCATCTAAGTATATTTTTGGAAGATGAATTCTGTATTTGATAAATATATCCTTTTCTTTATACAATATTTTCTTGTCTTCATATCTCTGTGATTTTTAGAAAGGGATAAGTATAGGTTCAGGTATTGGCATTAAACATTCCCAGGGAACATATACGCTGCTGAATACACACTCACTGATTTTGTTGTTTTCACTTTTTTTCTGAAAATACACTAATATTTATTATCCCAGATAGTTATTTAGATCAGCCAAACACCTACAAGTACTGGAAGAAAAAACAAATTTGTTAACATCATTCGGGTTGACTTTTGGGAGAATCTCCTTGAATGCCCACTTCTGAGAATATTGGCAACTGTCATGAATGTCCTGTATTTGGAAATTATACTTTTCTATTGAAGAGTGATGGACTTTAAATAGTTAATGATGACCTTAAAACAATTGCTTATCTGACAATACTGCAGATGTATTTTGTACTTGGCATGATGATACAACAAAACCCCAGATTCAACTTCCAACTTCCTGTTTTAATATAGAGGTGGTAGCACTACATAAATATCCAGTAAGCGAGTGTAACTGATTATAAACACCGGACAAGCCATCTTTATAAGTGAACTGTGTACTTAATTTTAATATGAATGCCTTCTGCATGTTGCCTTATATTTTAATGAATAATGATAAAGCAGTTATGTCCAGTACTTTTCAAAGCATAGCATACTAATATGTAGGGATGCACCGATATGGGAATTTTAGGCCGATGCCGATATCCGATAATGTCTATGTACTTATCTGCCGATGCCGATATACATATTTATAAGATACAGAGAAAAATGAGACTTGATATGTCTGGACAAGAATTACAGACAAAGTGAACATTTGTATAACAATTTTGCACACCACATTCAATCATTAAAAACAAATGATATCTGTCACATTTGGCAGGCTACCTGTTGGTTATATGGGAAACAGTTTTGCAGGTTGTTGCTTTAAATAACACTTTTCTCTTTCTTTTTGATGGAACAAATACAACAAATTCAACAATAATCGAAAAAATGAAACTGAAAGAAATGGTAATGTACAATGACAATGAAATAA
Organism: Erpetoichthys calabaricus; assembly: GCF_900747795.2. NCBI lineage: Eukaryota > Metazoa > Chordata > Cladistia > Polypteriformes > Polypteridae > Erpetoichthys > Erpetoichthys calabaricus. The sequence goes on along the minus strand of NC_041394.2, from coordinate 161,364,518 downwards.
GCAATAGCACTTAAGAATAACTTCTGCAAATTATTTACAATCATTAAAATGGCTTCTGCTCAACCACATTTGGCTGTTTTACAGTCTGCAGTATTAAATACCACATTACTTTTTTCCTTTCTTTTTGATGGAATAAATCTAACCAATCTATAATTTTAAAAAACAGAAAAGCGTACAACAGTAAAGAAATAAATGACATTTTTCTGGAGGCTTATCATTCTTTTCTATTTTTAAGCATGATGGGGAGGTTTTTCTTAACGAACAAGAGCATCTTTGCTTTGTCGCAGGAAATTATGTTTCTCTTTTCGTTGAACACATTAGAAGCCAAACTGAATAATCTCTCACTGTCCACTAGTACTTGGGGCTGACAGGAACTTGCGTGCTACTTTGGCAATGGTAGGAAACCGACTCCAGTTGTTGTTCCAGTATTTCAGTGGATTTTCATTCCTTGGGATTGGTGCTTCAGAAAGAAATCCCTGCACCTGTAGCATGCATACATGTACAGTATTATATTCTGTGTCATCTTTCATATCTAAAAGATAGATCTGCATTTTGGCTTTTACCAGGGCTGTTAGATTAAGATTAGAATCCTTACAATAAAAATAAGTATATGGCATTTGAATTGAATGCATGTCTGTATTGCATTTGCTGTTTTTTGGAACATTTTATTATTAATATTTTTGATTTTCAGTGTAGATCAGGGTTGCTCACACTTTTTCAGCTTGTGAGCTACTTTTAAAATGAACAGGTCGAAATGATCTACCTACATTAAAAATGCGCTCTCTCACAATCTGATTGTATGGGTGGTTACCTGCCAGGTAACGCTTGTGGTTGGTCAGCAAGTCGGCTAACATCCGCCACGGTGCCCTCTTTCAGTTGCGAGAAGCGGATCATAGAATGGTTGAAATAGTTTTACTGTCAAATAATGCAAAGAGTACGCAACACGTGTTTTGCCCTAAATCAAAGGGGGTGTTAGCTGCCGTCACGCTGCCCTTCGATCTTTTTAAAGCCTTTACAGCCGCTGTCCTTTTTGCGACGGCCCTGGGACAATTTCTTGGCATCAAGTCTCATGTTTACGGTCCCCGCAAGACGCACCATGGCAAGTCTCCTTGGTCTCGCGGGTCTTTAAAATGTCTTTCGAGATGATCATGTATTGTAGCCTTGCATTTGCTTTCCATTACAGGATTTTCTTATATACAGTGGAACCTCTAGATACGAGTTTAATTCGTTCCAGCACTGAGCTTGTATAGCGAATTTCTCGTATTTAGAACAAACTTCCCCATTGAAAATAATGGGAATCCAGTTAATCCGTTCCGCACCCCAAATATATTAACATAAAAATCAATTTTCCTAACAAATAACACTGATAAATTATATATACTGTAGTCTACCTTTACTAAATAACACTGGTAAATAATATAACTGATTATTAAAAGAATCAAAACAGGTGTCTAAAGTGCAGTAGAGCATTCAATAAATCTTTAAATAAATAATCCTTAAAACAGTTGTGAAGTGGAGGTTTAAAATACACAAGAATAACAATCCTTTAACACGAGGTTAAAACGTCAAAAGGATGCAGTCTTTAAAAAACAGATGACAATCCCCGGTGCTTCTTCTCTGTTAGCGTCTCACCTGCGGGCTCTGCAACAGGCGAGACACTCTTAATGCAGCTGACCTTCTCTACACTGTCCTGCTTCAGCTGTTTGGCTCGCCTGTTCAGCTCACTGTTCAGCTACACGCGAGCCTTCACTCGCTCGCTCTGCCTGCCTGCCGCAACCTCCGTTCTCTCTCCTCTCTTTTCTTTTACTACTTCTCCCCCTTAACCGGCTTGCGCTTCTCTATATATGCGGGGAGGACATGGCAGCTGCAGCCCATCAGCCACAGGAACAATCATGGATGTGGGCAGTTTCCCACCTGTGCACTTAAGTGAGAAACGCAGACACCGCAGATCGCGGTTCGCAACTGCTACCACGCCCCCTCGCTAAGCTGAGAGCTATACCCACAGCCTGGCTCGTGGCTCGTTATGCGAGCCAATGCTCGCATTTAGATCTGAATTTTTCGCTCATACTTTCCTCGTATTTTGAATTTCTCGTATACAGAGGTGATCGTATCTCGAGGTTCCACTGTATAATGAGTATACTTTATACATAAAATATATGTTGGCATAACTGAATAACCCTTATGGCACAATAACAATTCAATACATTTATGGTCACTGCAGTATTTGGATTTAATAATCTTCATGTGGGAAAAGGTTGACTCGCATAAATAAGTAGAGCCGAATAATGCAGTCAAGGAGGTAGCACATTTCCTCATGTTTGGGTACTTTTTCTCTGTGAGTTAAGTTCCAAAACTGTCCATGTGCCCCAGACTTCGGCTGAATGTGAAAAATGACGGCTGTCCAATTAACTGCGATTTTAGTTCCCTCTCCTTTCTCGGATCGCTTTTCGGAAGGAAGTCAGTTTCATAGTTTTTATTAACAGTATGAAAGTGCCTTTCCACATTTTCCTTCTTTGGAATAGCAATGATAGATTCACAGATCAGACAAATGCACTTCGATTGTGGTATTGTGAGAAAAAAAATCCTCTTCCAATCCATACCCTCCCCAAACAATTTTTTTTTAAAATCCCTTCTTTAGTAGATATAAATTGGAAGGCTAACTAGATCACAGCTGGAGTTTTGCAGTAGCTTGCGCGTTTGATCGTGCGTGCGGGATGACCAGTGTGTTAGAAGAAAAGAGATCTCAGACTGGCTGCCCTGTATGTCAATCAAGTGGCAAATGCCATAGGGAGGATATATGATAGACCAGTGGTTCTCAAACTGTGGGCACGAAAATGTGAAAAAAAAGAGAACAAGAATCGAAAATATGAAAAATGCATCTACAGAAACCAAAACAAATTAACTTAAACTACATTAAACTGATACTACAAAAATAAATATAGAGTTAGATGTCGATAAAAGTTAAGTAGGTATAATAAAATATGCATCTATGATATGTCATTAATTAAAAAAGAAGAAATTGGTATTAGTGGGCTCCTTTCAAAAAAATATTAGGGGGGTGCAATTAAAACATATAATACTTAAAGGTTGAGAAATGCTGTGATAGACTAACGTTTAAAAAATTATTTTTTTGAATGCAACGCGATCGACGCATTGGGCACCTCTGCTGTAGATCATGATCTGCTTACAAGTTGCTCATTATTGCTTAAGAGACTCAGGTGAAAACAGTGGCTTCCATGAATGTGATTGGCTCCCCCACAAAAAGCAACGCAAAGAGAAATAAGACTGGCACTTTCTAACGACAATGTTCAAAAGAAAAACAAACACAATTCTCGGTGATTGTTCAAAGTAAATGCAGTCATTTTTTTCTTTTTCCCCCCAGAGGCCAGAGGACCTTATTTCCCTTTATATCCTTGTGTTTATTTTTTACAGTAAATAAACTGAAGAATTGTGACCCTTTTAAGTGTTTTACAAATGAAACAAGTGTATTAAATGTTACTTTGTTGAGGTCTTTTAAGTATTTTGTGTATTATAATCAATTATTAGCAGACGGCATTTTTCAAAGTAACAAAAAAATGCAAAACGAGTTTGTGTTTATTTATGAAACTATTTAGTTAACACGCACCGAACAAAAATATGAAGCAAAGAAGCATAGTTGGCTCAGTCGCTTGATGAAAACTAGCAATCTTTAAAATGGGTGTGTTTAACACAGAAGATGCCGACCGTTTAACTAATGTCTAACAATAATATGGGTTAACAATTCAGAAACACATATAGACTGATCCTAAAAAGTTACGTGCAAAAACAAATCTTTAAAATCCCACAATAGTGTCCAGCACGTCTTAAGTAACATGAAGCCAAAGTTAGTGCGAGGTAAAACCAACAACCGCTCTTTTACATTTGATTGCAGTTTTTCTTTCTTGCCAAGATTTTTTATATATTCGAATTATGTTAGAATAGTGATATTCGATCCAACAGCCCATGTTATTTACTTAAAACAATGTTATAAAGATCTCCACAGAGCTTTTTTTTTTTTTTTTTTTAACTCACCTCTGTTGTCATCTGACTGCTTTCCTGAGGCATCAATGTGTTCTCTTCAAGAGTTTTGTTGCACATTTCGAAGAGTGTGCATGCTACCTTGTCATTTACCTTGGCCCTTTTCTGTTGTGGACCATCTGTCTATGATTCAGTCATTTGCATTTCATTCGATGCAAGTTCCATCTGAGCTTGCAACATTTTGAGTGCCAGTGATTTTACATCTGCATTGAAATAGCGGTCTTTGTATCTCGGGTCTACAATAGTGGCAACACAGTACATGGATTCTGTGTAAATCACAATGGAACGATTGTTTACAGCCTCCAAGAGAGCGCTTTTACTGGTTTTGACTCCGAAGTCAGTATGAGCGCTTTTAGTCAAAAGTCATTTTAAAGCATTAACTGAGGGAATAATGTTAGAAGCCAAGGCTTCAGACTGGCAAATTTCTTTTGTCAGTTGTTCAAATGGAGCAAGGAGTGTGATTATGTTCTCGATCAATCCCCACTGATTAGGCGTTAGACTTGCAGGTAACTCAAAATCGGGGGCATAAGCCCCAATGGCTCTTTTCTGCTCCAGCAAGCTTTGCAGTATATAGAATAAGCTGTTCCATCGAGTTGAAACGTCTTGCTGAAGTGTTTTCGGCTGCATACTAAGTTCAGTTATAGTTTTGAGATGCAAGTTGGCTAATTGTGAATGCTTAAAGTGACCGACTATTTTTCTGCCGATCGCTATTGTATCTGAGATGCTGCGCTGGGATAGTGCGCCATTGTTCACGGTAAACTGTAAAGTATGAGCCATACATGGCAAACTTGGGATTCCGCATTCCTGTATAGCCTTTGCAACGTTGCGTGCATTGTCTCGTAATACTACATGAATATTCTCTTTGGGTATTTTCCATGTTTCAAACATTCTTTTAAACGCCACAGAGAGTGCAGCACCCGTGTGTGATCCAGAGCATTCTTGGGCGTGCAAGATTGCTTTCTGCAATTCAAACTTGCAGTCAATCCACTGATTAGTTAAACTAAGCATACTAATAGCACTCATATCAGATGTCCATATATCAGTGGTGAAGCTTATGGCTGTGACATCTTCAGCAAGGAGTTTGTGCACATGACTTTCCACAATCTTATGCAACTCTGGAAGCGCTATGTCAGAAAAATAACGGCGACTGGGTATCTGGTAACGGGGCTCGAGATGCTCAAGCAGCCTTCGAAATCTCATATCTTCTACAACAGAAAATGGCTGATCGTCCAGAGCAATAAATTCCATCACCTTTGCAGTAACTGTTTGAGCTTTAGCGTTATTTTAATCAAATTTCTTTGATTTTTCAAGTAATTGATCAACACGTTGAGCAACTGCAGTTTTTGATTTTGTGCACGGTGGCACAGGATTCTCCTCTTTTGCTCTGAGGAATTCTGTGTATTTGTCAGGATGGCGTGTCTTCAAGTGTGTAATTAAGTTGTTGGTATTGAAATTTCGCACTTTGGTCCCTCTGCTCAAAACATTAGTCAAACAAATGTTGCAAATGGCATATTTTATGTCACTCTCACTCACTTTGAAAAACTTCCACACTGCAGACATTTTCGCACAATAGCCCAGCGTTGTCTAAACGTCCGGCACATCCGGAACACCGTGAATGCGTCATCAATATCGGTTCAAATTATTGGTCCAATTTAGCCATCGGTCCGATGCCGATAAAATTATTTTAACCCATTATCTGCCGATACAGATATAAATCTGATATTATCGTGCATCCCTACTAATATGTAGTCTAAATATTTGGAAGTACAAAGAAACTGCTAAGATAATTTGTAAGCTGATGCAAGGGAATCCTAACTGAAACATTCAATACCACAACAGTTTTCTTTGGCCTTAAGGGATATGGACTGCCAGACCCTATCATATCATATTAACATCTTCTCAATATAGAGAGTATATTTTGTCATCTAGGTCGGGGGGCTGTCTTCATCAATCTTACAAAATTAATATATCTATACTTAATTCAGTGTGTTGGAACAAACAGAAGATACACTTTTCAAAGAGACATACGAGTTTCATATTTTAAATTAGAAATTAACAAATTCCTTTCATTATGCTTTTGTAAGGCAAAGCAAATACACATCTTCAAAAACTGCAACATAAAAGTGAAAAATCCACAAAACAGGTGGATTACTTTCACAAAGCATAACATTTTATTTTAAACGGATTTGTTAACAATAAATATAAACATACAATTGTGCATAAACATGTACTCATTCATTCACTTTCATTTACTCTTACCTGTGTGATGCTAACTCCAGTCAGACGCTCAACAGTGTCAGGAAGACGGTTCATAATATCAAGCACTTCACCAGTCAGCTTAGCTGGTCCTACTTCTCCTGTTCCACTAGAAACCATTGTCACTTTCTTGGCCTGGGACATGGGTTTGCTGATCTCTGCTGCCATCTACCATTAGAAGAACAGACATAGCTTAAAATAACCACAATAAAATGGAACTAAACCAACATTAAGCAAGTTTATTTAACACAAAATCTTATAGAGGAGGCTCTATCCCCTCTAAAGTGCCTTGAGAAAGTGCCCCCTTTGTTTTTCACATTCTTTCTCTATTAAGTCTCCAAATTTTAAATGCAGTAAAACAAAGAAGATGACATCTGTCAGCTATGTAACATCAGTGGTGTTTACAATGCACTTTTAAAAACAAACATTAAGCCTAGTCACAGCAAAATTTGATCAGATACAAAGTTAGAAACCTATATGATTTTCTAATTCTGATTAATAAATACACAATAGCTCCTACCCATGGTGCAAAATTCTTGCAGAATTAGTCTTGCTTCAATGTGTCAAAATTTTCCTTATTTTTTTAGCCTCACTTCTGTAAACCTCTACCAAAAATATACATTCATTGCCCATCAAAACTAACAGCACAAAAAAAAAAAAAAAAACACTCCACTCACTTTGTTCCTTTTCCAAAAGAAAGTAGATTTGTTTTTATTACTTTGATTAATTTTTCTTTCTAATATATCATTTTCTAACATTTTTATCTGGCACAGGTGACAAAAATTAAAAGGTTTACTGTCACTACAGGAAATTTTGATTCAGCTTTTGGTTGCAAAACTGAAAATGTGATTGCCACTTTTAACAGACCATATTGGGAGTAATTGAGATGATCTACAAGTGCGCAAACTTATTAATGAAACTGTGCCTTGCAGGATTATTTAAAACTTTTATTACCCAAACTTAATTCTTTTTAGTTTCTTTTTTTTACCTGGTACTGTGCAGCAGTAAATAAAATTAAACTGCATAAAAAAGCCTAAACTACCAGAGATTATTTTAACAAACAAATAGACCATCGTTGCACTTAGAACAACACAGTGAGGAATGCTAGGTCTTTGTATTTTGAGTACAGTAATCCCTCACTATATCATGCTTCGACTTTCGCGGCTTCACTCTGTCGCGGACTTTATATGTAAGCATATTTAAATATATATCGCAGATTTTTCGCTGGTTCGTGGGTTTCAGTGGACAATGGGTCTTTTAATTTCTGGTACATGCTCCTTCAGTTGGTTTGCCCAGTTGATTTCAAACAAGGGACGCTATTGGCAGATGGCCGAGAAGCTACCCAACCAGAGCGCGTATTACGTATTAAATAAAACTCCTGAAATATATTGTCAGCACGGGGGCTGTTCGCACCCCTAGAAGATATGGCCGCTCCTCAAAAAACGCTGCAACATTACCTTCACATTGCTCCCTTCCTTGCTAGGCTTACTTGTGGCTGCTTTGTCAAGCGATATGCTTCCCGCACGGTGCTTCGCATACTTAAAAGATCAAACAGCACGTATTGATTTTTGATTGTTTGCTTTTCTCTCTCTCTCTTGCTCTGACATTCTCTGCTCCTGACGGAGGGGATGTGAGCAGGGGGGCTGTTCACACACTGGCCTAACGGATACGGATGCTCCTCTAAAAAATGCTGAAAGACTACCTTCACATTGCTCCCTTCCTTGCAGCTGCTTTGTCCGGCGGTGCTTCGCATACTTAAAAGCCCAAACAGTCCTATTGATTTTTGATTGTTTTCTTTTCTCTCTCTCTCTGACATTCTCTGCTCCTGACGCGCACACCATTGAAGAGGTAGAGATATTTGCATTCTTTTAATTGTGAGAAGGAACGGTCATCTCTGTCTTGTCATGGAGCACGTTTAAACTTTTGAAAAAGAGACAACTGTTTGTTTGCAGTGTATGAATAAAGTTCCTGTCTCTCTACAACCTCCTGCGTTTCTGTGCAAATCTGTGACCCAAGCATGACAATATAAAAATAACCATATAAACATATCGTTTCTACTTCGCGGATTTTCACCTTTCACGGGGGGTTCTGGAACGCAACCCCCGCGATCGAGGAGGGATTACTGTACTTAGTATCAAATAGCACACTTAATTCCAAAGTTTTGACTCTATTTCTAACATTGTTTCTCTATTAGTGTTTCTGTTTTTTTCCCCCAACACTGACTGTGATAATATTCTCAACTACCTTGTTGAGAAAGTTACTTCCATTCGACCAAATATCTCTGCTTTTCCAAAAATTGGTGGAGGCTGATCCCAGTGCGGTTTCTTTTTGATTTCCTTTTCCTCTGTATCTAGATGGTGTTCTTACTTTAATCAAGAATTTAAATCCATCTTCTTATGAGTTGGATATTCTTTTATTGTCTCTTTTTTATGAGTTCACTTGATTAGCCTAAATTTGGTGTCCATGATAAATTATTTTCTCCTCACTGTGTTTTATTACTTATTTCAAGTACGTTACTGTGCAGCCTTTATTGAAAAAACCTAATCTTAATCCCTCTGATCATAATAGTCTGAGGCCTATCTCTAAACACTCATTCCTAAATAAAATTTTAGAAATGGTAGTCAAATCACAGCTGACTGCTTTTCTTAATAAATATTAAATTTTAGATACATTTCAGTCTTGGTTTAAAAAACAAGATTCCACAGAAAATGGCACTTCTTAAGGTGGGTAACGACCTTCTGATGGCTATTGATGTGGGGAAGTATTCGGTCCATGCTCTTTTTGATCATAGTGCAGCATCTGATACAGTAGACCATATGCTTCTAATTAATAGGTTAAATAATTGCGTGTGTATCTCTGGAAATGCCTTAGACTGGTTTACTTATTTGGCATAAAGGAGTTTCTCAGTTAGTGCGAGTGAGTACGTCAGCCCAAGCATCCTTGTCTTGTGGAGTGCCGCAGGGATATGTTCTTGGGCCAGTGTTATTTTCCTTATTCATTATTCCTTTTGCTCAAATTTTAAATTCTTTTAAAGATATTTCATATTTATACTGACAACTTTAAGCTTCCATGCTCTTGTAAATCACAACACCTTCATAAGTTATCTGCCCTGGTTGAATGCCTGAGTGAAATTAATAAATGGCTAGCTGCTAAATTTTTACATTTTACATTAAAAAAAAAAAAAAAGGTTCCAATAATTGCTCATTTGCATGCAGAGATCAATCTCAGGTTATCAGCTGTTTCACTCAACCTTAAATTTTGTGCCTGGAACTTGGGTGTTATGTTTGACCCATCTTTAAACCTTGATGCTCATGTTAAATCCTTATCTCATTCTTGTTTTTATCATTGGAGGATTAAATCAAAGCTAAGATGAATTGTGTCAAAGTAACATGTTAGTGCAGGCTTTTATTTTTTTCACGTCTTGATTACTGTAATTCTTTACATGTTTAAAAAAAGATGTTGCTGCTGCGCCATCAATGTATTCAAAATGCTGCTGCTAGATTGTTAACCCGCTCCAGTAAGTGGTCTCATATTACTTCAATTTTATCTTCTCTTTATTGGAATCCTGTGAAAAGTCAAGCAAAATGACACCTTTTATTGGCTAACTAAAAAGATTACAATATGCAAGCTTTCGAGGCAACTCAGGCCCCTTAGAATCCATTTTAAAATTTTAGTTATCACCAACAGAGGTATGCATGGTCAAATACCACAATATATTTCAGATATTTTACATTATACTACCAATCACCCACTTACAGTTAGGTCCATAATATTTGGGCAGAGACAACTTTTTTCTAATTTTGGTTCTGTACATTACCACAATGAATTTTAAATGAAACAACTCAGATGCAGTTGAAGTGCAGACTTTCAGCTTTAATTCAGTGGGGTGAACAAAACAATTGCATAAAAATGTGAGGCAATTAAAACATTTTTTAACACAGTCCCTTCATTTCAGGGGCTCAAAAGTAATTGGACAAATTAAAAAACTGGAAATAAAATGTTCATTTCTAATACTTGGTTGAAAACCCTCTGCTGGCAATGACTGCCTGAAGTCTTGAACTCATGGACATCACCAGATGCTGGGTTTCCTCCTTTTTAATGCTCTGCCAGGCCTTTACTGCAGCGGCTTTCAGTTGCTGTTTGTTTGTGGGCCTTTCTGTCCTAAGTTTAGTCTTCAACAAGTGAAATGCATGCTCAATTGGGTTAAGATCAGGTGACTGACTTGGCCGTTCAAGAATTTTCCCACTTCTTTGCTTTAATAAACTCCTGGGTTGCTTTGGCTGTATGTTTTGGGTCATTGTCCATCTGTATCATGAAACGCCGCCCAATCAATTTGACTGCATTTAGCTGGATTTGAGCAGACAGTAGGTCTCTGAACACCTCAGAATTCATACTTTTTTCTTGCCATCATTCTGGTAGAGGTTGATCTTGGTTTCATCTGTCCAAAGAATGTTTTTCCAGAACTGTGCTGGCTTTTTTAGATGTTCTTTAGCAAAGTCCAATCTAGCCTTTCTATTCTTGAGGCTTATGAGTGGCTTGCACCTTGCAGTGCACCCTCTGTATTTACGTTCATGCAGTCTTCTCTTTATGGTAGACTTGGATAGCAATACGCCTACCCCCTGGAGAGTGTTGTTCACTTGGTTGGCTGTTGTGAAGGGGTTTCTCTTCATCATGGAAATGATTCTGCGATCATCCACCACTGTTGTCTTCCGTGGACGTCCAGGTCTTTTTGCGTTACTGTGTTCACCAGTGCTTGTTTTCTTTCTCAGGATGTACCAAACTGTAGATTTTGCCACTCGTAATATTGTAGCAATTTCTCGGATGGATTTTTTCTGTTTTCGCAGCTTAAGGATGGCTTCTTTCACCTGCATGGAGAGCTCCTTTGACCGCATGTTGTCTGTTCACAGCAAAATCTTCCACATGCAAGCACCACACCTCAAATCAACTCCAGGCCTTTTATCTGTTTAATTGATAATGACATAACGACAGACTTGCCCACACCTGCCCATGAAATAGCCTTTGAGTCAATTGTCCAATTACTTTTGGGCCCCTGAAATGAAGGTGTTAAAAAAAATGCAATCGTTTTGTTCACCCCACTGAATTAAAGCTGAAAGTCTGCACTTCAACTGCATCGGAGTTGTTTCATTTAAAATTCATTGTGGTAATGTACAGAACCAAAATTAGAAAAAAGTTGTCTCTGTCCAAATAGTTATGGACCTAACTATGTCATGTAACCAGGGCCTTCTTATTGTTCCATGTACTCGGCTAAAGACTCGTGGGGATCGGGGTTTTCAGTCCGTTGCACCAAAATGGTGGAATAGCCTTCCTTGTGCTTTATGGGCTGTTGATACACTTGACATATTTAAAAAAAACAGTTCAAAAGGCAGCTTTTTAGGTTAGCATATTGGTATCCATTTTGGCTCTTATGTTTTATAGTTCATTTGTTGAAATGTTAGTTTAATTGTATCCAGTACTGTTTGTAACTGTGTGTTTTAATTGTTTTCTATGATGTAAAGCTCTTTATGACTCTGTGAAAGGTGCTTTATTAATAATAATAATAAAAAAAAAGTTTTCCTATTTCTGACAGTAATTTTAAGAGCATAAAGCCCAGGATCATTATAGCATAAATCAACAATATAGATATTGGAACATTAGAAAAAAGGTTTTTGAAAAAGGCCATTAAGTCCAACAAGGCCCATCAATTCTATCCTCTTAAATCCTCTAAATCTAGACTCTGTACTGTTTTTAAGCACATTATCAGCAATTTAAATATCTTTGAGACAGTGCAATGCTACATGTTTTAAACAATTTATTATACATACATACACATGCTAAATGTCATGTAAACAAAAACAAGTAACAATGTTCTGCATATTTCAGTGCAAAACAAAAATAAACAACAATGAAACTGATGTCAACTGAAATTAAATTACAGGCAGGTTCTTTTTGACAAAAAAAAGAAGCATTTCAGGTTTATAGCTTGATGGTCTATTTTCTCATCGGGTAAATGAAAAGCTGTACTAAACAATAATTTTGCTCTCTATCCTCTTGTATGTTAAAGAAAAAAATGGCCTTGTTGCTTCTTCAAAAATGAGAAATTGTCCCTTATTTGTTTATAAGTAAACAACAGAAGGTTGTTCGTTTCTAGGTAATGATGATCCTGACAGACACGTTTACAGTTACAATGCTACAGAATGGCTCTGAGAATGAAACTCCTCAAACATATAATGTGGGGAGTTTTCTTAAATAACACACTTTTTTACATGTAAATTAACTGCCTAGAGTAAAAGGCCTCCACACATTCCACATTTTCCCCCACCTCGAAATGCTCAAAGAAAGCATGATGCAATGATAACCAACATACCTAAACAGTGCTGCAGCCACTTGTCACTGCTCTAGCTGGAGTGGTATGGGATTAATGGGTACAATGGCAGTGGCATGCTTACCTTATCCCATTCCATCCATTTACTCATCTTGCAAATTTTTCCGCCTTTATTAACAAGATGCAGAGTTCCAGCTAAGCGTGAAAGCAGATCTTGGCTGGTACTACACTGCAGAGCACTGTGAAGGTGTGTTTAACTTTACAAGATTAGAATCAAATCTTTTGGAGAATATTTAAAGTATAACAATTACCATTTATAATGATGATTCCCAAAGTATCAAGTTATGGTCATGGATACAGCATTTAACAGAGTTTCTAAGTAGAGTATTATTAAAATGGTGACATTTGATTTTCTTTTCTTTTTTGGCTTGTAAATGAAAAAGTGATCATATACTAACATTTAAAAAAAATACTATCTCGAGTTATTCCATATTAAAGCTAAATTGCTCACATCAGAGCTGAGAACACCTCCCTTACATGTTTAGTATTGTGTCTTCTATGAGATTTATATGCAGTAAGTTCAATAAACTTTAACATCATTAAAGAATACATTCAGAGTTTTTTAAATAATCACGAGTGTTAATCATCCATTTTCCAACCCGCTGAATCCGAACATGGGGTCACGGGGGTCTGCTGGAGCCAATCCCAGCCAACACAGGGCACAAGGCAGGAACCAATCCCGGGCAGGGTGCCAACCCACCGCAGGACACACACAAACACACCCACACACCAAGCACACACTAGGGCCAATTTAGAATCGCCAATCCACCTAACCTGCATGTCTTTGGACTGTGGGAGGAAACCGGAGCGCCCGGAGGAAACCCACGCAGACACAGGGAGAACATGCAAACTCCACGCAAGGAGGACCTGGGAAGCGAACCCGGGTCTAGCAAGTCAAATATTTTAACCTGCTTTAGTTAACAAAAGGTGCCCAACATTTTTGACTTCATGAGGAAAAAAAACATGCCACTCAACAGTGTACAAGAAGGTACAATGCCAGTTGCAAAGGAGTTTAATTAGAATAATTTAAAATATCTTAGTACAGCCGTGCCACAGGTCTGTCAGATTTTTCAACTCTTCACGTTCATCTCCCAGCTAGATTTGAATGGGTCACTCCAATTACAAGTCAGGGATGTTACCACTGAGCTAAAGAAGACTTTTAACATTTTTGTTACGTGTGCATCTTGCTCACACAGCCCTGCATAGCAGCAAGTCATTGTTTAACTTGCTTTACTGGCAACAAGGAAAGCCACAAAGTCCAGTATGTAAGAGTGCAGCTTAAATTTGATCTTCATCATAAAATCAACTAGTGATTTAGCTAGTAAGTAGTACATTGACCTGCCAATCACACATAAATGAGAAATGCAGCTAGTTCTGATCCACTTTGGAGTTTGGGATTTTGGGGAAATGCTACATTAATAAAGAGATTTCAACCAAAGGCCAAGAATTGGTTGCAAACTGCACTGGCAACTGTTAATGCTGAGCCCTGTTCAGTGTCAAAAGTAAATGCCAAACCATGCTTTGCTTTGTAGGAGGCAGCAACACTTGACATTGTCAGCCATGTTCTGTAACCATTTAATGAAGTCTGTAGTATGGCTTCAGCTTAGCATGTAAAGCATTTATTGGGTGTACTTCACATGTAATACGAATATTTTTATCTGTTATGAACAGTTAGATAGCTATTCACATTGTTAAGTTGATGCCATTGTGTTAAATATTGATTGGCATGCTAATCAGAGCTTAAATTTGTCTATGACGAACATTTGTAATCACTCAACTATTCAAAACTTACATAAGATAAGCTAACACATACAATGAGATTCAGGTACACTACCTGAAACAGTGCTCAAAATATACATGATGAAAATAAATTGTTGTACAGTAATCCCTCCTCCATCGCCTGGGTTGCATTCCAGAACCCCCCGCGAAAGGTGAAAATCCGCGAAGTAGAAACCATATGTTCATATGGTTCTTTTTATATATTTTAAGCCCTTATAAACTCTCCCACACTATTATAAACATTTCCTGCACAATTATACAGCATAAACCCTTTGTATTCTCTTAGATATTAGGTAAAATTCGTTGAAATTATGTATGTAAACACAGTTTATATACAGTAAAACCTAAAAATATTATTTTAAAGATATCGAGTGTCTCCGATATCACATATGTTCCAGCCATTACGACAGACAGGCCACCAGCAATAAATACGTACAATGCAAGAAAAATTGTATACAGTAAAATGTGTGTACAGTAACACTAAAATATGTACATGTAATAAGTACTGTACGTAGATAATTATGGTTACTCACCAACAATGACACGACGACTTGTCTGATAACGATGAGTTTAATTTTACTGCACAACAAAGGACAGCGTTACAGCTCTTCTAAAGGAGCCTCTTCATGCTATTGTGCAGTCTTCAATCCAAATCCCTAAAACAGATTCCATCCAGACTACTGCCTTATCACGTCCACTTGCAACTCGTTTTGCACCCTGGTTAAAGTACACTGCGGCTGTAGATCTTATATCCTTTTCCTCCTTTTTAAATAAAAAGAATCGTAGACTCATGCCGTAATGGTGTCCTACAGCGGTGTACCTGTTCCCTTCCTTCAACATATCCAAAACTTTTACCTTTTCTGTAATCATTTGCATCTTCTGTTCGCGCTTGGACACGGCCCCTGAAGCAGTAGCACAAGCACGTTAATGCTGAATGAGTGAGATGAGACTACCTAGTTAATGCAGCACTCCGTCGCTGAGCCAATCAGCACACAGGAACTTTAACTGTGTGCTCTGATTAGGTAGCTTCTCAGTCATCCGCCAATAGCGTCCCTTGTATGAAATCAACTGGGCAGACCAACTGAGGAAGCATGTACCATAAGTAAAAAGACCCATTGTCCGCAGAAACCCGCGAATCAGCGAAAAATCTGCGTTATATATTTAGATATGCTTACATATAAAATCCGCGATAGAGTGAAGCCGCGAAAGTTGAAGCGCGATGTAGCGAGGGATTACTGTATATTATTTAAAGAAGTCTTCCTGGGGCAATAATCCTAGCAATGGTGAGTAATCACACAGTTGTTTGTTACACCTCAGATTTCAAACATTTGTGCACAGCACTGGTTTAGTCACAGAGTACGTGTAACTGCTTATTGAACTAGATTGCACAGCATCAGTGGTCAGAAAAAGATGGATAAGTTGTAATTCATATATCAAATAAATTATTTTCCCCTAAAGGTGTGAGCTTTAAAAGCATTAAGTCCTCTTGAGCCTTAGTCAATCTGAACAAAAGCAGCAGAGTACTTTATGATGAACATCATTTTTTTTTTGTATAAATCTCATACACTGTCACCTCAGTGATGTCCCAAAGAAATCTGACTTTTTTTTTATTCTATTTTCAGAATCTTTCAAGTTTCCACTATTTTTGTTTTTTTCCCCTAAAGAGTTTCACCATTGTTCTCTGACTACCATTTCTTTATTTGTCTAAGGTTTCCAGCTGTCAACAACCTGAATGGTCTATACTGCATTTGGTGATTGAAAGCAAACTTTTCCTATTAGTCATCATAATATCATTTCACTTCTTCTTTCAGCTTCTCCAGTCAGTGGTTGCCACAGCGGATCATCTTTTTCCATATCTTTCTGTCCTCCACATCTTGCTCTGTTACACCCACCAACTGCATGCCCTCTCTCACCACATCCATAAACCTCCTCTTAGGCCTTCCTCTTTTCCTTTTTCCTGCCAGCTCTATCCTTAACATCCTTCTCTCAATATTCATTAACACAATTAATTCAACAGATCAATGAACTAAAAAATTTAATTATGATTTTTTTTATTTCTCCAGATTGATTAATTATAAAAGTACTGTAGCAAGCAATAGACTTTCTAGTTCCTCATGCTGGAAGCCACTACTGACCAGGATACTTCCACCATCATGGTTGATGGCAAGCATGGTGTTACTTAGGTGCTGGGATGCACTTGGTTTATATCAAAACAGTATGCATTATTTTAAAGTCAAACAGCTTAATTTCACTTTTAACAGACTACAAAATTTTCTTCTAATATGTTTCAAGTTTTGTCAAATGGTTTTTAGCAAACCCCAGGCGGGAACTAATTTTGGACTCTCTCAGAAGTTACTTCCTCCTCAGGAATGTGTCTGAATGGTTGTAGATTGTCTCTTAGTCACTTTTCTGACAATCAACCTATTTTTTTTAATATTAGAACATTACAACAATCTAGACAAGAATAGGCCATTCAAACCAACACAGCTTGCCAGTGCTATCCACTTAATACAAAATAAGTCTAGTTTTGAAAGACTATAAAGTCCTATTGTCTACCATACTACTTGGCAACGTATTCCATGCCTCTATGGTTCTCTGTGTGAAGACATAATTCCTATATTATTGTGCAAAATAAACCCTTGACAAGTCTCCAACTGTGTTCCAGTGTTCTTATTGAACTCATTTTAAAGTAACAGTCTCTGTACTGTCTTTTCATAATTCATCCCTGCAATCCTGGAATTGGCCTAATCACTCTTGTCTGGACTTTTTCTAGTGCTTCTATGTCTTTTTTGTAGCCCAGAGACAAACATGTAACATAGTACTCCATGTAAGTCCTTACCAAAGCTTGAGCATAACCTCCTTTGGACTTGTGCTACACATAATGTGGTATATAACCTAACACTCTGTTAACCTTCTTAATGGCTGCTGAACATTGGAAGTTGATTGTGATGAGTCCACTAAAACTCCTAGATTCCGTTAATAAGGTGCATTTTCAATTTTCAGACCTTCCATTGTGTATTCAAATCTAAAATTACTACTTCTATATCTAATTTTTTACATTTACTTACAGTTGATACAAAACGTCTACCCACCCCTGCCGAAATTGCAGATTTTGGGTAATAAAAAATTAAACTAAGCTAAATTCTGTCAGACCTTATTCCACCATTATTCCCAAATTGCAAACTATTCAAAAAAGGTAAAACAAATCAGAAATTGTTTACTGAACAAAGAAAAAAAGAATCCTGCAAAAACCTGGTTGCATTAGTGTGCACCCCCTTTAATATTCAAGGATGTGGCTACATGTAGAATCATCCAATCATAGTAAGTCTAAAGTAGTAATTATACACCTGACATCAATTGAGCTCAGTTAAAAAGTTTGGCTGAAACTGTAAGGATTATTCTGATATCGTCTTGGTTGCAACATACTCCAAAGAGCTTTTAAAACATGAGCAGGATCTCATCATTGAAAGGTATCAATCAGTAAAGGGGTACAAAAAAGTACCCAAAGTATTAAACATCCCATGGAGCACAGTGAAGACAGTTATCATCAAGTAGAGAAAAATCCGGCTCAATAGTGACTTTACCAAGATCAGGACATCCCACCAAGTTTGACGAGAAGACAAAAACAACAGCATGTAATCAAAAGAACACTATACCCACAGTGAAGCATAATGGAGGCAGCATCACAGTTTGAGACTGCTTTTCTTCCGGGACTTACTCAAGGTGGATGGAACCATGAATAGCTCTAAGTATCACTCTATTTGGGCACAAAACCTTAAGCATCTGCTAGGAAGATGAAGAGGAACTTCATCTTTCAGCTTGACAACGACACAAAGCATATATCAAAATCAAGAAAACAATGGCTTCATCAAAGGCGGATCAGTGTTCTGGAATGGCCCAGCATTAAGCAAACTGAAAATCTGTGGAGTGACCTGAAGAGACCTCTGCACAGGTGATGCCCTCGTAATTTGACAGATCTGGAAATTTTTTGCACAGAGGAGTGGGCACAAATCGTCAAGTCCAGATGTGCCAAACTAATAGACTCTTAACCAAAATGCTTGAGCGCTATAATAAAATCAAAAGTTTTGTTTTTTTATTCCTTTTTCATTAAACAGTTTCTGATTTGTTTTCACCTTCTTTGTACAGATTACAATTTTGCAGTAAAAGTAGAATATTTCTGACAGGTTTTCTCTTGGCTTCATTTTTTATTACATAAAATCTGCAATTGTGACAGGAGTGTGTAGACTTTTTATACCCACTGTAACTTAAATTTAATCTACCATAAATCTGCCCAAGTCCCTCTGTAATGATTCAAAATCCCAACCTTTTGCTGATCTGCTTAATTTGGTACAATGGCTTGATCTTGGTAATATCTGGGCTGTACCATAATTTTTATATTTTGTTACAACAGACTTGCTGGTAGTTCTAGGAAGATTCAAAGCCTTTCTAATAATCTGATAAACGTCTCATCTTGACACCTCAAAGTCAATCAAATTTATTATGAAATCACATAGAAGAACACAGGTGCAGTCATAAACAACATAACCTTACATTAACATTCGAATCTCTTAAAATTCAATACCTCGCCCAAATTTTTTTGTTACAGTGAATACTTAGAAATTAAGTAAATTTCAGCTTTTTAATCTGAAGACATCAAAAAACTAAGTTTAAAATTGCAGAGAAATACCTCTACTGGAGTAGAAAAAATCCCATTTATTTATGCTTTTATATGACTTTGCAACAAAGCAGAATAATCAATACTGAGTGACTACTTTCTGAAAGTACTATAGGTTGTACTATAGTATCAATGGAAGCATGAAATATTATGTATATATATATCCCGAGTTTGTTATCAATAAAATAACTTTTGACAGTAATAGGTTTATAGTTTTGTTTTTTTAATTGTGGAAGAGAGGTGAAAAGAGAGTGCAGGCAGGGTGGAATGGGTGGAGAAGAGCGTCAGGAATAATTTGTGACGGGAGCAGACGAAAGAAGAAGGTGGCTTATAGTTTTTCACAATTATAGGATAGTAATATTCGGCTTTATAAATGATGCCATTAGTGCTTTTTTTTAAAAATTGGATTAAAAACCACATATTTTCACTTAAATACCCTTTAGCCGAAATCAATATGCTGCACAAAATTACTTAAAAAATGAATTAATTTTTGGCTAACACATTACTCAAAACACTGTTAATATACCTTCGAGAGAATTAAAACATGTTATCATTAAACAAAAGAAAAGCCAGGTCAATCTAGCCATAACAAAGTTGAAAAAAGTGTACAATCCACTACAAGCAAACATATTACCTCAGGAAGTTTTTCCAGTAACATGTCCACCATTGCAGCTTCTTTATACTGCTTGAATGCTTCTGCCTTTTTGGCCATCTGTTCAGCATCAGCCTTGGCCTTGGCTTTAACAGCAAAAGCTTCAGCTTCTCCCTTAATCTGAAAAAAGTATTAAAAAAGGAAAATTACAATAATTTAAAGACAGTCTTTCCCAAAAAGGGTATTTATATCACTACTATTCATGTACACAACAGTGTTATTAAGGAACCATTATATACATTTCTCAAATTACCAATTATATGTCCTCTGTATCGGCATGACAAATGATTGTATTTGATAAGTTTTTAAGCTTTTCTTCCATGCCCCATACTCTGCATTGTAAAGTGTCAGGACAAGCAAGATATATATATATTTTTTATTTATAGAAAATGCTTAACTAAATTTAGAACACAATTTTGCATGGCAAATGTGTGTATATCATGTTTGTGAAGAAATAACTTTGACAAAATACAGAACTTATCCATTAAAATCCAAGGCCAAATTTTAATAATGAGGCCAGTTCAATGCAAGTCCTTCTGGATGTTGGACTTTTTTGGAAAATGGCTGTAGGAAATGTCAGGTGATACAACACCTCAAGCTCAGGGTCGTTGAACTGGAGGAGTTGATTGGCATGCATTGTAGTAGATAGAGCGAGTGTGCAACCCAAAGGTGGTGCTGGCGGAGACTCCAGATCAGACACATAGAGATAAGTGGGTCATGATCAAAAGGCGTCAGGCAGAGGGTGTACTCAGTTTGCGGGCATCAACCTCACAACTGGAAGTGTCAAATTGTTTTCAACACCTTGCGGAGCTGGACATTGTCTTTAAAGATTCTGAGGTGGTAGGCAGGCATAAGAAGCCCCAATGGGCCATCTCAAAATCAGACCACATAAAGAAAGAGGTGAGATATTTGGAGATTCAAGAACAAGTTTGTTCCAGCGACAAAGAGTGTTGCACAGTGTGTTGCCTACTGGATGCACAGGTGGGAGATCCCCCTGGAAAGAGTGGCTAGAGTGGAAGTGGATCGAACTTTCACTGTTCATGTTGACGCAAGTGAAATATATAAAGGCAGGCTGTCAGTTCTGCAATCCAATTTAAAGAGTTAGTTGCTAGGATGAGGAGCAGAAATGACAAGTTAGTCTTCTCCAAAGCTCTATCAATGTCACATACCAGTTCAGTTAAGACTGTGAAGATAAGAAGGCTTAACGTGTGACTTAAATATTGCTGCAGTATAGGTTTATACAGACTACTTTAGGAATAAATTGGACCTGTTCAGGCATGAAGGGTTACATTTGAAGCAGAAGGGCACCACTGTAACTAATTAAGGATTGCTTAAACTAGGGAAGGGGGAGAGGTCAGGGTTTGAATGGTACGTGAAGAGGTGAATAATAAATATGCATAATAAAGTAAATTGTAACCCAAAGTTTGGCACTTAAAGTACAGTAGGTAACACATTAAAATAGCTTGGAATTGTATGTAGCTGAGCAGAATTAACATATAGTAATAACAAAAACCTGGCTAAATTGCAAAGATGGGGGACAACTATAACATAGATGGGTACACATTTTTTAGTAAGGAAAGACCGAACAGAAGGAGGTTTAGGGGGTGCTGTTTATGCCAAACAGCATTTAAATGGCCTTATTTTAGGAGTGTGATATACAGTAGATGTATTTTTAGTAATATTTAAAAGGCAACTTTATTGGGGGATATTATAGACATGGGAACTAGAACTACCCAAATATTAACTGGACTAACTTTGTAAATGGCAGAATACAAGAACAGTAGTTTTAAAATGTATTCAGTTACTGCTTTTAACACAATATGTTAAAGCTCCAACTGTGGTGGGAGGTCTGTACTGAGTTAGTATTTTGTAATATTTCAGAAAGATCTCGGGGCATAGAGGTGATTGAACTACTAGCGTCAAGTAACCATAAGATAATCCCCACTGTTTTTGAAGAGTGTATATGCAAAGACCAAAACTGTTAAGTTTAATATCCTTAGCATTAGGACCAAGCACTTACCTGGGCTGTGAAAACAGTGCTAAAGGGGTTAGTCCTGAGTGTCACTTGATCAACTGTACAGACATCTCTCTCTTAAGTATTAGACCCGAGGATTACTCAAGCTGTAAAAGTGCTAACAGCGTAAGTCCCGAGCATTACTCGGGCAACGATATAGGTGGGTCTTATGTAAGAAGCAGTCTTGAAAGTTATCCAGGCAACAGTGTAGAAGCTTCTTCTCCTAGCCTCATAATGGTGTCTTGTAAAAAAACGTTTATCAGCAGCCGAAGTGTTGCATGCTCTTGACAGTTAAACAAGTAGTGATGTTCAAGAGTCTCTCATCAGCAGTGATGATGAAGTGAATCTGTCTTCAGGCAGTGAAACTTAAAAGGACAGTGAAAGCGAAAGTGATGCTCGTGTATGGGTTTCTGTTCACCCTGCTTCAAATAAACCAGCACCACCTCGTTTTGATTATGTGGGGAAGCCAGGAATAAAAATGAATGTAGAAATCCAAGATCCACTGATTTACTTTAATAAGTTATTTCTTGATGATGACATGAAAGAATTGTTGAAATGAACCATTATACCAAACAATGTTGGATAAATGACTTGGGGCTAGTTTATACTTCATGCTCAGAACGCGAACGCGCACACATCATGGCTGCCACACGTTCCCAGCATTCATTTGATGCGTCCACCGAGCATGTCCTCATAAATTAACGTGACACATACACGAGTTGCAGTACTAGCAAAATGTTGGGAGCGCAGTGTGATAAAAGTTGGAATGTGACGCCAAAGTCTCTGTTTACTATCTACATGTGACAGAAAGCCACTTTGAGGATCCTACGAGATCGATGTGCACACTTCGATTTTTGATGAATGGTTCGATGTGGTGAAGCAAAATGCTGACATACAAATGCATTCGTGGTGCTTTTATATTCAAGCGTCACATATTCTCAATTGCAATGACACGATACATTTTAAAAGTCTTTTTTTTAATTTTTTTTTTGCAACTTCACAACAGCAACATAATGTACAGCTCTGTATTTGAGCCACAGAGGAAAAAAAAATTAAGGACATGGTGAAAAGGTGTATTTTGTGATCAGCTTTAGTCTCAAAACGTCCACTTTAACCTTGTAGTTTACTTTATCATTAAAGCAGACCGTTGTAAACGTCATCCCAGTTGTTAATCGCTACAAGCTTCTGAGGCTTCCTCCTGACCTGACAGCAGCAGCAAACAGCAATAGATAGCCACATAGAACATATTAAATTTATGGTATTCCAGCTCTCTGCACATTTATACATGATATCACTTTCATAATGAAAAGCATTACAATATGTATGTTACATTTACAGATAAATCGTTAACAGTATTTATTATTTAAACAACGTTAATAGTTACACATATGGGGTGACACGGTGGCAGAGCGGTATCGCTGCTGCCTTGCAGGGAGTTACGTCCCATGTGATCCCTGCCTGGAGTTTGTATGTTTTCCTGGTGGGATTCCACAGTGGGCTCAGTTTTCCATCCAAAGATATGCAGATTTGGTGACACTAAAATGACGCTACTGCACGTGATTGCTTGTATTCACCTTGTGGTGAGCTGATGCCCTGTCCAGGGATTGTTTTTAACTCGTGCCCAATGCTTGCTGGAATGGGCACATCCCTGGATTGATGGATTTAATCATTAAACATCCTTTTCAGAGATATTGCGGTAAGGCGTCATCGGAATTTAATGGGAGTTCCAGGCAATTCACAACACACCCCAGAAGCGCGTTGCGATTAACAACTGGGTCAGTTCTTTCAGGAAGTTTTCTTGATCTTCCAGACCTCAACTTGACCTCCATTGTTCCTGTTAACTGCCATTTCTTAAAAACATTACAAGGTAATGAACCACCTACCTGGTGGCTCTGAGGCTAGGGATCTGCACTGGCAATCGGAAGGTTGCCGGTTCGAATCCCGTAAATGCTAATAGGGACTCTGCTCTGTCGGGCCCTTGAGCAAGGACCTTTACCTGCAATTGCTTAGCGCTTTGAGTAGTGAGAAAAGCGCTATATACAGTTAGGTCCATAAATATTTGGACAGAGACAACTTTTTTCTAATTTTGGTTCTGTATATTACCACAATGAATTTTAAATGAAACAACTCAGATGCAGTTGAAGTGCAGACTTTCAGCTTTAATTCAGTGGGGTGAACAAAACGATTGCATAAAAATGTGAGGCAACTAAAGCATTTTTTTTAACACAATCTCTTCATTTTAGGGGCTCAAAAGTAATTGGACAATTGATTCAAAGGCTGTTTCATGTGCAGGTGTGGGCAAGTCCGTTGTTATGTCATTATCAGTTAAGCAGATAAAAGGCCTGGACTTGATTTGAGGTGTGGTGCTTGCATGTGGAAGATTTTGCTGTAAACAGACAACATGCGGTCAAAGGAGCTCTCCATGCAGGTGAAAGAAGCCATCCTTAAGCTGTGAAAACAGAAAAAACCCATTCGAAAATTGCTACAATATTACGAGTGGCAAAATCTACAGTTTGGTACATCCTGAGAAAGAAAACAAGCACTGGTGAACTCAGCAACGCAAAAAGACCTGGACGTCCATGGAAGACAACAGTGGTGGATGATCGCAGAATCATTTCCATGGTGAAGAGAAACCCCTGCACAACAGCCAATCAAGTGAGCAACACTCTCCAGGGGGTAGGCGTATCGATATTCAAGTCTACCATAAAGAGAAAACTGCATGAAAGTAAATACAGAGGGTGCACTGCAAGGTGCAAGCCACTCATAAGCCTCAAGAATAGAAAGGCTAGATTGGACTTTGCTAAAGAATATCTAAAAAAGCCAGCACAGTTCTGGAAAAACATTCTTTGGACAGATGAAACCAAGATCAACCTCTCCCAGAATGATGGCAAGAAAAAAGTATGGAGACGGCGTGGAACAGCTCATTATTCAAAGCATACCACATCATCTGTAAAACACGGTGGAGGCAGTGTGACGGCTTGGGCGTGCATGGCTGCCAGTGGCACTGGGACACTAGTGTTTATTGATGATGTGACACAGGACAGAAGCAGCCGAATGAATTCTGAGGAGTTCAGAGACATACTATCTGCTCAAATCCAGCTAAATGCAGTCAAATTGATTGGGCGACGTTTCATGATACAGATGGACAATGACCCAAAACATACAGCCAAAAAAACCCAGGAGTTTATTAAAGCAAAGACTTGGAAAATTCTTGAATGACCAAGTCAGACACCTGATCTTAATCTAATTGAGCATGCATTTCACTTGTTGAAGACTAAACTTAGGACAGAAAGGCCCACAAACAAACAGCAACTGAAAGCCTCTGCAGTAAAGGCCTGGCAGAGCATTAAAAAGGAGGAAACCCAGTATCTGGTGATGTCCATGAGTTCAAGACTTCAGGCTGTCATTGCCAGCAGAGGGTTTTCAACCAAGTATTAGAAATGAACATTTCCAGTTATTTAATTTGTCCAATTACTTTTGAGTCCCTGAAATGAAGGGATTGTGTTAAAAAAATGTTTTAGTTGCCTCACATTTTTATGCAATCGTTTTGTTCACCCCACTGAATTAAAGCTGAAAGTCTGCACTTCAACTGCATCTGAGTTGTTTCATTTAAAATTCATTGTGGTAATGTACAGAACCAAAATTAGAAAAAAGTTCTCTGTCCAAATATTTATGGACCTAACTGTAAATGCAAATAATTTTTTATAATTTACCTGAAAATGGTTTGCTATCTACTTGTAATCTTCTCCTACTTTGTGAGCATCAATTATTTTATTTTTTGGAGTGCTAGGCAGCTGTTTAGAGGAACCCATGGCCAATGATTGTTGGCACAACGTTTCAGAAGTCAGAGTATTCATACAGCTTTGCAATTTGCATCACCTGAGGTTTCTCAACAATGACTGTGAACATCAAGCCACAGCCCTAACAAGCTAATGAAGGTCTGAGAACTTGGTAAAAGTTATGAGATCTCAAACTTCTTGAAGTACCCAAACTTTTGCATGGTGGTCCTTTCCTTGTTTTAACTGTATAATTGCACAAAACAAAAATACTCTAATCTTGCATAAAATGCTGAAAAGAAATGTGTCATCTTTAATGTGCCAAAACTTTTGCATCCTACAGTATGTGCATAAAAATCTATTAATATGTATATTATGTGAACTTTTAACTGTTCTGCTAGTATACAGACTTATTTGAGGTCTGTACAAAAGCTTACTTGACAAACATTTGACGGACATTGATAGTTCCTTTATACATACAAACACACACACAAAATGCAGAGCTGACTAACTCATTTACTCATTAACAAAAACAATATTTCCTGTATAAGTAAAAAACTGAAATTTGGCAGGATGGTCCGTCAAAGTCATTAGGTATCTGCTGAGAAAGGACATTTCAGTGTCCCCCCAAGATAATAAAAAAAAATTACTGAAAAAAGAAAAAAAAAAAAAAAACACCTTGATGGATTTGATTGAAATTTGATAATGTTAAGAAAAAATAAAGAGGGGGGAGACGTGTCCGGAGGCAGGAGGAGAGGAGGAAAGTAAAGAGAGTGGAACTGAGGGTAGGAACTTTGAATGTTGGCAGTATGTCTGGTAAGGGGAGAGAGTTATCAGATATGATGGAGAGAAGGAAGGTTGATATATTGTGCGTGCAAGAGACTAAATGGAATGGGAGTAAGGGCAGGTGGATTGGAGGTGGATTCAAATTGTTCTATGATGGAGTGGATGGGAGGAGAAATGGAGTAGGAGTTATTCTGAAGGAACAGGATGTCAAGAGTGTTTTGGACGTGAAAAGAGTGATTATGAAGCTGGAAATTGGAGGTATGATGATGAATGTTGTTAGTGCATATGCACCGCAAGTTGGGTGTGCAATGGGTGAGAAAAAAGATTTTTGGAATGAGATGGATGAAGTGACGAACAGTACCCAAGGGACAGAAAGTGGTGATTGGAGAAGATTTCAATGGGAATGTTGGTGAAGGGAACAGTGCAGACGAGGAGGTGATGGGTAGGTATGGTGTCAAGGAGAAGAAGGTCGGAGGATAGTGGATTTTGCCAAACGGATGGACATGGCTGTGGCGAATACATATTTTAAGAAGAGGGAGGAACACAGGGTTAAGTACAAGAGTGGAGGAAGATACACACAGGTAGATCCTATGTAGAGGATTCAGTTGATCTGAAGGAGATTGAAGACTGCAAAGTGGTTGGCAGGGGAAGAGTGTAGTTAAGCAATATAGGATGGTGGTCTGTAGGATGACGGAGATCAACAAGAGGAAGAGAGTGAGGGCTGAGCCAAGGATCAAATGGTGGAAGTTAAAAAAAGGAAGACTGCAAGGCTGAATTTAGGGAGGAGGTGAGACAGGCACTGGGTGTCAGTGAAGAGTTACCAGACAGCTGGGAAACTACAGCAGATGTAGTAAGGGTAACAGCAAGAAGGGTGCTTGGCGTGACATTTGGAAAGAGGAAGGAAGAAAAGGAAACCTGGTGGTGGAATGAGGAAATACAGGAGAGTATACAGAGAAACAGGATGGCAAAGAAGAAGTGGGATAGTCAGAGAGATGCAGAAAGTAGACAAGAGTACAAGGAGATAAGGCGCAAGGTAAAGAGAGAGGTGGCGAAGGCTAAAGAAAAGGCGTATGATGAGTTGTATGAGAGGTTGGACACTAAGGAGGGAGAAAAGGACCTGTACCGATTGACTAGACAGAGGGACCGAGCTGGTAAAGATATGCAGCAGGTTAGGGTGATAAAGGATAAAGATGGAAACATACTCACAAGAGAGGAGAGTGTGTTGAGCAGATGGAAAGAGTACTCTGAGAGGCTGATGAATGAAGAGAACGAGAGAGAGAGAGAGAGAAGAGGTTGGATGAAGTGGAGATAATGAATCAGGAAGTGCAACGGATTAGCAAGGAGGAAGTAAGGACAGCTATGAAGAGGATGAAAAATGGAAAGACCGTTGGTCCAGATAACATACCTATGGAAGCATGGAGGTGTTTAGGAGAGATGGCAGTGGAGTTTTTAACAGGATTGTTTAACGGAATCTTGGAAAGTGAGAGGATGCACGAGGAGTGGAGAAGAAGTGTACTGGTGCTGATATTTAAGAATAAGGGGGATGTGCAGGACTGCAGTAACTACAGGGGAATAAAATTGATGAGCCACAGCATGAAGTTATGGGAAAGAGTAGTGGAAGCTAGGTTAGGAAGTGAGGCAATGATTAGTGAGCAGCAGTATGGTTTCATGCCAAGAAAGAGTACCACAGATGCAATGTTTGCTCTGAGGATGTTGATGGAGAAGTTTAGAGAAGGCCAGAAGGAGTTGCATTGCGCCTTTGTGGACCTGGAGAAAGCATATGACAAGGGTGCCTCGAGAGGAGCTGTGGTATTGTATGAGGAAGTCTGGAGTGGCAGAGAAGTACATAAGAGTTGTACAGGATATGTACGAGGGAAGTGTGACAGTAGTGAGGTTTGCAGTAGGAGCGACAGATGCATTCAACGTGGAGGTGGGATTACATCAGGGATCGGCTCTGAGCCTTTTCTTATTTGCAATGGTGAAGGACAGGTTGACAGACGAGATTAGACAGGTGTCCCCATGGACTATGATGTTTGCTGATGACACTGTGATCTGCAGCGATAGTAGGGAGCAGGTTGAGGAGACCCTGGAGAGGTGGAGATATGCTCTAGAGAGGAAAGGAATGAAGGTCAGTAGGAACAAGACAGAATACATGTGTGTAAATGAGAGGGAGGTCAGTGAAATGGTGAGGATGCAGGGAGTAGAGTTGGCGTAGGTGGATGAGTTTAAATACTTGGAATCAACCGTACAGAGTAATGGAAGAGAGGTGAAAAACAGTGCAGGCAGGGTAGAATGGGTGGAGAAGAGTGTCAGGAGTAATTTGTGACAGATGGGTATCAGTAAGAGTGAAAGGGAAGGTCTACAGGACGGTAGTGAGACAAGCTATGTTATATGGGTTGGAGACGGTGGCACTGACCAGAAAGCAGGAGAGAGAGCTGGATGTAGCAGAGTTAAAGCTAAGCTAAGATTTGCACTGGGTGTGATGAGGAAGGATAGGATTAGAAATGAGTACATTAGAGGGTCAGCTCAAGTTGGAAGGCTGGGAGACAGAGAGGCGAGATTACGTTGGTTTGGACACGTGCAGAGGAGAGATGCTGGGTATATTGGGAGAAGGATGCTAAGGAATGAGCTGCCAGGGAAGAGGAATACAGGAAGGCCTAAGCGAAGGTTTATTGATATGGTGAGAGAGGACATGAAGGTGATGGGTGTAACAGAACAAGATGCAGAGGACAGAAAGATATGGAAGAAGATGATCCACTGTGGCAACCCCTAACAGGAGCAGCTGGAAGAAGAAGGGAAGATACATTTGTATGCATGTTCCTAAATGATAATATGCCAATTAAAGGACATGCCTGATAAATTGTGCTTTAATTTTGATAGACAATGTTTGCAAATTAAGATTTAATACATTCAATATAAAATAACCAACCACAACTTTAGTTTCTTTACAATGAACATTTTCTTATATCAGCAGTTAATTAATAAACAATTTAATTTCTATGGTAAGGTAGTTTTAGCACTGAGACATTTGTAGAAAAACTTTAACACTAGAATTACCAGAGCCAATGAAAAAACTTGTATATCAGGCCCACCTTAAATCCCTTCACACTTCTACGTCAGCGTCTTTTGTCTTCTAAATGTGTAGATAAGCCCAAGCAGCAAGCAGCCTGCTATACCATCTCCCCACTGCCTCCTGTTCTCCCATTTCCTGCCTTGATTGATTATCTCGGAGTGACCTACCCAGAATTTTAAGGGGAAACAATTTGATGTGTGTTCTGTCTACCACGGAAGCTGTCATATTGTACTTGCACCTTTTGTGAAAGTGTTTATTTGATATTTGGCCATCAGCCTTCACATATTATATAGTTCATGTCTACATTTTGTTATTTATTACTAAAACATGAAAAACGTTTTGTTTCAACTATGTGTTCACATAGATTGTTGTAGACACAACACACACATCAAATTATTCCCCCTTACAATTCTGAGTAGCTCACTCCCAGATAATCAATCAAGGCAGGAACTGGGAGAACTTCTTGCCCGTTCTGAGGCGGTTTCGGGGGTGATGGTTTGATCATACAGCAGGCTGCTTAGGCTTGAGTTTTTTGTAGGTTCTGGTAATTCTAGTGTTAAAAGCTATTCAATCTTAAAAACAAGACACAATATCCGATATTAAAATTTTTTTTACCTATTATAAAAAAAATTAAAACCAGTGTAATCTAACACATTACAAATAATTCACCTACTAAAAAGAAAAAGAAAAAAAAAGACAAAACAGGTCTAGCGAAAATAAAAATGAAACAAAGGACACATATGATTGTTACTTTATTATACTATTAGAATTTATTAAATCGGTCAGGGCCTCGGTATTGTGTTAAGCAGGTTTCTTTGGCTTTGATCATAGCTAGACACTGACAATAGAAAAGTAAAAATAATACGGTTGCTAGTGAGTTAGGTAAAAGTCACTTAGAAAAAAAATCTTTAATGACATAAAAGTGAGATAAGCTTACCCGGACAGCTTCAGCCTCAGCTTCAGCCTGCATGATCAGTTGCAGCCTGTTTAAGGAAATATGAATTATAGTAAATGTAAATAAAAAACAATGCACTTAATGTGTTAAATTAAAAAGTCAAGATCACTACTAGGTTTACCCTATAAAAATGATGTACACTGGAACCTCGGTTTGCGAGCATAATTCGTTCCGGAAACGTACTCCCATTCCAAAGCACTTGTATATCAAAGTGAATTTCCCCATAAGAAATAATGGAAATTCAGATGATTCGTTCCACAACCCAAAACTATTCATATAAAAATGATTAATACAAAATATAAAGTAAAAATACATAAAACAAATTAACCTGCACTTTACCTTTAAAAAGAATCATGGCTGGTGTGAGTGAGTTTCTAAACTCTTGTGGGATTCCACCCAACAGGACGACATGCGGAAGAGCGTCCCAAAGCAATCGCAGTCTCCCAGCGCTGTAGCAGTTTGCCGTAAAAGTGAATCCGAAAAGATCGCGGACATGCTATAAGCGCCTGCCGTCAATGGGTGATCCAAGGAACATTATGAATGCGCAGGGCACATTACTACTTGGCCACAACCCTGCCTGACTGCTGTGTCTGTGTATAGGGGAGTGGCAGATCCCGCTACAATAAATAATCGCGCTGTTGCTGTTTCAAGCTGAATAAAGCTGGTGTTGCTAAAGTACTGAGACTCAGCTTCGTGTTTTGGGGTGCAAGACGGGGACTCACAGTCACAGCACACACAGTAAACAGTATACGCTCGTACGGATGTTGACTATATAAAAGTGAGGCACGCCAACTTAGACGGAGAATAGGAGACGATTGCCCACAATCCCGCAGCGAGAGAGAGAAGAACCATCAGCTCAGTTGTGATTACATGATGCTCAGCAGACAAAGCGTATACATACTACTCGTATTGCGTTTATCAAGTCAAAATTTATTAAAAATTTTAGCTCGTCTTGCAAAACACTCGTAAACCAAGTTAGACGCAAACCGAGGTTCCACTGTATATCATAAATAAGTGTATAAGAAATGAAATAAAAAAAAATTGAAAATGTCACATTACTTGCTTCCCTTACTTCCAAAGACCCTGTTAAGTGCAAATTCATTTCCTGTGCTTGCAATTTTCTTGCAGAGCTTTGCCTTTTATAGTTAAAACTTAGGATATAATATCTACCTTATGCATGATCTCTGACCTTTTGTGGAAATCACCCACAAGACATGACATTTCAGAATTTTATGCTTGAGACAACTTTTCCTCTTCTTCATTCTTCCCTCTATGTCTTTACAATGTCACGCTTGGGACACCTCAACAGTAAAAATGCAGCCAGAATTGGAGGAAAGTTCCCCTTATTTATTAAGATTGGATAAAGTAATAGCCCCAAATACATCCCACCTGACAAACTGGAAAGATGAGTTAAGCAAATAGGAGCAGAGATGTACAGAGACATTTTTATTTACTTTTATCCACTGGCATGGATAAAACGGCAATGAGAAACTTCAAAAGCACTAAAGCATACACATATCTCCACAGTGGAAAAGTGGGTAAAGTTCTCTTCCACCAAGTTAATGGAACTGATCTGATGCCTTTCTGAATATGTAGGTAGAGCCCAGCCAGTGAAATAAAACTGAGTAGTCTGCATGGGTGCTCATTCATCCATTATCCATCGCCTATCAAAGGACCTCCACCCCAACCCACTCCTCTGCCTCTATCTTGCGAAAAAAAGACCTTGAGAAATGTGGCACTTCATTTTGTCTCACCCTGTACAATCTACTTACCACTATGTACTTTAATGCCATCTGCGAGTACACCCAAAATTGCCATTAATGGATTAGGAGAGACTGTGACAGAGGATATCTGACTGAAATATTTTAAATCTTGCTGAAACACTGTTTGAGCCTTCATCAAGACTAATCACTATAGCCATCAGGTATGGGTGCAAGAAGTATAAAACTTTGCAGGTTTCTTTTCTAATTTGTATACTGGAAAGAAGTGTGTGGATGGATAAATTTGGAACATATATCGTTCATAAACTTCAAATACGTTTTCTATATAAAGACCTCTAAGTGTCTTAATCTCTTATGTTTTCCATATGTTAAATACTGAGTAGGTCTAAGAAGAGAGGAAAAAAAAGTGATTGTTGTGTATAAGAGCAAAAGATAATAACTCTACCTTGAATTGTGTCCTACACTGGTTCAATATTTTAACACATTACCAAAGCCTATGAAAAAACTCATAAATCGGGCCCAGCTTAAATTCCTTCGCACCTCTCTGTCAGCATCTTTTGTCTTGTAAATGTGCCGATCAAGACAAGCAGTCTACTATTTCAAACAAACGTTTTTCATATTTTAGTAATAAATGACAAAATGTAGACATAAACTATATAATGTGTGAAGCCTGAAGTCCAAAGATCAAATAAACACATTCACAAAAGGTTCAAGGATGATGCAACAGCTTCCGTGATGCAGCGGTAAGGATTGCCGACTTGTAATTAAGAGGCCCCAGGGTTCGATCCTTACTGCCTCGTATATTTACCGTTTTGAGTAGTGAGCTGCTCTTATTGTTATTATACAATAAACACATAAATTTGGTTTGCATCTGTAACAGCCGGTGTAAACTTATAGTACTTGCAAAAGTTAGCGTCCCCAAACAACCCCCCCCCCCCCCCGTTATTTTCTTAGTCACAATCACGGTACATACTACCGCCACTCCAGGGATCTGACGCTGTCAGTTTTTATTTGAAACTGGGAATAACTGTAGTTGTGAGTGGTGTTTTGAGACAATGGAACTGGAAATTCTCTGATCTGGATGGATAAAACTTGACAAACAAACGCCGGTGAATCTGCCTTATTGGTATCTCACTGTCACTTGAATTTTTTTTTTTTTTTTTTAATTCAGTTTTATTGAATGTTCCTGCTCCTGCAGAATTAGTATGCACCTTATGGTCCATGACGGCAAAGCCGCAGTGACAAAGAACAGAGACATAGGTATACATGATATTTGGAATTATTTTATGACCTGTATAGTACATTTCGGAAAACACTGTGGCACGGATACAACATTATTCATATTCATTTGCATGGCTTCTTGCGGTTGTAATCAGTGATCACGTGTTTTTTTTTTTCTTTCCCAATGTTGCCCAGTCTCCACATTTTGGTGCATGGTGGTGTTTCTTTTGTACTCCAGGACATGCAGAGGAAAGAATAGTACAGAGAGATCAGTTCCGCACTATATGCCACTATATGGCTTGTCCAGCTCCCTACCTTCTGAGTTTCCCTTCTGATGAATAACTGTAATGACAAGTCACCCGTATGACATCAGGCCATGCCACTTGCCACCAGGTTTTCCGCCAGAATGAAAACAGGATTGTCACCTCTTTTCGTTTTCAGCCTGTCTGGCTTCACCCTCACTGTGCTACAATCCTTCAATTCCCCTGCTCTGTAGCTCCATGAACAATTCTGGCGATGAACAAAAATTTTCCATGTACATAATATGACCCAAATGTTTAAAGCCCTGAAGTAGCTCCACCACAACCTGACTTGGAGTGCTTTCCTATATACGTGATTATTTCTAGGCAGAAACTAGTGCTTGCTTCTGCCAGTACAAAATCATTTTATGCCATACTTGGCTTGTCTGGCATATACTGGCGGAAAAAAAGACGTCCCTGGTAATTTATCATTGATTCAGCCAAAGACAAAATCATGACCAGGCTGATAAAATTGTTTATATGTTGGTTCTACAATGTCAAGCAGGGGCTGAACTTTATACAGTGGAACCTCGAGATACGAGCACCTCTGTATACGAGAAATTCAAAATACGAGGAAAGTATGACCGAAAAATTCAGCTCTAAATACGAGCATTGGCTCGCGTAACGAGCCACGAGCCGGACTGTGGGTATAGCTCGCGGCTTAGCAAGGGGGCGTGGTAGCAGTTGCGAGCCGCGATCTGCGGTGTCTGCGTTTCTCACTTAAGTGCACAGGTGGGAAACTGCCCACATCCATGATTGTTCCTGTGGCTGATGGGCTGCAGCTGCCATGTCCTCCCCGCATATATAGAGAAGCGCGAGCCGGTTAAGGGGGAGAAAAAGTAAAAGAAGAGAGAGAGAGAGAGAGAGAGAGAGAGAGAGAGAGAGAGAGAGAAGGAGAAGGCAGGCAGGCAGGCGAGTGCAGGCTCGCGTGTAGCTGAACAGGCGAGCCAAACAGCTGAAGCAGGACGGTGTAGAGAAGGTCAGCTGCATTAAGAGTGTCTCGCCTGTTGCAGAGCCCGCAGGTGAGACGCTAACAGAGAAGAAGCACCGGCGATTGTCATCTGTTTTTTTAAAGACGGCATCCTTTTGACGTTTTAACCTCGTGTTAAAGGATTGTTATTCTTGTGTATTTTAAACCTCCACTTCACAACTGTTTTAAGGATTATTTATTTAAAGATTTATTGAATGCTCTACTGCACTTTGGACACCTGTTTTGATTCTTTTAATAATCAGTTATATTATTTACCAGTGTTATTTATTAAAGGTAGACTACAGTATATATAATTTATCAGTGTTATTTGTTAGGAAAATTGATTTTTATGTTAATATATTTGGGGTGCAGAACGGATTAACTGGATTTCCATTATTTTCAATGGGGAAGTTTGTTCTAGATACGAGAAATTCGCTATACAAGCTCAGTTCTGGAACGAATTAAACTCGTATCTAGAGGTTCCACTGTACATGGGGTTATACCCTGGCTCACTCATTGGGATTTGCTTCTGGTTACAGAAATTAATAAAATTTTGCAGGAGCACGTACCTATCACGCGGCATAACCTGTCCAAATCCACCAGGGGACAAAGCACATTTGGACCAATGCTCCCTGCGATTCAAAAAATTGCTCTGTATACATGTTTGTCTCGACAGTAGCTGAAAGGCAGCCTCAGGAAAGAACAGCCTGAAGTAGTCCAGTGGCTGGTAATCTGTCATGTCCAACAGCAAGCCATGCCGTCTTGTGAAGTCCTCTAGCCAAGTCGGCTCCCAAAGATCGATGTCTGGATATTCCTCCCACAAGAATCTTGCCGTAGGTGCATCGGCTGCAGAAATGCGCTCAGCTGGGGTCCGATCAGCTGATGCCAGTTCCTCACTCTTCTGCACTATTCTACTGATTACTCTCAACAAAATCAGATACTGAAAACTCAAAGTCCCTCAACCCCTCCCATCGAAAAAAGTCGACATCTGCCCTAAAAAAGTTAATATACCTAACATTGCTATATCCCAAACATTACAGTGCCCTGAAACTGGGGGACCATTTACAAAATGTGTAGTAATTTCTATATGATTTGACCAAAATGTAAGCAAATACCCTTAAATTAAAGTTTGCAATGTGTACTTTTATCCCATCTGAACTTCTCCAGGCTGATGGCAAGGCTGTCCTCTTGGCAATAAAAGCAATCTTGCTTCCATTTGGGAGATGGGGGTCATCCCAGCTGATTGGAAAATGGGATTTCTTGTCCCTATGTGGAAAGGGAAGAGTGATCTCCTGGATTGTGGCAACTACACGGGGATAACACTGCTCTCTGTGCCTTGTAAGGTCCTTGCTAGGGTCATCCTCAATGGGGAACATGATCACTAGCTCACCTACCAGCAATCACAGCAGTCTGGATTTATGCTTAAAGCAAACACTACTGCTATGCAAGCATTGTACTGTTTATACTTGCATGTGTGCTTTATGTAGATCTGGAAGATTCCACCAGGTAGCAGTGCGAGATATCATCACAGTGAGAAAATGTTCGGCTTCTCTGTGTTGTGAATTGCCTGAAACACACATTAAATTCTGAGGACACTTTGCCACAAAATCTCTGAAAAGGATGTTTTATGATTACATGCATCAATCCTGGGATGTGCCCATTGCAGCAAGCATCAGGAGCAATTAAGAAACAAAATCTCTGGACGGGCATCAGCTCATTGCAAGGTGAACACAAGCATACACATACGCTACCGTCATTTTAGCGTCACCAAATCCCCAAAACTTCAAGTCTTTGGAAATAAACCAGAGCACACAGTGGAAACCCACCAGGAAAAAATGCAAACTCCAGGCAGGGAACACAAGGGACGCAACTCCCTGTGAGGTGGCAGCACTACTGTGTTGTCACTGTGCCGCCATAACGTGTAATTATTATTAGCATTCATTATTTACAGTGGGTACGGAAAGTATTCAGACCCCCTTCAATTTTTCACTTTGTTATATTGCAGCCATTTGCTAAAATCTTTTAAATTAATTTTTTTCCTCATTAATGTACACACAGCACCCCATATTGACAGACAAAAAAAAAGAATTTTTGAAAATTGTTGCAGATTTATTAAAAAAGAAAAACTGAAATATCACATGGTCCTAAGTATTCAGACCCTTTGCTGTGACACTCATATATTTAACTCAGGTGCTTTCCATTTCTTCTGATCATCCTTGAGATCACCTTCATTTGAGTCCAGCTGTGTTTGATTATACTGATTGGACTTGATTAGGAAAGCCACACACCTGTCTATATAAGACCTTACAGCTCGAAATGCATGTCAGAGCAAATGAGAATCATGAGGTCAAAGGAACTGTCTGAAGAGCTCAGAGACAGAATTGTGGCAAGGCACAGATCTGGCCAAGGTTACAAAAAAATTTCTGCTGCACTTAAGGTTCCCAAGAGCACAGTGTCCTCCATAATCCTTAAATGGAAGATGTTTGGGACGACCAGAACCCTTCCTAGAGCTGGCCGTCCGGCCAAGCTGAGCTACTGCAAATCCAAGTCATCTACTTGTCAGCTGGACCCCCTGCCTACAGTTCTGGTTAAAGCCTGCCTCCCCTCTCTAGTCCCTCTCATTTCTGCCATCATTCACTCTTCTCTCACTACTGGTATTATTCCCTCATCTTTTAAAACTGCTTCTATAACCCCAATACTAAAAAAACCTGGTGCTGATCCTACTAATTTCAATAATTTTCGCCCCATTTCTAACTTGCCCTTTATCTCTAAAATTCTTGAAAAAATTGTAGCTATCCAACTTCATACCCATTTATCTCACAATAATCTATATGAAAAGTTCCAGTCTGGTTTTCGCCCCCTTCATAGTACAGAAACGGCACTTGTTAAAATTACTAATGACCTCCTTATGGCTGCTGATTCTGGTCTAATCACTATTCTCATCCTCCTTGATCTGAGTGCGGCCTTTGATACTATTTGTCATACCACTCTCCTTAATAGATTATCTCTGATTGGCATTACCCACACTCCACTTGATTGGTTTAGATCCTACCTCTTAGGCCGCACTCAGTTCATACAACTTAAAACCTTCACATCCCAACCCACCGCTGTTACTTCTGGTGTGCCCCAGGGCTCTGTCCTGGGGCCTCTTCTTTTTATTATTTACCTTCTTCCCCATGGCAATATTTTTCGCAAATATAACATTAATTTTCACTGTTATGCTGATGACACCCAGCTCTACCTTGCTGGTAATCCCACCTCCTCTTTTCCACCACCCTCGCTTATTGACTGCATTGCTGAAATTAAATCCTGGTTTTCTTCGAATTTTCTTAAATTAAACAGTGACAAAACTGAGGTTCTCCTCATTGGTTCAAAATCATCATTATCCAAAACCAATAATCTTTCTCTTATTATTGATAACTCTGTTGTTTCCCCATCATCTCAGGTCAAGAGTCTGGGTGTCATCCTCGACAGTACTCTATCTTTCCAATGTCACATTAATAACATCACCTGGTCTGCTTACTTCCACCTACGTAATATTAATCGCATTCGCCCCTCCCTCACTCCTCATACTGCTGCCATTCTTGTTCATAGTCTTGTCACTTCTCGGCTGGACTACTGCAATTCACTCCTCTTTGGTCTCCCGAATAAATCTCTTCATAAGCTTCAGTTAGTCCAGAATTCTGCAGCACGTATCATCACTCAAATCCCATCTATTCACCATATTACTCCGGTCTTGCAGCAGCTTCATTGGCTCCCGATTAAGTTTCGTATTGATTTTAAGATTCTACTATTAACATTTAAGGCCATCCATAACCTCTCCCCTCCATATCTGTCTGACCTTCTTCATGTTGCCATTCCATCCCGTAATCTTAGATCCTCTTCCTCCACCCATCTGACTGTCCCTCCCGCCCGTCTAACCACCATGGGGAGCAGAGCTTTCAGTCGTTCTGCTCCCAAGCTCTGGAATTCATTGCCTGCGGATCTCCGAAATATCAAATCATATTCATCCTTCAAATGTAAACTTAAAACGCATCTGTTTAAAATGGCTTTTTCTTTTTCATCCTGATTATAATGGTTTTGTTTGGTTTTAATTTCTAGATTTTCTGATGTTTTAAGTTTTTTATAATTGTGTCTTTTATTTAATTATTTATTTATTTATTGTTGTTCGGTGTCCTTGAGCTCCCTGAAAGGCGCCTTGTATAAATAAAATTTATTATTATTATTACTGGGGGAGAAGAGCCTTGGTGAGAGAGGTAAAGAGGAACCCAAAGATCACTTTGGCTGAGCTCTAGATATGCAGTCAGGAGATGGGAGAAAGTTGTAGAAAGTCAACCATCACTGCAGCCCTCCACCAGTCAGGGCTTTATGGCAGAGTGGCCTGTCGGAAGCCTCTCCTCAGTGCAAGACACATGACAGCCCGCATGGAGTTTGCTAAAAGACACCTGAAGGACTCTGAGATGGTGAGAAAGAAGATTCTCTGGTCTGATGAGACCAAGATAGAACTTTTTGGCCTTAATTCTAAGCGGTATGTGTGGAGACAACCAGGCACTGCTCATCACTTGTCCAATACAGTCCCCACAGTGAAGCATGGCGGTGGCAGCATCATGCTGTGGGGGTGTTTTTCAGCTGCAGGGACAGGACGACTGGTTGCAATCGAGGGAAAGATGAATGCGGCCAAGTACAGGGATATCCTGGACAAAAACCTTCTCAGAGTGCTAAGGACCTCAGACTGGGCCGAAGGTTTACCTTCCAACAAGACAATGACCCTAAGCACACAGCTAAAATAACGAAGGAGTGGCTTCACAACAACTCTGTGACTGTTCTTGAATGGCCCAGCCAGAGCCCTGACTTAAACCCAATTGAGCATCTCTGGAGAGACCTAAAAATGGCTGTCCACCAACGTTTACCATCCAACCTGACAGAACTGGAGAGGATCTGCAAGGAGGAATGGCAGAGGATCCCCAAATCCAGGTGTGAAAAACTTGTTGCATCTTTCCCAAGAAGACTCATGGCTGTATTAGCTCAAAAGGGTGCTTCTACTAAATACTGAGCAAAGGGTCTGAATACTTAGGACCATGTGATATTTCAGTTTTTCTTTTTTA
Organism: Erpetoichthys calabaricus; assembly: GCF_900747795.2. Taxonomy (NCBI): domain Eukaryota; kingdom Metazoa; phylum Chordata; class Cladistia; order Polypteriformes; family Polypteridae; genus Erpetoichthys; species Erpetoichthys calabaricus. The sequence goes on along the minus strand of NC_041394.2, from coordinate 161,324,798 downwards.
ATAAATCTGCAACAATTTCAAAAATTCTTTTTTTTGTCTGTCAATATGGGGTGCTGTGTGTACATTAATGAGGAAAAAAATTAATTTAAATTATTTTAGCAAATGGCTGCAATATAACAAAAAGTGAAAAATTGAAGGGGGTCTGAATACTTTCCGTACCCACTGTAAATGAAGTTAATGACTTATCTGTAAAATGTAACATACATACTTTAATGCATTTCATCATGGAAATGATATCAAGTATACATCTAAGGATTCTAAATGTGAAGAGAGATGGAATATCATAGGAGGAAGCCACAGAAGCACGTAGCGATTAACAATGGGGTCAGTTTTAAGATGATGTTTACGATGGTCTGCTTTAATGATGAGGTTAAAGTGGACTTTAGAGATTAAAGCAAATTTGCACTTTAATCACAAAATAGACCTTTTCACCATGCCTTTAATTTTTTTTCTCTGTGGCTCAAATACGCTGCCGTAAAATTCTGATGCTGTTGTGAAGGTGACAAAAACAGTATGTGAGACTTTTAAAATGTATTGTGTCATTATGTTGGGGAATATGTGATGTGCGTGAATATAAAAGCATAACGATCATGAAGGATCCACATAGAAGCTTTCTGTCACATGTAGATAGTAAATAGAGACTCTGATGTCACATTACGACTTTTATCACACTGCGCCCCCCGACTTTTTGCTGGTACTGCAACACATACATGCGTTGCGTTAATTTCTGAGGACGTGATCTGAGGACACATCAAATGAATGCTGGGAACGCGCGGCAGCCATGATGCGTACGTGTTCGGAGTGTGAAGTATAAATGGGCTCTTAGAAGTCTACCGTTGACCGCATCCTGGCACAGAGGGTTTTCATAAAGTACAAATGCGAATACTGGAAGAGTTTCTTTGAAGGCTTTGTTGATTTTCATAAAGCATTCAACTTATTTTATGGAGCTACCCTGAGGAATATCTTGAGACATCACAGGATCGCCCTGAAGTTGCTTGAGCATGACTGACCTTTATAATGGTATTGTGAGTGCTGTGCAGAGAGGAGGCAGAACTTCTGCATCTTTCTCAGTTGATTCTGGGGCTGGTGAGGGGTGTGCTCTCACGCACAATGCTTGCATGGACTGGGTGTTGGGCAGGGTTGTGCGGTCCAGCAGCTGTGGGGCATCTGTGAGAGATTCAGTGATCTTGACTTTGTTGATGATGCTGTAATCTCCGAGGAGTCAATGGCTCTGATCGGGGCTCTCGAGAGACTGAATGAGAAGTCCGAGTGTCTGGGTTTGTGAGTGTCCTGGGTAAAAATCTAGATCCAGGCATTTAATGGCCTCTTGGGAACATCCATCAGCAGTGTGTCTTCTCTACAGAGGGAATATCAACCTCTTTGATTGGTTTACTTACCTTGACAGCGACCTTCATGTCTGTGGTGACTCCTCCTATGAAGTCATAAGATTGACTGGGAGAGCATGGGGGTTGGTCAGGAAGTCACTGGAATGGGGTGTGTGGTGCTACTGATATCTCTGCAAAAGGACGAAGGTTGAAGTCTTTAGAGTCCTAGTGCCCCCTGTTTCACTATATGGTTAGGAGACATGGATGCTATCCAGTGACCCGAGACGAAGACTGGACTCCTTCGGTACTATGTCTCCTCTGAAAATCCTTGGGTACATGCTGGTTTGACTTTGTGTCAAACAAGTGGTTGCTCATGGAGTCCCAAATGAGACACACTGCCTGAATTATGAGGGAGCATCAGTTACGGCACTATGGCCCATGTGGAATGATTCTGAGAGTGTGATCTGGCTCGCAGGATCCTCATAGCCGAGCACCCAAGCAGCTGGACCAGGCCAAGGGACACCCACATAATCACCTGGCTAGTGCAAATGGTAATTTCTGGAGGGGGGAAATGGAACATGCATCTGCCTGGGGGAGTTGCCAACCAGGATCCCAAGCTGTTTTGTTGTGTAGTGCAGCAACGCAATATGAATATTTTGCAAGTGTGCGATTCTTTTCCATACCTACTGAAATATTTTACAAAAAACAATAAAATCTGTTTCTACAGTTGACATTTTGCCTTCGTACCTTTTTCAATTAAATATAGGGTTTACATTATTTGCAAATCATCACAAATCATGTTTTTATTTACCATTTACACAGCTTTCCATCTTTTTTGGAAAAGGGGTTATACAAAAACATTCATAAAGTATTTGCCATCCACATTAGATGCATTATGTTTAACCAGAATCACTTCAGATTTGAATACCAATAATTCCTCACCACCATGACATAGTGCCCAATGGGATTAGATACTTCACCTGTCGCAACAAGTGAGATAGTTTAATGGATTAAAATTCAAACACCTCTGGTTTTCCTATTACAGTAATCCCTCCTCCATCGTGGGGGTTGCGTTCCAGAGCCACCCGCAAAATAAGAAAATCCGCGAAGTAGAAACCATATGTTTATATGGTTATTTTTATATTGTCATGCTTGGGTCACAGATTTGTGCAGAAACACAGGAGGTTGTAGAGAGACAGGAACGTTATTCAAACACTGCAAACAAACATTTGTCTCTTTTTCAAAAGTTTAAACTGTGCTCCATGACAAGACAGAGATGACAGTTCTGTCTCACAATTAAAAGAATGCAAACATATCTTCATCTTCAAAGGAGTGCGTGTCAGGAGCACAGGCTGTCAGAAACAGAGAGCAAAGCAAACAAATCAATAGGGCTGTTTGGCTTAAGTATGCGAAGCACCACGGCACAAAGCTGTTGAAGGCAGCAGCTCACACCCCCTCCGTCAGGAGCAGGGACAGAGAGAGAGAGAGTGAGACAGATAAAAACAAAGAGTGAAAAATCAATACGTGCCCTTTGAGCTTTTAAGTATATGAAGCTCCGTGCAGCATGTCGCTTCACTAAGCAGCTGCACACAGAAGGTAGCAACGTGAAGATAATCTTTCAGCATTTTTAGACGTGCGTCCGTATCGTCTAGGTGTGCGAACAGCCCCCCTGCTCACACACCCTACGTCAGGATCAGAGAAAGTCAGCGCAAGAGACACAGAGAAAAGTAAGTTGGGTAGCTTCTCAGCCATCTGCCAATAGCGTCCCTTGTATGAAATCAACTGGGCAAACCAACTGAGGAAGCATATACCAGAAATTAAAAGACCCATTGTCCTCAGAAATCCGCGAACCAGCAAAAAATCCGAGATATATATTTAAATATGCTTGCATATAAAATCCGCGATAGAGTGAAGCTGTGAAAGGCGAAGCGCGATATAGCGAGGAATCACTGTATAGCTGGAATGAGAGATTTTTCCGAACCATTCTCTTTTCCATTTGAAACTACTCTTCTATAAAAACATTATCTTAACCATTAAGCCTGTGAGATGGGAGGATCCTTTCTTTTCTCTTTGGATCATTATTTGATATCCTGGCTTACAAAGTTAAATGACTGATAAGAAATACACTGCTTCTAAGCATCAGAGATACTCAGTGATCTTAAGTAAAAGCAGCAAATTAATTCAGATTTCAGCTTTAACACAAATTTCACATCTTTATTACTGGGTGTTGTGATTAGTAAGCTAGCACATAAAAATTGACGCGTAGAATTTTAGGTTGGGTAAAAGACAGAGAAATAATAGCTTGCTTGCTTTCCATCCCCCACAACTCACCGCCATCTTGCCTTCCCAAGTGAGGCTAAGACCAAATACAACAACATCCATGTCCTCTAATAATACCAACAGACAGAACACACCCAAAAGGAAAAAAAACCCAGGCAACAACAAAGTAATGAGTAAACAGAGATATAATCAATTAAATGTTATCAAATCTAATATTACAGCCTAGATATAAAAAACCTGGGGTACAATATGGAACAGTCAGCTCAAAAAGGAATGGGGTTTAGCCATATTTGGATAGTTGAGAATAATATTTCAAAAGGCACAATACTTACTGATATACCTGTGTGATATATATTTGTATATTTTAGTTTTAATTATACTCTATAGTATGTTAATAGTGTTATCAAAAAAACACCTAAAATGAAAGTATGCACACATGTACATATAAAACTATAAACACACACGAGTGCATTAGTAATATATCCAACTCTACTATTATATCAAATCCCTGTAAAAGAGACCAAAAAGATTTAAATAGTACTAACATCTTAAGATAAAAAAGAAAAATGACAGTATAAAAAAATGGGTTGGAATAGTGGAAAATGTGTTATAATGAAACGGGTATAAGGTGCAAAGAAAGACTTAACCAAGTCCACACACACACTGCTGCCATTCTTCCTTGCACTCCACATACACAGTTTAACTCCTGCATTTAGTATGTTCATTTCATGTTTTAAAGATTGCTGAAATCAGAATTTTAACCTCGTGCTCCCCTTCACGTGGACAGGTGATGCTATAGGATTGACTGTCAACCATTACTTTGAGTTTTGCCAGAAACAGAAGACCATTTTTAATTGTAGTAGGCACATAGGCACAGTTTCATGCTGTAAAATCCAACCTGTTTTGCAACAGTTCTGGCACAGAAATCTGGGATTATAGAGAACCAAGCCATTTTTATAGGTTTAGGAATTTCCTCTGTAGGTTTCTATAGCGAGTTTTTTCAAATTTACTGACTTAAGGCAGAGACAGCAATTCACCTAAGTATAAAAGTCAAAAGATGCTCTTCAGCAACCTTTTGATAAGCATAACCGCTTATGCTTAGGGCATGTCCAATAAAAGATCTTGTTATTATTATGGCAACATTTAAACAGAGAAAATAGAACCAAACTTTTCATAGTTAAATTAACTGTTTGACTGAGAATAGCTCAAACAGGAAATGCCTTTCTGTGTGCCATTAAGTGGATTGGTGTTCTGTCACGGGCAGGTAAGTTCCTTAAGACCTTGGATTAAGCTGAGCAGATAATTTATTTCTGGTCTTCCATTTGACTAACACAATAAAATGCACACTTTAAGATTAATAAATACGTTTCTAATAAAATCACAACACTGACTGTTGCAGTGCTTAGTACAACATAATTTTTACTGTGTTTACTCGCCTTTCTGCTTCTGCCAATTTCTCCAGACGGTAACGTTCAGCTTCAGCTGGTTTTTTCACCTTTGCTTCTAACTCCTTTTCCTTACGGGTAATTTCCTGCTCCTGAAGCAAAATCTGCTGAGACCGTTCCACAACCTGGACTTGCATTTTTTCTTCTTCAATACGCTGCTTTGTCTTTGCTACCTATGAAAAGCAATAGCAGAACACTATCCTATAAATAAACAACTCAGACAGGTTGCTATATTAACCCAGGCAAAAAGTAAAGTGACCTAAACACAAAAAAACCTTAAGTTTACATTAATAAAAACCTAATCTGAAAAACAATGATTATGATGCATAATGTAAAATAGTTTAGAATCACTGCTTCATACAGTTAATGTCTTTGGCCACAGTTTATTTAGGAAACCTTATAAAAATATCCTTATTCAGTTTTTTCCCTTCACAGTAAAAAAAAAAAATAAAAAAAATTAAATGGACTCGAACAGTGCAAAAGGAGTAAGTCGACAATGAAGAACAATTCATTAGTTTTGCAAATATTTAACAATAATGTTAAGTAATTTTAATTTTTCAAACCACTACACCATACAAATCATCAACATTATGAGCTGATGTAACAATCCAGTAATACTATGTAAAATTAAGAAGCACCATGAAAACATGCAAGACTTTAAATTTACACCCAAGTTTTTTTTGTCATGGTACTATTAATAGTTTCCACCATTGTGCCTTCTAACAACAGAAAGGTCTCAGGTTATGACAGTTTCAAATTACAGCCACTGCAATCATCTGAATGAAACCCTGATTTTTTCTTTTTCAGCTGAATTTCAGTTATTTTTATTTACAAAGAAAAAAAGATTTGATGCATATTACATGCTATCAAACAACAACAATTCCAGTGTCACTCTGGATGTTACAACCCTTCTGCTGGGATGAGCATATAAGAGATTGAAACCCTTGTAACAAGACCCTGAAGATGTATTGTGTTGCTCTTATTCTTTTAGAGATTAGCGTAGCTGTTTGGATAATTGGACACAATGACTAAACCCTAAGACCTCACTATTGTCACTCAAAAGATGAGTGAGCAAATCACTCTGCTCCAGGCACGAGCAGCATCGCAGAGGACCTCGTTTGCCGAAAAAGAGGTCAGATGCAAGACAGATGAAGCACTCCAGTCTGATATAATTAACAGACCATACTAGGTACTGATGCCATTGTACTTGGGATTCTGTAGAGGCTTGCCTGCTCATCTTTGAGCATACAGGAGCATGGCACCAATGTTCCTTCCTTATAGCTGATGTCCAAAGTAAACACTATAGCCAATTTTCCACCATAGAAACTTTCTTCAGGAACCAGGGACTTTAAAGAAACACAGGAACTTTTATAGTCATCCTACTGCAGAAACTTTGGCCATTTCTATATCCTGGTAGGTAATTCCATGTACTTTTTTTCAGCTCCTAGTCCAGGGTATGTATTTTTCATGCTACTGGGAACTATCGCAGGTAGAGAGCTTGGGCGATGAATTGTGCTAAAAAGATCACAAACGTTATTCTTGTATCAAAACACATTGATTACTTTGAAATCTGAATTCCATTACAGTATTAAGGAATGTGCATTTAATTAATAATATTACCAGTAACTTTTTTGCCATCCTACTTCTGCTTTGGAATCTTGAATCTCTGAAATTCAATGTCAAAGTCATATTCTCTTTTGCGCTCTAGCTTTCCTTTGTTTTTTAACCCTGTCAACTAATTCCTTAAATTGATTCTCTGATATAGCAGTAAATGCATTTGTGATGACATACAGCACAAGAACTACCACCACCTTATTCTCCACTGTTTTGGCTGTACTGCTGCTTATTGAAATGATGTCAACAGTTTAAACTATGACCCACTGCACGTCACATAATTTGCATAAAGTTCCTGTTGTGCAGTGGGAATGCAGAACATGAAAGTGGCCAGGGGCCGTAAGTGGTCCAGGGTCTACATTGTACAGAAACTCAGTTTCTGATAATGAAGTTCCTGCGGTGGGAAAGCACCCTATGACTTGGATAGGAGGAAGGTTACAGATCACAAGGTAGTCAAGTGAGAAATTCTAGCTAGGTGTTTCCTGAGAGCTAAATGTGCGCGTTTGAAAATGCAGAGATACAAAGTTAGACATGGACAGGCTGACATGATTCCAGGCTTATGATATCTGGGAGAAGCTGGTGCGCTGGGTACACACAGAGAAAAATATGATGGAACGAACTGTCAAAATGGTCTTCTGTGACTATCTAGTCCATGGCCTGCCAGACGATCTCGCTCTTCTTGTTCAGCACAACTCCTGATCAGACATAGAAAGCCACACTGAAATACTTAAATATTGGAATGCTAATTTTACTACAATGCATTCTGAAAAGCCAGATGAAAAAAATCTAAAACCTGTCCCTCCAGACCTCAGAAAACCCTAACACCCATCCTTAATTTAAGAGCGCGGCTCTAACGGAGTTCAAACAAACTCTAGATATGCTATATCAACGACAGTTGTCATATTAAAAAGTAACCAGCTAAATTAATTCTACAACAACATTAATTCAGTATTCCCTTCAATCTAATTCACAACTGAAAAAGAAAATAACGGATGCATCAATTTCCTTGATATTTCTATTGAAAGAGGTAACCATGCCGGTTTAATTACGAGTGTTTGTTGTGAAGAAAGCAGAAAAAAAAACATATTTTCAGCCACCACCATTCATCACATAAACGGAGTTATGTTAGGACTTTGCTCAAAAGGATTAACACCCATTGTAACACAATGGACACAAAAAAGAACTCATCTGTTCACATCAAACAGCTACCCCAAGACATTTATTAAACAATGCCTATATAAGAGACACCCAAGACCTCAGCAAACATTCGACTCCAACTTGGTCCCCCACTGCACTTACCATACCCTCCCTTATCACTGTGGCATGTCAGAAAATACAGCACGTGTCCTGTCCAGATCTCGAAACAAGACGGTGCACAAACCGGCAAACACTTTAGGGACTGTCATTTTCAATGCCAAAAGCTTGATCACAGAGACCAGAAATGCAGTTTAAAGTATTCCATGCAGTGTATGCCCAGCAGTATATATGGGACAAACATCTAAAACACTCAATGTATACAGGAATACCACAATGCCGTGAAAAAGAAACACCAATGGTCGCTGACTTACACTCATACGATTTCCACCGGTCACCGATGAATGATTTACTGCAGAGGATAATGGGCAAGGTGTCAATGGTTCAAATACTTAAAACATGTTATGAAGCAAACATACAAACCTCATCATAAATTGACAGTCAGAGGCTCTACAAAGAGGACATTTTCGTTAAGCTTAGTTGGCTCTCAAAACTAGATTTTTGCCTTTCCATATGGAAGATGTGACATCTTTTACAACCCATTTTTATGCCCTGCTTTAGGTGCAGACTCACTGATGCTGCTCAGCAATAAAGATACAAGGGAAGATGTAAAGATATTAAGATGCTGAAGATTAAAAAGATTAATAACAACATATTTTCACTTCGAATCTACAAGTAGGCAATTTAACTGATATACTTTAAGTAAAATCACATCATCTTGCCTTGTGCTCCTGACATACCTTGTTAAAGTAGCTTTAACAAAGCACATCTATTGTTGCTTTTTCTGTTTTGTAGAACGCAACACAAAAGGAAATGAGTGCTCATGCTTGAAAAGGTTCATCCCCTCCTCGAACCGCCACCTTATCATGGTGGAGGAGTTTGCGTGTCCCAATGATCCTAGGAGCTCTGTTGTTTGGGGCTTTATGCCCCTGGTAGGGCCACCCAAGGCAAACTGGTCCTAGGTGAGGGATGAGACAAAGTGTGGTTCAACATAACCTCCTATGATGAATAAAAAATTTGGACGGTGTTTTCCCTCGCCCGGACACGGGTCACCGGGTCCACTCTCTGGAGCCAGGCCTGGAGGTGGGGCTCGATGGCGAGCGCCTGGTGGCCGGGCTTGCACCCATGGGGCTCAGCCGGGCACAGCCCGAAGAGGCAACGTGGGTCCCCCTTCCCATGGGCTCACCACCTATGGGAGGGGCCAAGGAGGTCGGGTGAAGTGTGAGTTGGGTGGTGGCCAAAGGCGGAGACCTTGGCGGTCCGATCCTCAACTACAGGAGCTGGCTCTTGGGACGTGGAATGTCACCTCTCTGAAGTGGAAGGAGACTGAGCTTGTGCGCGAGGTTGAGAGGTTCCGGCTAGATATAGTCGGGCTCACCTCGGCGCACAGCTTGGACTCTGGAACCAATCTCCTTGAGAGGGGCTGGACTCTCTACCACTCTGGAGTTGCCCCCGGTGAGAGGCGCCGAGCGGGTGTGGGCATACTTACTGCCCCCCCGACTTGGAGCCTGTTCATTGGGGTTTACCCCGGTGGACGAGAGGGTAACCTCCCTCCGCCTTCGGGTGGGGGGATGGGTCCTAACTGTGCGTATGCACCGAACAGCAGTTTGGAGTACCCACCCTTTTTGGAGTCCCTGGAGGGGGTGCTAGAGGGCATATCTTCTGGGGACTCTCTCGTACTGCTGGGAGACTTCAATGCTCACGTGGGCAATGACAGTGAGACCTGGAAGGGCGTGATTGGGAGGAATGGCCCCTCCGATCTGAACCCGAATGTTTTGTTATTGGACTTCTGTGCTCATCACGGATTGTCCATAACGAACACCATGTTCCAAGCATAGGGGTGTTCATATGTGCACTTGTCATCAGGACACCCTAGGCCTCAGTTCGATGATCGACTTTGTGGTCGTGTCATCGGACTTGCGACCACATGTCTTGGCCACTCGGGTGAAGAGAGGGGCGGAGCTGTCAACTGATCACCACCTTGTGGTGAGTAGCTTTGATGGTGGGGGAGGATGCCGGTCAGGCTTGGTAGGCCCAAACGTGTTGTGAGGGTCTGCTGGGAACGTCTGGCAGAGCCCCCTGTCAGAAGTAGGTTCAACTCCCACCTCCGGAAGAACTTCGACCACGTCCCGAGGGATGTGGGGGACATTGAGTCCGAATGGGCCATGTTCCGTGTCTCTATTGTTGAGGCGGCTGACCGGAGCTGTGGTCGGTGCCTGTCGTGGCGGCAATCCCCGAACCCGTTGGTGGACACCGGTGGTGAGGGATGCTGTCAAGCTGAAGAAGGAGTCCTACCGGTCCCTTTTGTCCTGTGGAACTCTGGAGGCAGCGAACAGGTGCCGGCAGGCCAAGCGTAATGCGGCTTCGTGGTTGCTGAGGAAAAAACTTGGGCATGGGAGGAGTTTGGGGAGGCCATGGAGAACGACTTTCGGACGGCTTTGAGGAGATTCTGGCGTCTCAAGAGGGGGAAACAGTGCAGTGTCAACACTGTATATGGTGGGGATGGTGCACTGCTGACCTTGACTTGGGATGTTGTGGGTCGGTGGGGGGAGTACTTTGAAGACCTCCTCAATCCCACTAACATGCCTTCCAATGAGGAAGTAGAGCCTGGGGACTCGGAGGTGGGCTCCCCCATCTCTGGGACTGAGGTCACCGAGGTGGTCAAAAAACTTGGTGGCAGGGCCCCGAGGGTGGATGAGATATGCCCGGAGTTCCTCAAGGCTCTGGATACTGTAGGACTGTCTTGGTTGACATGTCTCTGCAACATCACATGGACATCAGGGACAGTGCCTCTGGATTGGCAGACCGGGGTGGTGGTCCCCCTCTTTAAGAAGGGGGACCGGAGGGTGTGTTCCAACTACAGAGGGATCACACTCCTCAGCCTCCCTGGAAAAGTCTATTTGGGGGTTCTGGAGAGGAGGGTCTGTCGGATAGTCGAACTTCGGATTCAGGAGGAACAGTGTGGTTTTCGTCCTGGTCGCGGAACAGTGGACCAGCTCTACACCCTTAGCAGAGTCCTGGAGGGTGCATGGGAGTTTGCCCAACCAGTCTACATGTGTTTTGTGGACTTGGAAAAGGCGTTCGACAGTGTCCCTCGGGGAATCCTGTGGGGGGTGCTCCGGGAGTATGGGGTACCGGACCCCCTGATAAGGGCTGTTCAGTCCCTGTACAACCGGTGTCAGAGCTTGGTCCGCATTGCCGGCAGTAAGTCGAACCCATTTCCAGTGAGAGTTGGACTCCGCCAGGGCTGCCCTTTGTCACCGATTCTGTTAATAACTTTTATGGACAGAATTTCTACGCGCAGCCAGGGCGTTGAGGGGGACCGGTTTGGTGGACTCAGGATTGGGTCACTGCTTTTTGCAGACGATGTTGTCCTGTTTGCTTCATCAGGCCGTGATCTTCAGCTCTCTCTGGATCGGTTCGCAGCTGAGTGTGATGCGGCTGGGATGGGAATCAGCACCTCCAAATCCGACACCATGGTCCTCAGCCGGAAAAGGGTGGAGTGCCCTCTCAGGGTTGGGAGCGAGATCCTGCCTCAAGTGGAGGAGTTCAAGTATCTCGGGGTCTTGTTCACAAGTGAGGGAAGAAAGGAGCGTGAGATCGACTGGGGGATCGGTGCGGCGTCCACAGTGATGCGGGCTCTGCATCGGTCTGTCGTGGTGAAAAAGGAGCTGAGCCGTAAGGCAAAGCTCTCAATTTACCAGTCGATCTATGTTCCTACCCTCACCTATGGTCATGAGCTATGGGTAGTGACCGAAAGAACGAGATCGCGAATACAAGCGGCTGAAATGAGTTTCCTCCGCAGGGTGTCTGGGCTCTCCCTTAAAGATAGGGTGAGAAGCTCAGTCATCCGGGAGGGGCTCAGAGTAGAGCCGCTGCTCCTCCGCATCGAGAGGAGTCAGATGAGGTGGCTCGGGCATCTGATCAGGATGCCTCCTGGACGCCTCCCTGGTGAGGTGTTCCGGGCACGTCCAACCGGGAGGAAGCCCCGGGGAAGACCCAGGACACGCTGGAGGGACTATGTCTCTCGGCTGGCCTGGGAACGCCTCGGGATTCTCCCGGACGAGCTAGAAGAAGTGGCCAGGGAGAGGGAAGTCTGGGTATCTCTGCTCAAGCTGCTGCCCCCACGACCCGACCTCGGATAAGCGGAAGAGGATGGATGGATGCTTGAAAAGATCAGTTACATCAAAACGGAAGAAAAAGGAAGTTGGGCCAATGAGGTGGAAAAGGGTCACAGGATGTAGCTATGCCTCACATCCTTTTGTGCACATCCCTGGTTTGTTCCTTTCTAAATAAAATACACTAGCCTAAGATATATAAAGAGATAGATAGATAGATAGATCTTTATTGTCATTGTCACTTTTACATTTATCAGAATCAACTGTGGCTTAGAATTATATACAATGAAAATCCAGTCTACTAGAAAAAATAAAAATATGACTGTTTAATCAAGTATTGTATTACAGGTCCTTAAACTTTTAGAATACTAAGATTTAAAATTTAGATTATATTATTTTCAATAAAGCATTCATATAAAAAATAACCATAAAAAATACATTCTTTTCAATTAAACAGTTTAGACTTAATAATTACAATTGTATGAATATTTCTAAAATTCTTTAAAAATTTTAAAGACTCAATGTTCTAAGTTTGCAGTTTTACTTTCACTTAGATATTTCTGTGCTGATCCTGATAAATATAAGAAAGAAAAGGGAACGATGGGAGCCTGTTGACCAAAGAGCAATACAATTCAGCATATCAGCACACCAGGAACATGTGGGAATACGTAATATGTAATGGAATTTGAAATCTACATTTACTGATTGTGGAAAAATAACATTTTATAAATTAGAACAATCTAGGCGAGAACAGGCCACTCAGCCCAATAAAGCTCACGATTCCTATCCACTTAATTGTTTTAAAATAACCAAGACTAGTTTTGAAAGTCTCTGAAGACCTACTGTCTACCACACTACTTGGTAGCTTAATTCATATGCCCATGGTTGTCTGTGTAAAGAAAATGTCCTAATATTTAGTGTGAAATTTACCATTAACATGTTTCCAACTGTGTCTCTGTATTCTTGATGAACTCATTTTAAAATAACAGTACTAATTCCCATCATAATTTTAAACATTTCAATCATGTCTCATGCACTGATATGTCCTTTTAGTAACCTGGAGACCAAAACTGCACACAGTACTTCAAATGAGGACTCACCAGTGCATTATAAAGCTTGAGCATAACCTCCTTGGATTTGTACTCTACATATTGTGCTATATTCTATTAGCTTAAAATTCTATTAGCCTTTTTAATGTCTTCTGAACACTGTCTGGCAGTTGATAGTGTTGAGTCCACTCTGACTCCTAAATCCTTCCCATAAAGTGCACTTTCAATTTGCAGACCTCCCATTGTGTATTCATACCTAACATTTTTACTTCCTACATGTAACACTTTACATGCACTTACATTAATTGTATCTGCCACTAATCTGTCCATGTCCTTCTGTAAAAATTCAATGGATACTAGATGAACTGCCAATCCACGTAGCTCGTTATCATCTGCAAACTTAACAAGCTTGTTATTTATATACCTATCCAAATCGTTTATATACTGCATACACTTGCGGATAAGTTCTCCCGCGGATAAGTCAGGACTTGATTTTACAGTACAACTTCTCGAATTTTATAATGTCGGTCGTATAAGTCGAATACGGAAAGCTCATGCTATTGGTACATGGGATTATGATATGCTAATGCCCACCTGAGAGAGTAACCACGGAGCACACCACCTTTTCTTTTCTAGGTGGGTGCAACAATGCACTGTATCAGCATGTGCTCCTAACCGCTCTCTATTGTGCCTACATGACCACACGGTAATACATGAACTATTACCCGAACTATTCTGAAGCAACATTTGCACCGATTTTTGTTTTTTTATATCTCACACCCTCATACACCTTTATTGTAAGAGCATCCCTTATCTACGATGGAGCGTTCGATCACAAGAAAATATGAAAGTGGTTTTAAATTAAACGTCTTTGAAGTAGCGAAAGACATTGGTAACTGCGCTGCTGCAACAAAATTCGATGCGTCTGAGAAACTGATGCAAGATTGGAGAAGACAAGAAGATGTAAAAAAATGTTTGAAAAAATAATGTGTCACATTTTTGAATGGGTGTACAACTTGGGGTATGATTTTATGATCGATTTTTCGGGTTTCAAGACCAGACTTATACGTGAGCATATACAGTATTTTAAAAATAGCAGCAGCCATAGCACTGACCCGAAGGACACTACTCTTAGCATCAGCCAATTCTGATAGGGTTTCTCACAACATAACCCTCTGCTTCAGTGGTATGAATTAAATCAAAAGCACACCCTGAACTTCCACTTCTTTTAGTATAACACCCAACCTCTCATGTGGCACCTTATCAAAATGCTTTCTGAAAGTCAAGATAAATAGTATCATATGCTCCACTTTGATCATATCCTTTTGTTGCTTCTTTATAGAATTCCAGCATGTTGGTAAAACGTTACCCTCCTCTTCTGAACCCATGCTAACTGTTCAGTAAAACTCCTGGTCTTGCCATGTGTTGCTCAACCTTATCTTTAATTCCTTCCATTAATTTACCTGTGATGCACGTTTATCTAATTGGCCTATAGTTGCTTGGATCTGCCTGGTTACACCTTTCATATAACGGCATTATTTCTGGAATTTTCCAGTCCTTCGAAATTTCCCCAGTGGAGGGTGACTTCCTAAAAATATGCGTCAAGGGTTTATATATGTACTTATTAACCTCCTTAAGAACTTGAGGGTAAATATCTGATCATGGTGATTTCCTTTATTTCAGCCTATTTAATCTGAGCAGTACTTCTCCCTTTACAATTTCCAAATCACTCAGTAGTTCCTTTGTAGTCCCTTTTTACAAGTGGGAGGTTATCCACTTCCTCACTTGTGAAGACTTTGACCTCAGAAAAATACAATTTTAGAGCATCTGCTATTTCACTGTCTGTATTTTTTAATTCTCGCTTAGTATTCCTGATGCACTTCACCTCCTCCTCCTTGACTGTTCTTTTACTACTAAAACACTGATAATCTGTTTGGGTCACCATTTGCCTTATCTGCTATATTCCTTTCTAACGGCCTTTTAGCCGCCCTAAAATTCTTCTTAATGGTTGCCCTCATGTGCTCATACATCCTACGATTCACATTGGGATTATTAGTCTTATGCACTTTACAGCTGTTTTTTTCCTTAGCAGCTTTTTTTTTTTTTTTTTTTACACTCTTTATTAACCCACTTCGGAGTTTACTACATTTCTTAATTCCAAACTTAGTTATGTACCTGTCCTGCATTACATATTTAAAATGTTTTTAAAACTGTTCTACTGCTCCTCAACTGTCTCTGCACTTAAAATCGTAGCCTAGTCTATCATCCTTAGACCTTGTTGCATCTGCTCAAAACTGATTATATACACAAAGTATTTACAAATTCCTACCAGGCTGCCCAGGTGGTAAAACATGTATGAATAAAGCATTAGAAGCACCATGATGGGAGACATACAGGAAGAGGTCAAAGTACTAGATCACCATGTATGCAACTTGCTTGGTATTTGATCAATAAACTTCGTTAGGATTGTTAATGCCTGACTCATTCACAGTGATCAAACATGGCACTTGTGATCCATATTACTAAACGAGAATGGTAAACCGGATATGGACGCAGGAGACATAGTGCACAGGCGCCACACAAAGCCCCCCCCCCCCGCCCCAGAGCGAAACGGGAGAGACTACGAACCGTCTGACATGCCGCAAGCAGGATAAAGCGAGGTCAGAAATAAAAGACAGAGTAGGAAACAAAGTAAAACGTCATAAAGAGGTTAAAGAACGGGGCCAAACACATGGAGAGCAGGTTACAGATGATGAAAACTGGAATGCAACAGCTTCAAAAAAACCTAGGCATGAAACACATGCACAGCGAGGGACAGAATATAAAGGCGGAAACAACGACAGTTAAACGTCCACACCACACAGCGGAGGCAGACCCGGAAGGTGCAGGCGCCTACATCGCGCTTCGGAAGGCGCGGGAAAGTACGAAAGACAAAGGTGCCTACACAGCATGGTGAAACCCAACATAATACGGAAGGCGCAGGCGTTGCCACCATATTGGGAGTGGCACTAATGCGTAGTGAGGGCGCAGGCATCACCGCCATATGTGCGTGGCAGTACTGCTGAGTAAAGTTAGGAATAATGTGCTGCTTGGTGTGCCACACAAACCCCCCCACGGACTACGGAGTCCGTGGAGACTACGAACGACATAACCACACAAACAACGGGAGTCAGTGCCCAACCCCAGTGTAAAACGGGACAGAATACGGAGTCGAGAAAGGTTCACAAATCAAACCCGACATAATACGCCACCCCAGAGTAAAACGGGACAGACTACGGAGTCCAGAAAGGGTCACAAATCAATTGGAGTACAGAAAGCGCAAGATAGTACGCAAACACACTACACAGCTTTATCCACGCACCTCTAATGACCCGCAAGCAAAAACACGATATAATACAGAAGCCCAACAAATACGGACTCCACAACATATTTGAATCACATTACAGTGATACAATATTAACAGTGCAACCACACAAGACACAGGCACAACACCTGATGGGTAATAAGAATAAACGAACACTCCGTATTAAAGGTTCGTCATCCTCACACGTGAAGACTATACAGCATAAGTGAATCATCACATTACAGTCATACATTATTAACAATTCAACCACAGAAAACGCTACGTTTTAACAGTAAGTGCAATCCATTATCCATATTACTAACGCTAAACAAGGAAGAACTAATGGAGTTGCGCTCACGCCTCCAAAACAATAGACCAGATACCACTGTTAACGCGACAGGCTATATTATGTCCAAAGAATATTGATGTTGATCACATAAATGACCAAGTCATTGCATTACTTCCTGGAGAAAGCCACCTCTTTCTAAGTACTGACAAAATTGATTCTGAAGACGACATTGAACATCTTAATTTCCCTTTACAATATCTGAACACTATTAACCCAGCCGGATTACCACAACACAATCTTAACCTTAAAATCGGAACAATTGTCATGCTATTAAGAAACCTTAATACTAAACAGGGTTTATGCAACAGTACACGTTTAGTCATCAACACCATGACAAACAATGTTATTGAAGCAAAAATACTTACAGGATCACATACTGACAATACTGTTTTAATTCCTAGAATTGACCTTACAAGTTCTGCCCTTCAATTGCCATTTACACTTGGGCGACGCCAACTTCCCAGTAAACCTGCATTTGCCATGACAATCAACAAATCCCAAGCACAGAACATGGACAAAGTTGGCATATACCTCTCTGAGCGTGTATTTGGACATGGACAACTTTATGTAGCCTTCTCATGAGTTCGGCGTTCATCTGACATTAAAGTTAAAGTTATAAATACTCCAATACCAAGGAAAACTCATTCAAGGGCAACAAACCATCTTTACTACAAATATTGTATATAAAGAGATATTCCAATAAATCTTTGTGATTTAGCATACAGTGCGTTCTTTACTTCCTATCCACCGTCTGAAACTGCGGAGGCAGAGCAAGCACGGGTTCAAACCGAATAAGCTCAACTGACGGATGTACGCCTACAACGTGCGTCTCAAACCGCAAAAGCAGGGCAAGCACGGGTTCAAAACAACGCAAGCTCCTACAACGCGCGTCTGAAACTACGGCTGCCCAGTGGGCACGGGTTCAAAACGCCGGGGGTAGGCGAGCGAATCCCCCTTGTTCAGTCTAACTCTGCATTTAGAATGCGCACTTTTGTGCTCAAGCTTCCAAACTGACATAATTTGTTTAAGCACATTCATGTTACTAGGCTCCCAGGTGTTGTTAGTGAAATATAAATACTTGGGCTGAGCCAATGACCGATCAATGTACATCGCCTATTGGCTGGGCACATTGTCGATAAAAATAAGCATTGTTGACTGGCTCCAAACATTTGCAGCTATTTCCACAAAGCATCAAACTTTTATTTTTCTCTAAATCTCACAAACCTAACAAGGAAGCTATTAGACACTCATACTGTATTCCCAACTTTAGCTAGTTTAGCAGTAATGTGCTGTAACTGGGGGAAGGCAGCCCAAACAGTGAGTCATACACAATGTTTGAATGGATAGAGTGAAGGTATATAGCACTATAGAATCCCACAGACTCCAAATGCCCACAGTTTTTAGCTCCTTTAGACAGCTTACGATCTTTAAAATGATCACTCATTGTAGCCGCACAAGTTAGAATTCTTTTGACTTTGGCTGGTTTTCCCTTTTTAAAGTGTCCCCTAAAGTCATTCATTTGAGCAATGCAATGAGAGCTCATATGGTGGGTGACTAATCATCAGGCTAATGCAACATGTCAGCAACTTTACAATAATTTTCATTCACCATCCACTTTCCTAACCCACTAATCCTGGGCAGGGTCACGGGGCGGCTGGAGCCCACCTTCACAATGTTTTATTGTACATAAACTAGGCAGTGAGAATCTGGCTCTGGACAAGAAAAGTGGCCATGTGGTGGCTTGAAATGGGATGGTACCAGCGGTGCTCCATGCTTCATGGGGATCCCCCATCTCTTTGATATTATATAATAATATACATATGTGCCAATCTCCAATGGGGAGGCCCTGCACCATCATGTAAAAGTAGTAAGTAATTGGGAGGTTCCACTTCAGACATTGCTTGCGGTTAAACACGAGTGCAACTGTACTGTGTACAAGAAATAATAAATTTGAAATAAATTGATTACACTATATATCAAAGCAGTGCCTTGCATTTTTTTAAAAGCCAGTGACACTGTGCTTCTGCATTCACATTGTACACTGCAAGCTCGCAATACCCATCAACACTCACAACAGCTACACACTTTTTGCAGCATGTTATTTGTAAGCATAATAAGAAAAGGCAAAATATGTGCTATAGTCAAGCCATGATTAAACAACAAAGTACGATTTTTTTCTGTAATGCATGCAGAGTCATTTTTTTTTAACCAGAAGATGGTATAAAGAAAACAAATCAAGGACAGTGTCTGAGTGAGTAAAAGTAAATAGTAACTTCTAGTTTTCTGGTGGTAGATTTCAAATTCACTTTATGAGGCAGATCTATATTTAGTGTTTTATAATAATAATTCTTTGCATTTATATAGCACTTTTCTCACTACTCAAAGTGCTCAGCAATTGCAGTTTAAGGGCCTTTATGCCAATACAAAATTGTGATTTGCAGCAATTTTAAATGAACTTGGATCAAATCACTTTTGAATCACTGTAATAACATTACTAAATGCCACTATGTGTGCTGAGTGGCAGTGATCTGCGAGACAAGAAAACTACCTCTTGCATCTCACGCATTATTCTTCTCCCTGCCCACATCACATCACTCTGTGAAGATGCTTTCCATGGTACATGGATAGAGCTGCTAATTATCTGTAATCCACAAGCATTCTCTCCAAACACGCCCCACCACAATGTTTTAAAATGACAATGTGAATTTTGAAGACACCACACATATACACACACACACACACACACACACACTATATATTATAGGGTTGTAGGTATACTGATTCTTTTAAAATCAATATTAATTGCACTTTTGTTATGAAATTAACTGCTATAAATCGCACATTAGGCAGCCTATTTCAAAAGGATCATTATTATAGCCTATACTATATATATATATATATATATATATATATATATATATATTATAATATATATATATATATATATATATATATATATATATATATATATTATATAATATATATATATATATATATATATATATATATATATATATATATATATATATATATATACACACACACACACACAGTATATAGTGGGTATATACACTGTATATAAAGTATTGTGATATGCTGGAAATAATTCTGAGGATTTCAGAAACTCCTTTTATTGCCAATATTTTGACAAACAAAACACCATATTCTGGACATGTCTAACATTGCTCGAGACCACAGTCATCATTATTTTTCCTCTATAATATTCAAACAGTAGCTAAGGCACGTATGTTTGTTGACATATTTAGATACCAGAGTAGACCTTTTTTTGTGCACAATATATCCAGCAAGTGTCTTTCACCTGGCACACTTGAAGCACTGAGATGCTAGATATCTCTCTGCAATGCTGGTTAATTTACCATGAGCTCCTTGGTGAGCAACAGAAAGTAATTGCAGACTGCAGTACCTATGAGGTCAGTCACGTAATGCCCCAACATCACAAAACGCCCTCAACGTCAGTCACAAAACACCCGTCACATTAGACTATGGTTAACATTAGGGCTCTGTTACACTATGGTTAAGATTAGGGTTGTGGGAGGATTACCTGACTTAAAGGGCATTTCATGACTGATATAGTCATTACCTGACCTATGTCACAGTTATTGCAGGGTGCAGCTATACACTTCTCTATCTGAGCACACCACCATTGTAGTGGGCAGTGATCAAGACTGACATCAAGGTTGCCTAGGACTTCGAAAGAAATGCAGATCTCTATCTTGCAAAACTGCAAACAAGCGCTGTAACATTTTCAGGTTCAGCTTTTTAATTTGCCTTATAAACAAAGTATAGCCATGCTTCAGTTGGACTATACTGTTTATACACTTTTTTTTTTTTTTTTTTTAAAACACAGAAGTTACTTTTCAACAAAGGCAAGAAAAGCAATTTTACAGACAGAAGAACACTGGTAAAGTATCACTTTAAAAATGTATACTTTATACTTCATTACTGCTACACCATGTAACACTAATGGATATTTACTGCCCTAGATGTACAATTTACCAAAATTTCACTTTTTAAAAAAGGTAGTGTTTCTGTTGATGAGTGAGTAAGTCAGGCACTCTAATTTGCATTATATAATATATTATAATACTAGTTGATTACCCAGTGGCTTCGCTCACTGAGTACAAGGGAAAAAAATAAAATGTAATTTATGTTATTAAACAGTAAAACATTTACATTTAAGAAGTAAAGATATATTGAGCACTACTGGAGTGGTTTGGAGTAAACTACATTTTAAAGGCGCTATAACACAACAGGTAAGTAGTATGAACAGTAGCTAAAATGTATTTGGATTATCTCTCGGTAGTAGATCCCTTATGAAAGGCGCTACACGGCCGCTGTGGTATAGAGATTACAATTTCTATGTGATCGTCTAAATTTCTGCTTGACAACCTTGCACTACGTGCCTGTGATTTACTTCTTAAAATAATTCATCACAAAAGGAACTTTGAATGTTGCGGGGTTTTAGTGACCCAAACTCACTTTAAGGGACAGTAAGTAGTAGTGCGAGGTAATTGACAAACAGAGTCCTCCTTCGATGGCGCCGATTACACTCATTCGCAAAGATTTCCACTCTCCCAGGAGCCAACAGGGCACTTGAAGTGTCACAAACAGTGCGAAAAGAGAGGACGCTGCCCGAAACTGCGAAGCTCTCGACCCTGCGGAGCAGCCCGACATTCCGCGCCTCCCAGTGTCCACTTTGTTCTCGCGCACATTGTTTACAGCTCGCCGCAGTTAAAAAGTAGAAAGACGCAACTAAAAAAAAGTTACAATGTGGCAGTTTCTGTGACAGTCACGTGGATGAATAAATAAAACTTCTCTGTCAGAACGCGCCTGGCGGCGGATGGGTCAGCGCTGTAGTCCAGAGAGCAGGGCTGGGAGAGGACGACATGGGGTGTACTTTTATGGGATAGATCGGCGTGTGTTTACTTCTTTTTATTATCAGTAAAATAACTCTCATACAAATAATAACAATTTGTAAAGACGATATAAAAATGGCGTCCATAAACGAAGTGATTAGTTGTTATAATATGTTCTGTGGTTATACGTAATTTCCGTTTCAAACGCGAAAAGAATTTTATATATATATATATATATATATATATATATATATATATATATATATATATATATATAGATATATATGGAAGAGAAGGTCTGTGATATGGTTTGCATATTTGCAGCTGGAGATACACAAAGGGAGAAAATGAATCATGTATCACAAAGTAGTTTTTATTCCTGAGCTTTCAGCCCCTGGCTTCATCAGAGGATAATGCTTAGACTTACAAGAGTCAAAGGCAACATATAGCAAAAATTAGGGGGTTGGGAGGCGGGGGGGGTTTAGTGATTGGGGTGAAACTAAGTCAGTGTGTTCGGGGGATGGGGGTATTGGTTGTAAAGTTTTATTATGAATATGTTCTTCTTAAGTTTGCATATGCTGGGTTTATGTCCAAATGTCTGTTAATGGCGTTCTCGTTTGATAGCCAAGATTCAGCTAGCTCTCTGGCACTTTTAGTACTGGCCTTAAATCTTACTTGTACATTGTCCCAGTTAAATGTACTGTATGTCCTGTTGATTTAGTATGCGTATAGATCAGTGATTGTGAGTCCTTCCTTCTGACGGCGTTGCGATGTTCATGTATACGTGTTGCGATTCTTTTTGATGTTTGTCCTATGTATACCGCTGGACAAGAACTGCATGGAGTGCTACAAACTGTGTTTCTGCTGTTGATTTCTTGTTTTTAGCATTAAAGAGGACTGTGCGCAGATTGTTCGCGGGTTTGTGTGCTATTCTGATGCCTGACTTGGCCAGGATGCATGCTGCACCTTCAGACACCCTGTGATGATAAGGAAGTGAGTGCCAGGTGGGATGGGGGTTCTGGTTCAAGTCAATTGTTTGCTGAGTTTTTTGGCGTCTCCTGTGAAGACATTGTTTAATGAATGTTTTTGAGTATCTGTTTGAAATGAAGACGGAAGAGATAGCATCTTTCATTCGTTTTTGTCTCCTTCGTATTACATTGGGTGTGGACTCTTCTGAATAGAGTTTTAACACAGCTCTGTTTATGAGATACTGGATGGTTGCTGGCGAAGTGTAATAAGTTGTCTGTATAGCATTTCTTATGGTAAATTATATATATATAATTTCTGATTCTCAGAATATTCAACATAATTAAAAACACAATGATAATAAATATTAAGAAAAAAATTATACTCTGAAAGGGCATTTGTCAAAATTATATGTAATAAACTTAAATTACAGTAAAAAGTTATTCATTATTTGAAACTTGTCAATTCAATAACCCGTTGTTAAATAACAAAGACAGACATTTATACATACCTGCAGCTGATAAGCCAGGTCAGATTCCGCCTTTTTTGTATTCACTTCTATGTCATACACAGCCTTTTTCAATTCAAAGTCTCGCTGTGCTTTTGCCATCTCAATCTCATTCATATACTGTGCAGAGACTTTCTCCTGAGTTGCATGGGCTTCCTATTTATCAGATAAAGAGAATAATTAAAAATTAAAGGTCTCAGAAACCCCATGCCATTGGATTTGTCACCTGATTATCTTTATCATTTCTGACACTAATCTTTTCACCTCCTGAACCAAAAGATGTAGCAGATCAAAATCAGGTTCACTGTAGACAGTTAGTTTCCAGACATAAAAATAAAATTCACAATTTCAGAAAGAACCAGTGGCAGAATTTGTATGCTGAAAGGGATTGTTTTCAATATCTATGTGAATACTAAATTTATCCAAAGAGATTACTTTATTATTATTGATAACTGAATCATATAAAAAGTTGCTAAAATCCTACTAAGAATGAGGAATAAAGAGCAGCAAGTTTATAAATACAGCTATGATTTAAATAGTATTAATGACTAAGATCTAAACCTCAAAATAATTAACATTATTTCTATTTTTAGATCACAGATGTTCATCACTCAGTACTATTTATCTGTTCTCTTTTTTATTAGTGGTTTAAGGAAAATAAAACTTCTAAGACAATAATACACGCAACACATATCCCAAACCCCTATTACAGTTTGGTTTAAAACTTAAATCCAACCTTAATATAAGCATACATACATGCACTGAGTGATCAAAATGTCATGAGCCCAACCTATTAAGAGCAACACTAATAAAAATTAAAAATCTTTATGTTCATTATCCCCATGAAAATTAATACAATGCTCACAATCAATCAATCAGTGTGCTGCTCAGATAAAACATTTTGCCTATATTCTGTAGCAGACCTCTTTAACAATGCCATAGTGTATACAACGCTTTTTTTCTGCCCTCAGACTGGGGAATTTATGTGGACAGCTCTGAAGAACAGGATGAGTGTAACATCTCTTTAAATCCAAAGTTACGCACAGCTAAATTTGAAACACATGCAGTTTCAGCAAGGACATTATTGGGAATACGTTTGATAATGGACTATAAAACCATAAATAATTTCACTCTTTCCTGTATTTCCAAGTTGTAAACTTAGACCTTCTGATAGTGGTCCGTTTATTATTTCAAGAGCCAAGTATAAAAGAAATCATGAAGCAGCCTTTTGATTTCATGAACCAAAAACCTTGGCTACTTTACCAATAGAGGTACACAAGGCATATCAGAGAACTTGGACTCCTTGAAATATGGTCTAGCCTCACTTGGGGAGACAAATTGGGGCGTGGGGGGGGGGGGGGATTGGGGTTGGGACTAGAGAGAGAAAGCAAGCTATTTCTAATCTATCTATCCTAAAGATATATATATATAGATATATATATATATATATACACACACACACACACACACACATACACACACTCTATGGGGCTCCGCCCCCTGCGCGCTTCACTCGCCAACCCCCAGGTTTGGTCCTGTGGAAATACAATGTAAAGTGTTTTATTTTTTTCATGGGAATTGTTACATATGCATTATGTCACTTTTTGTTTTAAAACTTCATAAAAAAACAATATTTGGAATGAACATTTCTTCAAGATCGCATTGAAGTTTGATTCCTTGTTTGGTCTTACAGCGTGATAATGCAACATATAACTGGCCGTGAGTGAATATCGTTTCTGTCTCTTATAAATAAATCGACTTTTTCAAATGTTTGTCCTTATGATTTGTTAATTGTCATTGCAAAAGCTATTCTGATGGGAAACTGTAAATGTTTTATTACGAATGGCATATCAAGATCTCATTTTTGCCCAAACACCGTTTCGAGTTCATTCAATAAAAACCCAAGACTTTCTGATAAAACAATCTACTTACGAAAGTGCGAATATCCAGAGCCAATGTAGCCAGTGGCATTGTTCTCAAGAAGCTGCGGATATCTGGCCATTGTGGATTGCACGTCATTGTAATAAAGAACGATAGTTCTGGATATTGCCATTGCCTCATGATATAACTGTTGCAATGCTCTTGGACTACCTTGATATGATGATAATATTACTGTTTTACCTATTTTGAATTTGCTTGAACTATTGATATTTAAATTATGAATGTGATTAATGAGACCTTGCATATGTTCCATTCTAAGTTTAGCTTGATTCGATTTAATAAAGAAGAGACGATTAGGTGCGACTTTTACATACGCATTTATAATGTAATGTTGTGAAGGATGTTAAGATGTTAGCAGTGGGTTAGATACATGGGAACATATCGCTAATCTTGACCCTTCATCATGAAAATGATATGAAGTATTTATCTTAGCATTTTAAATTTTCAGAGAGCAGGAATATCATGAAGTGAATGTATGCTATGCGGTGATCTCTGCCGGCGCCTCCTCTTAGTGCGGAGGAAGTCAGTTTAAGAAGCATAGTGATCAACAACTGGGTCGGGGAACACTTAACACAAAGCATTTAATGTGCTACATTAACTTATGACGAGGTTTGAGAAAATCTACTAAATTAAACATTGATTTTGGGATGAAGTTTGGTTTACGACATTCTACTTTAATTATAAAATAAACCATGAGAATAAAGTGGAAATGTTCACTTTAATATCGACATAAACGGCGAGAACAAAGTGGAAATATCGACTTTAATCTCGACATAAGCGTCAAAATTAAAGTGGAAATGTCAAGAATAAAGTCAACATGTCGACTTTATTCTCGACATATAGTTTATTTTTTTCTTCCCTGTGTCCGTATTTTTTCTTCTTCACCGTGGCCCTAATACGATTCCATAGGGCTATACCACAAATAGCATCATAAATGCAAGGTGCAGTTTTATTATTTATGCATATAGCTTAGCTTGAAGCAAGGTCCATATTAATGCAGTTTGCCTAAATGATGGTTCAGTTGGTAAAGATGTCATCACCAAGTTGCACTTGTTTTATTTTATTTTAATTTGGTGAATACTGTGTAATGCACCTGGGCTTGAAGTCTTTAAGTAATAGTATTA
The DNA here is from genome assembly GCF_900747795.2 of Erpetoichthys calabaricus. Taxonomy (NCBI): domain Eukaryota; kingdom Metazoa; phylum Chordata; class Cladistia; order Polypteriformes; family Polypteridae; genus Erpetoichthys; species Erpetoichthys calabaricus. The sequence continues at coordinate 161,298,605 of NC_041394.2, read as the reverse complement.
TTACTGGAAGTTGCACTTTTATTTATTTTATTGTTATTATTTATTAGTTTAAATATTATGCAGTTTAATGATGGTAAAGTTATTTAAAAAGTCACTTTAACATGTCAGTGGACAGAGATGGTTAACATTAACAGAAAGTGTAGTTGGTTTACAAGAAATATTTACTATTTATTCCTTTTCTAAGATATGTTCAGTGCAATACAACTTTTGACAAGCACCTCTAGATATTTTACTAAGTCTAAATGCCTCTAAGGATGGTTGAGAATATGTTGTCAAAATTATAGTTTAAGTTTTTGCAAAATTTGTTCAATAAAAAGGCTCTATATTTTGACTGCATGCGTCATGCAATGTGATTCCTTCTCTTCATTAGAGCCACTCCCTTGAAAACTATCACTTTATGGGGCCATGCAAACCTGTATTAATACTTGTGTGCACATTTGTACAATGCTCATGACAGTGGAATAGGTTATTCTTAGCCAGTCTACTGCAGTAATTGCAGTGGAAAATGTGGTTAACATCCACTCATGCATGGGAAAAAAATACAGTTGAATACCGTGAAACTGGGATAATTTAGAAAAATACCGTGATATAGAATTTTGGTCATACCGCCCACCCCTAACTTATCGTCCCTATCTGGAAAGGGAAGGGTGATCGTCTGGATTGCGGCAACTATAGGGGGAGAACACTGCTCTCGGTGCTGGGTAAGGTCCTTACTAGGATCGTCCTCAATAGGATCTGTGTTCACTTGCTCACCTACCAGCGACCGGAGCAGTCTGGTTTTATGCCTAAAAAGTCTACCATTGACTGCATCCTGGCACTGAGGGTTCTCATGGAGCGCAAACGCGAATATCGGCAGAGTTTCTTTGCAGCCTTTGTCGATTTTCGTAAAGCGTTCGACTCAGTTGATCGAGCTGTCCTGCGAGACATCCTGAGGGTTCGCGGGATCCCCTCGAGGTGCTGGATATCATGGCTGGCCTATACACTGGTACTGTGAGTGCTGTGCAGAGTGGAGGCAGAACCTCTGCGTTTTTCCCAGTTGATCCTGGGGTTCGTCAGGAGTGTGTTCCTGCTCCTACTCTGTTCCATGCTTGTATGGACTGGGTGTTGGGGAAAGTCGTGGGGTCCAGTGGACGTGGGGCATCTATTGCTGAAGAAAGATTCACGGATCTTGACTTTGCTGACGATGCTGCGATCTTCACAGTGTCAATGGAGGCTCTGATCGGGGCACTCGAGAGACCAGGCCTTTAATGACCTCTTGGGCACAGCCATCAGCAGTGTGTGTTGTCTGCGGAGAGAGTGTCGACCTTGTCGAGAGGTTTATTTACCTTGGCAGCGACATTCATGTCTCTGGTGACTCTTCCTATGAAGTCAGTAGACAGATTGGGAGAGCATGGGGGGGGGGGTCATGAGGTCGCTGGAAAGGGGTGTGTGGCACTCCCAATATCTATGCAAAAGGACGAAGGTTCAAGTCTTTAGAGTCCTGGTGCTTCCTGTCTTGCTATATGGTTGTGAGACAAGGACGCTATCCAGTGACCTGAGACGAAGACTGGACTCCTTTAGTACTGTCTCTCTCCAGAAAATCATTGGGTACCGTTGGTTTGACTTTGTGTTGAATGAGCGGTTGCTCATGGAGTCCCAAATGACGCACATTACCTGCATTGTGAGGGAGCGTCAGTTACAGCACTATGGCCATGTGGCGCGTTTCCCCGAGGGTGATCCAGCTTGTAAGATCCTCATTGTTGGGGACCCGAGTGGCTGGACCAGGCCAAGGGGTCAGCCACGTAACACCTGGCTGTGGCAGATATAGGGTAATTTCCAGAGAGTGGGACTGGACCGTGTATCTGCCTGGGGCCAATTGGGAGTTGTTTCGTTGTGTAGTGGGTATGGCAACAAACTGTACCAGTGTATGCTCCCCAATTTGATTTGACTATAACAGAGGTGAACTCAGATGAGGATGAGGGTTGTACTTCGGAGAAAGAACAGAAGCCCTCCCCACAGGAAACGTTCACTCACAACTAAGTACAACATAGCTGTGCCAGGTGCAAAGGTGAAAGATGGCACTGTTTGGATGCAGCAAGAGGTCAGGTGTACTCCCATGCCAGTCAATCTGCCACACTCAAGTCCTTCAACGAGGCATGCTGAGCTCGGCAAGGTATCATGCAAAGTTCTATTTGTGATTATGTTTTGAGAGGGTCTTTATATGAAAAGCATTTATATGTTACTTATATAACAGCCACATCAAATGTGTGTTTGTGTAATCAGAATAAGTTTAATGTCACTATGCGAATATTTTAAATCTGCTTTTCTTTTCTTTCTACATGCACAGCTTAGCCAGATTTAGTACAAAGGGGCTCAGCATTTAGAACTGCTAGGCCAAGCATAGGACAAGACAGACAGAGACAAATGGGCAACATGCATTATTTCTGTGTGTTAAGAGTCAACATGCCTCTCTTTGTCTTGTTTGGAATGGCATGATTTACCTAAGTATGGGCCTGCACGTGGAGAAAACAGTATAAAAGACTTGGACAGCAGCCAAACACCTCAAAGCCGACGGACAGATGGGAGATATCGTCATCCGGTCATGAAAACCCTTCCAGCGCAGCAATGAAAATGGCAGACTGTATACATCGAACTCCCACTTCAGTAATTGTCTTGCCATTTGGCTTCATGTGTCTGTAATGACGCATAAATCGTCATTAACTCTTTCAGGGCGGATGTGGACTTTTGTTGACAGGAGGGGTTGAAGGGGCATGTTGACAAAAGTCGACATACAGGGGTAGAGGGTGACAAACAGCTGTTAATTATGACAAAACTCACTGTTACATCACAGGCATTCCCCCTCTGCTTGGAGGAATGTCAGACTCATTGACTCTGCATCTAATCCTTGCATGTGCATTGAGTTACGAAATCTAAACAAATGTAAACGAAGGCAAGATGGCATCGACATCTCACAAGGAAGCGAAGCGAGTGCAGAAAACAAAATACTCAGCAGACAATGTTTTGCACATTATCGCTGAGTCAGACTGATTTTTCAGAAACTGATTTTGTTGAGAGTCATCAGGAGATCGAGCAAGAGAGTGAGGAACTGGCATCAGCTGATCGGACACCAGCCGATGCCGCCCCAGCTGATTGGCTGCCAGCTAAGCGCATTCGCGCAGCTGATGCACCTACGGCAAGGTTTCCGTGGGAGGAATATCCAGACATTGATCCATTGACTTCACAAGACAGCATGGCTTGCTGTTGGACACGACAGATTACCAGCCGCTAGACTACTTCTGGCTGTTCTCTGCTGATGCTGCTTTTCATCTACTGTCAGACGAGACAAACAGGTATGCAGAGCAATTTTTTGAGTCATGGGCTGCGCTTGCACTGCATTGTTGTTTTCAAAGTGGAAACCCACAACAAACGAGATGAAGGTCTTTGTGGCATTATAAAAAGAGATGGGACTAGACTAGTGATATAACTTCAGGGAGCATTGGTCCAAATGTGCTTTGTCTCCTGGTGGCTTTGGACAGGTACTGCCGAGTGATAGGTACGTGCTGCTGCAAAGTTTTATTCACTTCTGTGATAACCAGAAGCAAATCCCAAGGGGTGAGCCAGGCTATAACTCCATGTATAAAGTTCAGCCCCTGCTTGACATTGTGGAACCAACATATAAACAATTTTATCAGCCTGGCCATGATTTGTCTGTGCATGAATCTATGATAAAATACAAGGGACGCCTTTTTTTTTCCGCCAATATATGCCAGACAAGCCCACAAAGTATGGCATAAAGGATTTTGTACTGGCAGAAGCAAACACTGGTTTCTGCCTGAAAGTATTTACATATACAGGAAAGTATTTCTTTCAAAGAGAGAATTGTCCCTTGACAAGTCAGCTTGTGCTAGAGCTGCTTCAGGGCTATGAACATTTGGGTCATGTATGTACATGGACAATTTTTATACATCACCAGAATTGTTCATGGAGCTACAGAGCAGGGTAATTGGAGCTTGTGGCACAGTGAGGGTGAACAGGAGACACATGCCTTCACAGTTGAAGCAAGACAGGCTGAAGATAAGAAAAGAGGTGACAATATGGTTTTCATGCAGGCGGCATGGTGGCAGTGGAATGGCATGATGTCAAATGGGTGACTTGTCTCTCTACAGTACACACTAACAATAAATGTGAGAAAGTGCAGCAACAGACAATTGAAAAGGAAGCACCAGTGCAACACATATTGTAAGTAGTGTAATGTGGCAATGCATGCAATTGGCTGCTTTGAGCGATATAATACTTTGCTGTGTAACATGCATGTGATATGTAGGTGAAATCATATAGTATGCAGGCTCATACAACATGCAAGACAGTAACATTTGTCAAAAGTAAATATTTTTTGTTGATTTGATATGTTAAACCATTGCTTTGTGCTCTTTTTTAAAAAAAGTTAGTTTTTGGAAAATTATTCAGCCCTGGGAGAAAAGAAACAAAAAAAAAATTGCCCTAAAAGAGTTAAAGTTATTTTCTCTTATGTGATTTCTTACCGCGTATCACTATGGGAGAGGTATCGCCTTTTAATATTATATCTATATAGTTTCGGGTTACTTAAGACACTGCAATTGCAAAAGAACTTATTCCAACCAGGGAGCTAGCGCTCCCTAGAAGAAAACAGTTTGATCGACAAGGGCATGCTGACAAAGTGCATGTCCAATACTACTTCAGTACGCAAATGAGTTTAGCTGCAGGTGGAAGCTCCTGTCGCACTTTACGCAACTTCATAAGCTTTATGACCTTAGTCTCAGAGTCTTTGACCCGTGGGACGACTGGGATCTTTTCCTGAAAAATGAGTGGCATTGCACATGTAGTTTGATAGGGGCTCAGCAGAGACTGAAGATCCTGAAAAGACATGTTCCACCCAGTGCAATGAACTAAAAGAAATTAAAGCTGGGCTCCCATCAGGGTCAGCTGGACCCATCTCTATCTTTCTATACAGATAGAGGGCATTTATGGTAAAACATTACTTGCAAGTTTCTCAAATTACTCTGCTGATCTTTTTATCAATTGATCCTTTTATGAGTACCACCATAAGCTTCTACCTTTGATTAAGACTGAAAACCTGGGAGATTTGGGGTCTATGTTCTCAACAGTATGATTGCTGCTTGTCTTTAAACACTACAATTCCCAAAACCTACCTAATTTTTTGCTCTTACTGAAAAACCTACTTTCCACAAACACACACGTGAAAAATCATAGGTCCTTATCAGCACAGCAATTGTCCAGTTATCACTGCCTTTATTTTGCAAATGTCTAAATTAGCAACACTGAACCTGCACTTGCCCATCCCCTATTCAGCCAGCATAATGCCTTAACACTAGAATTACCAGAGCCTACGAAAAAACTAGCAGATCCGTCCCACCTTAAATCGCTTCACACTTCTCCGTCAGCGTTTTTTGTCCTGTAAATGTGTGGATAAGCAGCAAACAGCCTGCTATCACATTCCCCACCCCGCACAGTTTTCTCAGCTCAAGTCCGTTTACCTGCGTGTCAGTTGATTAGAGTTGTATAGAGTGAGAAGTCAAGCAAAATGACACCTTTTATAAATACTATATCGTTATTTGGAATATTTGCATTTCATGTGTGTTCCGTGTCTACAATGATCTATGTAAACACATCATTAAAACAGAACGTCTTTCATGTTTTAGTAATAATTGACAAAAGGTAGACATGAAATGTATAATGTGTGAAGCCTGAATTGCAAATATCAAAGAAACACTTTCACAAAAGGTACAAATACAACAGAACAAGTGCGATTTTATTCAAAAATATAACTGCAGAAAAAGAACCCGCGTTAGGGTGCAACATTGACATGCATTTGCAACGGCTGCTTCGGTGACACAATGGTATCAACTGTTGACTGGTAATCAAAACTTCACGGGTTCGATCCTGGACGAGTCCATTTTGAGAAGTGAGCTACTGTTATTCTTACTATTTTAGAATAAAAACATACGTTTGATTCCAGTCTGTAACAGCCAGTGTAATTTATGATAATTGTAAAGGTTAGCTTTGGTTTTTTTCCCAACCAAACCCCGCATACACTGCTGTTTTCACATAGACGCGCTATAACAGAGGTCAACTCAGATCATGACAAGAATGCACTTTTGCCATCGCTGTACTTTGTATATGTACATGGGAAGCTCTGCACTCTACTTGTGACTTTACGCTGTAGGAAGTAAGTAAATAAAGGTAAATAGGTAAATAACATTTGATCTGGCTTTTACATACAAAGGATGATGTATGTAAGGACGGTTCATGTGCCCAAAACATTAATATTTATATGTTACTTACATAAGAGCCAGATCGAATGTTATTTACCTTGAGTTATTTACTTACTTCCTATAGCACAAAGTCACAAGTAGAGTGCAGAGGGCATGCTCAAAAAATACGTCTAATGCCACGAAAAGTGCCTGCTGACACTTTAGTACGCAAGCAATGGCACGAGAATGCAGTTAGACTTTTTTTTGGGGCACATACACCGTCCAGATCTAAACACTAGCATGTAGAGTGTGGCACCCGGATGGGGCTCATGCCCGGCCGGGATGCCCAGGAGGACCGGAGGAGGGCTTGTGCCTCCTCCAGACCACGAGGGGGCGACCGCCCTGGTTGCTTTGGGGGCCACGGGTACAGGGCTTAGAAGCTCAACCCTGTAGGGGCCCGTGGTCACCGCCAGGGGGCGTCCCCATGCCTGATGGACCCTGGACCCCAGCACTTCCGCCACACCAGGAAGTTTAGGGGGGGGAAGAAGAGAGGGAACACCTGGAGTGCTTCCGGGGAGACAGCCGGCACTTCCGCCACACTGGGGCGTGTCGGGTGGAAGATTGCCAGTGCACACCTGGAGCACATCCAGGTAGGGATAAAAGGGGCCGCCTCCCTTCATTCAAGGCTGGAGTCGGTTGGAAGAGGACGAGGTCTGGAAGGAGAGAGAAGGAGGCGGTCTGAAGGAAATGCGTTGTGGTATTGGCCTGGACTTTGGGGGAGTCTGTGGGTTGTGTGGCACAATAACTTTGTAAATAGTGTAAATAAACGTGTGTTGGGTGACAAAACGATGTCTGTCTGTCTGTGCCCAGGCTGTTCCCCATAAGAGTCGCTTGCATACTGAAGAGTCTATAGCTGCAGGTGGAAGCTGCCACTGCTGTACTTTGTATGCAAGAGCCAGATCGAATGTTATTTACCTTTATTTATTTATTTACTACTTCCTACAGCGTAAAGTCATAAGTAGAGTGCAGAGCTTCCCATGTACATATATAAAGTACAGTGATGGCAAAAGTGCATTCTTGCTCCGATGTAGAACCATTGTCATGATCCGAGTTAACCTTTGTTATAGTGAGTCTATGTGAAAACAGCAATGTATGCGGGGTTTGGTTGGGATCGTGAACGCGGCGGAGAGAATAAAACTGAATATAAAAAAAAAAAAAAAAAAACAACAAAGCTAACCTTTATAAGTATCATAAATTATACCGGCTGTTACAGACTGGAATCATAACGGGCTCGTCCAGGATCGAACCCGTGAAGTTTTGATTACCAGTCAACACATGATACCGTTGCGCCACCGAAGCAGTCTAGCAAATGCGTGTCAATGTTGCACCCTAACGCGGGTTCTTGTTCTACAGTTATATTTTTGAATAAAAACGCACTTGTTCTGTTGTATTTGTACCTTTTGTGAAAGTGCTTCTTTGATATTTGGAATTCAGGCTTCACACATTATACATTTCATGTCTACATTTTGTCAATTATTACTAAAACATGAAAAACGTTCGTTTTAACGATGTGTTTACGTAGGTCGCTGTAGACACGGAACACACATGAGATGCAAGTGTTCCAAATAACGATATAGTATTTATAAAAGGTGTCATTTTGCTTGACTTCTCACTCTATACAACTCTAAGCAACTGACACGCAGGTAAACAGACTTGAGCTGGGAAAACTGCGGGGTGGGGGATGTGATAGCAGGCTGCTTGCTGCTTATCCATACATTTACAGGACAGAAGACGCTGATGGAGAAGTGTGAAGCGATTTAAGGTGGGACGGATCTATGAGTTTTTTCGTAGGCTCTGGTAATTCTAGTGTTAACCGACATAGTAACCCTCCTCATCGCAGCCAGAATTCTCTCAGTTACAGCTCAAGTCTGCCTTGAAGATTTTATATAGCAAAGAGTTGTAAGGAATTATATAGGTGATGAAATACAGTACAGACACTTCATCTGTGTTCCACGTCTGCAATCTGTGTAAAAGACTTTTACTCAAACAAAAACTGACCATTACTCAAATAAAATGTATTTACCATATCAAATATAACTGCTTGAACTTGAAACACATAATTGAAAACAATATTTAATAAAATACATTCATATAGTGCCTTTCCCATATGGACTCCACAGTCTGAACCCTTTCACAGCAATGTCATTTGAACGATTTCTTTTTAATTCAGTTTTTATTCTTAAATAAAAGCACACATCATTATACCGTGTGTGAAAGTGTTAATTGTATATTCCAGGACATGCTTCTTATAAGAAGTGACGACAAAGTGCCTCTGCAATACAAGCCAAGAACACTTGTCTTTTGTCCGTGGACCCTGTGCATACTTTGTACAGTACATGTGTTCACCGCTGCCAAGTCAAATAACATTGCTGTGAAGGGGTTCAGCTTGTGCCTTTACTTTTGATATCAATGCTAGTGGCTCAAAGGTAATGCAGTTGCCTAAAGATATCCCAGGTCATCCCAGCATGGAGTGATTTGAGCATTTTTTTTATAATGATTGTTATTATATAATAAAAATACATTTGATTGGAGTCTGCTTCTTGTTCAATACTTATATGACACTAATGCATCCAAAAACACATGGGGCAGGACAGAAAATAATCCCAATGAATGCCGGTTGATGTGTTCTGGTGGAGCACCTGAGGGTGTTACTATGTTACAACTCCCAACCCAAAATTATTTCTACACATTGTGTAAAGTTCTAGTTTCAGACTGTATAAAAATTAAGACTAGTGTGTTTATGTGCGAGACAGCAAGAAAGACACAGACAGATTTGATGTCATTCAAGTGGTTGCTGGAAATACTTTTCAAAAGTATACCTATGCTGCGCTGTACCAAGACATGGAATGTTTTCTATCATGCCCTATGCTTCTTTTTTTCTAAACACATTAGTCTCATTAGTATTAAACAATGAAATGTGTTTTTATTATATAACAATAATTATAAAATAAGAAAACTGAATTACTCAAGCTCTAGGTGCTGGGATGACCCGGGATGCAAATCCATAATCTCTACATCTACACCTTCACAACAATGTCACTTGACCTAGCGGCAGTGAACACACACGTGCTGTACAAGGCATGCATGGGGTTCTCTGAGAAAAGACGAGTGTTCTTGGCTCGCCCTGTGAAGGAACTTCATCGTCACTTCCTACAGAAAGCATGCCCTGGAATATAAAATAAACACTTTCACACAAAGTGTAATGAAGCAAGTGTGATTTTACTCAGGAATAATAACGGAATAAAAAAAAAAAAAAAAAATGTTCAAATGACATTGCTGTGAAAGGGTTCAGACTGTGAAGTCCATATGGTAAAGTTGCTAAATGTATTATTTTATTAAATATTGTTTTCAAAAATGAGCTTCAAATTCAAGCAGTTATATTTGATATGATAGATAAATTTGATCAGAGTAATAGTGTATCTGTCTGTTTGAGTAAAAGTCATTTACACAGATCGTTGCAGACACGGAACCCAGATGAAATGTACATACTGTATTTCAAATAACGATATATCATTACCTATATAATTCCTTACAACTCTTTGCTATATAAAATCTTCAACACAGACTTGAGCTGTATGTGACAGAATTCTGGCTGCAATGGAGAGGGTTACTGTGTCAGAAAAGGCATTATGTTGGCAGAATGGGGGATGGGCAAGTACAGGTTCAGCATTGCTAACTGACACATTTGCAAAACAAAGGTCGTTATCTGCAAGCAAACACTGCGCTGATAAGAACATAGGATTTTCCTTGCAGGTGTTGCGAAAAACTGGGCGATCAGGTGAACAAAATCTTGAGTTTTCAGGATCTTTAACTGGAATTACTGAGACCACTGAATCACTAATATTAGTGTGTCTGGATCCAGTCATGAAAAGTGAAGTGTCCATTATAGCAGGAACAAATACTCCCATGGTAAAAAAAAAAAAAGATGGTTGAAGCATGTGAGCAAAAGGTTGGGAAAGATTTCATTAACACTTCAGTGGTTCATTCATTCATGAAAGATGCATATGAAAAGATTATGAGGATAACAACTGATCAGACAAATGATTCAAGTCGAGGTACTATGTGATTTTCACATATCAAGCCCATAATACTCTCCTCTGGTAAAATGGCAGGATTTATGGGGATCATGAAACATCTAGGAAAGCCCCCTATTAAAGCACAGTTAGAAGATTATCCTGAAAAGCAAGAATTTCAAAAGGCACTACTAGTAAGGCTAGAAGAGCAAAGAACTGAAGTTTCACCCTCAAGAAGAATCACCGACTGTATGAAAAATGTCCAGACTGGCTGTCACGCTAAAGTGGGGTATGTCAACTGCTCACATCTTCCCAGTATAGGTTGTACCTAATATTCCTTTCCCTTGGTAAGATGAATTCTTCGAATCAGATGACCGGACTCCTTCAGTTTTAGAGAATCCTCTGTGCCCAAAGACTGGAAGAAAAGACTAGCTCAAAAGCTTCTGGAACAGAAAGTTATTTTCTCCTGTCATTAATTTGAAATGGACTGTGTTATGAGTACCCAACACAAAATTAGCCTGATTGAGGATAAACCTTTTAGGGAGAGATCTCTGTGGCATGCCCCAGCTGAAACTGTAGATGTAAGACAGCAATTGGGAAAGCTGAAGGATGTTAGCATTATTACCGAGTCCAGGAGCCTTTATTCCTCACCCATAGTAGAGATGTGTAAAAAGAACAGACAGATACTAAGCCCTACAGAACCCTAAATCGGTGAATATTTCCATATCACTACACTAACCACAGAATTGAAGATGCTCTTGTTACCCATAGTGGAAGCAAGAGTTTTCGTGTGTTAGATCTCAAAAGAGGATACAATCAGATCCCTTTTTCAGAAAATAAGGAAAAGACAACTTTTATCTGCCCAGTTGGGTTCTTCCAGTTTGAAATGATGCCTCTAAGCATATATTGGGAATACCAGTATCGTATCAAACAGTTATGGAAAGAATGGTTTGGGAACATATACTGTATATTTAATAGAGAGCCTTAAAGTGTTTTGGCAATCTTTGGAAGAACACAAACAGTACCTCCTTAATATGCTGCATCATCTGAAAGGAGGACTCAAACAATCAGTTGATAAGAGCAAGATCTGCCAAATATCACTCAGCTATGTCAGACACATTCTCTTAAGATGGGATCTCAACTGATCCCATGTTTCCACTAATAAAAAGGAAGAAGTTCTTTGGGGGAAAAAAGTATGTTGGTTTTGGTTAATTACTTCACATAAATGATTTGCAAAAACCTGGAAAAACAGTTCACTTAAGCAGTTAGAGGTTTACAATCACCTGGTGTCATCAGTAATTAAAGAAAGCTTGCTACAGTTTGAATTTAAACAAAAAGCAAAGAATAAAGAACCACATACAAAATTAAAATATGCACAAATTTCAGCAGATAAGTCATAAGAAATAGCAAATAGCAGTTCTAGGTACAAAGTGTTCTTATCCATGCATCACTTAAGACGGTAAAAATAAACTGCTCAACAAAATTAAGGCAACACTTAATCATATAAAATCATTTGTAGGCAGTTTGTGTGAGGAAGTTGTCGACTTGGGTGTGACGGCTGATCCTAATGTGATGTGGGAGACCTGTGACAAGACCCTGAAGGATGCTGAGGGTTGTGTTGGTGTTACCGGTGATCCCAGAAGTAGGTGTTCCATCTAACAGGCACCCTGGACATCATCGAGAGGAGTCGCAGAAAACAGCTTGATGGCAACTCTGGTCTGTATTAGGAACAGAGATGGATGGCTGCCAGGTCAAGGGCAGATAAGGTGGCGTTTGTTAGAGGAATCTGTGAGCAAGTGACACACCACCTATGGTTTTGTGACCCACGTCCTGCTTACACAGGAACTGAAGCATTACGCACATCCGTGTCACAGTCAGGGCAGGTGATGGAACAGTCCTTACGGATGACACTGCAGTTGTGACCTGCTGGGCTGGCTACTTTGAGCACCTGTTTAAAGCTGATCATCCGGCTAAGATGTTGGATATCTCTGGGTCCACGGTTCTAGAGGCTGATCCTCCAATTAGCCGTGAACAACCCGTTCTCACAGAGATTGCACAGGTGGTGAACCAGCTAAGGGTAGGGAGGGCTGCAGAGATCTGTGGTATCTGGGGTGAACTTGTCCAGGCTGGTGGTAAGGTTGTCCTCCTTGCATTGCAACTATCTTTGCAATTGACTGGAAAATGGGACTTGTCATCCCTATCTGGAAAGGGTGATCGCCTGGATTGCAGCAACTACAGGGGGATAACACCGCTCTCTGTGCAGAGTAAGGTCCTTGCTAGATTCATCCAATAGGACCCGTGATAACCTGCTCACCTACCAGCGACTGGAGCAGGCTGGTTTTATGCCTAACAAGTCTGCCATCGACTGCATCCTGGCATTGAGAGTTCTCATGGAGCACAAACGTAAATATTGGAGTTTCTTTGCAGCTTTTGTCAATTTTCGTAAGGCGTTCAACTCAGTTGATCAAGCTGCTCTATGGGCCAACCTAAGATTTCATGGAATCCCCTCAAAGTTGCTGGATATCATGGCTGTCCTGTACATTGGTACTGTGAGTGCTGTGTAGACTGCAGGCAAAACCTCTGCGTTTTCCCCAGTTGATTCTGAGGTTCGAAAGGAGGGTGTTCTTGCTTCTACTCTGTTCAATGTTTGCACAGACTAGGTGTTGAGCAGGGTCGTGGGGTCCAGCGGCTGTGGGGCATCTGTTGGTGAAGAGAGATTCTCCAGTCTTGACTTTGCCAACAATGCTTTGATGTTCGCAGAGTCAAATGGAGGCTCTGACAATGGCTCATGAGAGACTGAGTAAGGAGTCTGAGTGTTTGGGCTTGTAAGTGTTCTGGCTTAAAATCAAGATCCAGGCCTTTAGTGACCTCTTGGGAACAGCCATCAGTAGTGTGTCTGTCTGCGGAGAGCGTGTCGACCTTGTCAAGAGGTTTACTTACCTTGGCAGCAATACTCGTGTCTCTGGTGACTCTTCCTATGAAGTCAGTAGTCAGATTGGGAGAGCATGGGGGGGGTCATGGAGGTCACTGGAAGGGGTGTGTGGTGCTCCCAATATCTTTGCAAAAGGACGAAGGTCCAAGTCTTTAGAGTCCTGGTGCGTCATATTTTGCTATATGGTTGAGGGACATGGACACTATCCAGTGACCTGAGAAGAAGACTGGACTCCTTCGGTACTGTGTCTCTTCACAGAATCCTTGGGTACTGGTGATTTGACTTTGTGAGTGACAAAGGAGCTGTTGCTCATGGAATCTTGAACAAGGCACATTACCTGAATTATAAGGGAGTGTCAGTTATGGCACTATGGCCATGTGGCGCAATTCCCAGAGGATGATCCAGCTTGCAGGATCCTCATTGTTGAGAACCTGAGGGGCTGAATCAGGCCAAGAGGATGACCACATAACACCTGGCTGCGGCTGATAGATGGTCATTTCCAGAGGATGGGACTAGCTGAAAATTTGCCAACCAGGATCCCAAGCTGTTTCGTCATGTGGTGGGTGCTACAACACGTTGTACCAGGGCATGCTCCCCAACCTGACCTAACTTAATCATTGCAGTCTAATACCAACTTAGTTAAGGTTCAGGAATATCAATTTGTCCAGTTAGGAAGCATAAGCGATGGTGAATCAACTTCACCTGGTTTGGTGCAAATGAAAGAGACAGCAGGCGTAGTGGAGAGGCAACAGCAAGAAAACACCCAAAAAATGGGATAGTTTTGCAAGTAGTGGCCACAGACAGCTGCTCTCTCCTTATCCTTCCTAATAGATTCTTCTGTAGTTTTGCTTTTTTGCTAGTGTCCTTGTCACTACTGGTAGCATGAGGCGGTACCTGCAACGGATTCAGGTTACACAGGTAATTCAGCTACTCCAAGATGGCACATTCATATGCACCATCTCAAGGTTTGCTGTGTCTCCTAGTGCAGTCTCAAGAGCATGGAGGATATACCAGGCGTAACAATAGGAGGGCCGTAAAAAGAAAGCAACCCAGCAGCAGGACTGGTATCTGCTCCTTTGGGCAAGGAGGAACAGGAGGAGTACTCCCATAACCCTACAAAATGACCTCACAGCTGGCTACTGGTGTCCATGTTTCTGACAAAACTACCAAAAAATGACTCCATGAGGGTGGCATGAAGGCCCAACATTCTCAAATGGGACATCTGTTCAGAACCCTTCACCATGCAGCTCAACTGGCATTCGCCAGAGAATACTACATTTGGCAACTCCACCACTGGTGCTACCAAGTACTGCAACAGACTGTTCATGAGCTCACCGATACCCTGATCCAGGTCTAGGAGGAGATCCTCCATGACACCATCTATCATCTCATCAGAAGCATGTCCAGATGTTGTTGGCAGTGCATACAAACAAATGGGAGGCACATACACTACTTAGTCACATTACAAGTTGCCATGAGTTGGAGCAACCTGTGACTTCATTTTCTGACTTTGATTTTCAGTGTTATGTTAAATCCAGCCCTTAACGGGTTGATGATTTTGGTTTCCATTGACCGCTGTTGCATCATTTTGTTCTCAATGAATTACACATACAGGTGCTGGTCATAAAATTAGAATATCATGACAAAGTTGATTTATTTCAGTAATTCCATTCAAAAAGTGAAACTTGTATATTAGATTCATTCATTACACACAGACTGATGAATTTCAAATGTTTATTTCTTTTAATGTTGATGATTATAACTGACAACTAATGAAAGTCCCAAATTCAGTATCTCGGAAAATTAGAATATCAATTAAGACCAATGCAAAAAAAGGATTTTTAGAAATGTTGGCCAACTGAAAGGTATGAACATGAAAAGTATGAACATGTACAGCACTCAATATTTAGTTGGGGCTCCTTTGGCATGGATTACTGCAGCAATGCGGCGTGGCATGGAGTTGATCAGTCTGTGGCACTGCTCAGGTGTTATGAGAGCCCATGTTGCTCTGATAGTGGCCTTCAGCTCTTTTGAATTGTTGGGTCTGGCGTATTGCATCTTCTTCTTCACAATACACCATAGATTTTCTATGGTGTTAAGGTCAGGCGAGTTTGCTGGCCAATCAAGAACAGGGATACCATGGTCCTTAAACCGGGTACTGGTAGCTTTGGCACTGTGCGCAGGTGCCAGGTCCTGTTGGAAAATGAAATCTGCATCTTCATAAAGTTCGTCAGCAGCAGGAAGCATGAAGTGCTCTAAAACTTCCTGGTAGACGGCTGCGTTGACCTTGGACCTCAGAAAACACAATGGACCAACACCAGCAGATGACACGGCACCCCAAACCATCATTGACTGTGGAAACTTTAAACTGGACCTCAGGCAACGTGGATTCTGTGCCTCTCCTCTCTTCCTCCAGACTCTGGGACATTGATTTCCAAAGGAAATGCAAAATTTATTTTCATCAGAGAACATAACTTTGGACCACTCAGCAGCAGTCCAAAGGCGAGACGCTTCTGATGCTGTCTCTTGTTCAAGAGTGGCTTGACACAAGGAATGCGACAGCTGAAACCCACGTCTTGCATACGTCTGTGCGTGGTGGTTCTTGAAGCACTGACTCCAGCTGCAGTCCATTGTTTGTGAATCTACCCCACATTTTGGAATGGGTTTTGTTTCACAATCCTCTCCAGGGTGCGGCTATCCCTATTGCTTGTATACTTTTTTCTACTACATCTTGTCCTTCCCTTCGCCTCTCTATTAATGTGCTTGGACACAGAGCTCTGTGAACAGCCAGCCTCTTTAGCAATGACCTTTTGTGTCTTGCCCTCCTTGTGCAAGGTGTCAATGGTCATCTTTTGGACAACTGTCAAGTCAGCAGTCTTCCCCATGATTGTGTAGCCTACAGAACTAGACTAAGAGACCATTTAAAAGCTTTTGCTGTGTTTTGAGTTAATTAGCTGATTAGAGTGTGGCACCAGGTGTCTTCAATATTGAACCTTTTCACAATATTAGGGCGGAGTGGTGGCTCTGAGGCTAAGGATCTGTGCTGGTAAGGTTGCCAGTTCAAATCCCCGTCACTGCCAAAAGAGATCCTACTCTGCTGGGCCCTTGAGCAAGGCCCTTAACCTGTAATTGCTCCAGAGGCGCTGTACAATGGCTGACCCTGCGCTCTGACCCCAAGGGGTATGCGAAAACTACCAAATTCCTAATACAAGAAATTGTATAAGGCGAAATAAAGAACAAAAAAAATAAAAAAAATTCTAATTTTCCGAGATACTGAATTTGGGACTTTCATTAGTTGTCAGTTATAATCATCAACATTAAAAGAAATAAACATTTGAAATTCATCAGTCTGTGTGTAATGAATGAATTTAATATACAAGTTTCACTTTTTGAATGGAATTACTGAAATAAATCAACTTTGTCGTGATATTCTAATTTTCTGACCAGCACCTGTATTATTCAGTAAAGATTTTTCACTTGAATATTTCAAATATCAAGATTTGATTGGTGATCCTCACAGATGGCGCAGTGGTAGTGCTGCTGCTTTGCAGTAAGGAGACTGGAAGATTTTGGGTTCGCTTCCCGGTTCCTACCTGTGTGGATAGCACTTTGAGTACTGAGAAAAGCGCTATATAAATGTAATGAATTATTATTTAAGTGTTACCTTAATTTATTTGAGCAGTGTACATATCACATATACACAGACCTTGATTACTGCATCTCTCTTGGCTTTGGCCTCTCCTATTCGGGCATCTCTCTGTACCTGGGCAGTTCTAGCTTTTCCAAGTGAATGTAGGTAATCCTGGAGAGAAAATACCACAAACAAGAAGATTTAATGATGACTGTAGAATGTCACTAAACAAGCATTTCTGAAATAACAATAAATCAAGACTATACACTCCAAAAACTTGTTGTGAAGGCAACGGTGAGTGTAATTCATCCCCTTCCAAATATCTAGTCTATGTTAAAAACAGTAACAGTGATGGCATCAAACAAGAGACGTATAAATCTATGCTTTACTTCAAACAACAATGGAAAATCTACCACAAAATTAAACAAATAAAAACCCACAAAAAATTTTCAAAAATTTTGTTTAAAAAATGCTAGGAGTTTTAGGACAGAGATATATTTACCAGTATGTTTAAATGAAACAGTAAACAATGGTAAAAGTACAGTTTGGGATGTTTTTCCCTATTTATTTAGCTAATTGTCTACCATTTCTCCAAGGTAAAAAGTGTAGGCTTTAACAAGCCCTGTTTATTGAAGGCCCTCCAGCCTTGTCACCCTAAGAGACAAGACAAAACTTTCAAAAAAGAAGAAATACTGGGAAAGGCAATTTAGGGAGAGACCACCTTTTTAGGTAGGCTAGGCATTCAAAGGATGTCAAAAATGGAGTAAACATAATATACAAATTAGAATACAAGTAATCCTTTTCACAGAGCTGGATGGCTAATTATCATTACCACCTCAAAAACAAAATACAACAGCACAAACTACAAGGCAAAGTGCAAGAACAGAGTATACCATTACATATAGAACTATAACATATGAGGATACAGATTTGTTCAAATACATAAAAATAAGAAACTAATTAATAAACAAAAAACAACCGTATGAGTTCTGTCCATCTGCTAATTGTAGAACCACTGCCAGATTGTAGTAAAGGAGTCAGACAGCCAGACAGAGTCCTGGAGATCTCAGACAATTAGAAGCCTCCCCTCTACTGGCCACTTTACAGCTGAATCAGTGCTCCTTTATCTGAGATGACTTTTTCATAGGCAGGCAAACAACTTGGCAGTAGGGCAGTGACACCAAATACCACATGAGAGTATAACAGTTTATAAATATATTTATATTTTTGTACTAATGACTAACAACAGAGATGCAGTATGCACAGCTAAACGGCAGCTCTACTCAGGGAATATTACCTTAAAGTAGCGAGTCTTTAGCATGAATATAAATGCTGAGACTGAACGGGCACCTCTTAAAGTAACATGGAGACCATTCCAACATCTTTGGGGCTCTGAAACTAAATGCACAACCTCCCAATGTAATTTTATTAATCTTTGGAATCATAAGCAGACTGACATCTTGAGATCTTAATGTGCACTCTAGTTTGTAAGTAATGATAAATGGTTAAGGTCCTGCTTATCTGAAATTAAGTCTTTATATACTAAAAGGAGGATTTTGTAATCTGCCATAAATTTAACTGGTAGCCAGTATAAGGACTTAAGAACTGTTATGTGTTTGTATTTTCTTCTTCTTGTAATAATTCTTGCAGCAGTATTTTGAATTAATTGAAAGTTCTATAAAAACAATTAGAAGAAACAGAAAACACTGCATTGCAGTGGTCAATCCTACTAGAATTGCATGAATTAATTTCTCAGTATCCTGCATATTTAGAAAACACCTTAGTTTTCCAACATTGTTAGGATGGGGAAAAATAAAGTATTAGCAATGTAGTAAAGTGCTATAATGGGCACTTTAAGTGACATGCTAGTGTCAAAGATAATGCCTAGATTGATTCAGTAAAACGAAGGGTTATTCCAACTGATTTAAATAATGACAAGTTATTTTTGCAATCAGCATCATTCCCTCTAATAATTAACATTTTTGTTTTATTTGTGTTCAGAGACGAAGTAGTTCTCATCCATTCACTCCTTTTGTAGCAGTGCTACTAAATAAGAACTGCATCTCCCAGCAGTCCTTTCAGGGGCTGCTGGGGTCAAAGGTGGTCAAAGGAGGTTAAAAGGAGGGCAGAGGGCAAAAGGAGGAGAGGTTTGTTTTGTTGTTGTACGTGTTATGTTGCATTTCTCTGTCGTTCTGCCTGCTGTTTAACTGAGCCATATTTAATCATTGTGACCTGGACTGTATTCGTTTGTTGGGGTCTGGTTCGTCTGTATACCTTTGTTCTGAGGACTGCGTTTGGATTTCATTTGCTTTCTTGGAAGAAAAGGAGCGCTCCTGAACAATCCATCTGACTTCATCAATTCAGCAACTACCAGTAGGACTGTGGTTTTCCTTCACCCTTTCAACCTACAGATCGCTGGACTTAAATTTCGTCACCTCCCATTTTTCATCCAGTTTGGTTTTCATGGACTTTGCTGTGTGGTGTTTGTGTATATATGTTAAATGTAATATCGCTGAAGGGGTCAGGGGTGGTATTTATATTGTTTTCATTTAGTTAATTTTATTTCATTATATTCTTAATCGTTTATCCTTCCCAGTGTGCGTTAGTGGTCTCTGTAGAGAGTGTGTGTGGGTCAATCCAAGGCTGGGGACGTTCCTGGGGTCTCCTCTATTAAAATAAATCAATCACCGTTACCTTTGACGGTGTGCATCTTAGCGGCCCCTACCCACTACAGATTTTGGCGAGCCGGGTAGGAGCCAGGGTTATTTACGTTCCCTTCTAGCCGACTTTACATACACCCCTTTCAGAAGCATGCCTGTTGTAAGCGCAGTGCAGGGCA
This sequence comes from Erpetoichthys calabaricus, assembly GCF_900747795.2. Lineage (NCBI taxonomy): Eukaryota > Metazoa > Chordata > Cladistia > Polypteriformes > Polypteridae > Erpetoichthys > Erpetoichthys calabaricus. Next base: position 161,278,900 of record NC_041394.2, on the reverse strand, counting down.
AGGAGCTTGAACTGAGTGGACCGCTGCCTAGGCCACGTCACGTTACGGTCAGAGCCCCTCCCGAGGAGGAGTTGAGCCTACTGGATTCCTTGTGTGTCTCCAGTCCGGAGCAGCCAGAGACCTGCGAGGGACGGCTTCTACATGATCTGATGCTGCGCCTAGAACAGCTAGAGACACGGGTGGATGACATCGCCCGCAGTTTTCTCAATCGAGATGAAACCATCCATGATCTCATCGATGCCATGGCCACCCAAGTTTCCGGCGAGGCAGTTGTGAGGGTGCAGTGTCTGGAACAGTCCTTTGCGAAGTGTGTGCAGAGCCTGGAAGCCAATGTGAGAGAGGAGATCAGGAGGCAGGTGCAGGAAAGCTGGCGTGCCGTCACGCAGCCACTGGGGCAGTCAACTCCTTTAGCAGGAGTGGGGAACAACTGGGGACAGCCGTCCTTGTCCGCTGCGATGCCGCGGATGGAGTTCCCTAAGCTGGCCCCTCAGTGTGCACCCACGGGCATTGTCGACTTTGTAGAAGAGGTTGACTTGTTCGTGGAACTGCATCCTCTGAGTGGAACCGAGCTGCTGGGATTCCTGAACGCGGCACTCAGCGGGCCGGCGCTCTTGGTGGTTTGCTGAGCGGCACAAGTGTAATACCTGGGCGGAGTTTCGCGCTGCCTTCCTGAAAGCGTTCCTCTCAGATGAAGACTAGGTGCTGTTGGACAAAAAGCTCCGGACCTTTGTACAAAAGCCATCGCAGAGTCTCAGGAACTTTGTCTTTGAATTCCATGTGTTGTGCCTGAAGTGGTGATCTGACATACGTGAGGAAGAGATATTGCGACGTGCCCTTGTTGCATGTGACCCTCGGGTGGCAACTACTCTGACGGAGGTCGTGAAGTCGGTTGATGAGTTGGTGAAGGTGGGGAACCGAGTGGAAAAGGACTGGGCAGCTATCGGGATTAGTGGGTCCCGAAAGGGTCCCACGTCTCGGGATGTCCCCTGTCCCAAACCACGAGGAAAGGCCCCAGTGGATCCCCGTGCCGATCTCACCCTGGTGCAAGCCACCTTGCCCCTCTTAGTGGTGCTCGTACAAGTGCGAGGTGTCACTGGAGAGGCAGTCGTAGATACAGGGAGCACTTATACCCTTATGAAATACAGCTTGTGCCTCATGAGCAGTTATGGGGAAGTGCAAAACTAAAATTCTTTCTTGCGGATGGAAGGGCGCACGGGGCCAGGTCCAGGGTTCCTATGAGGCTCTGCTTACATGAGACACACTGGGAGACGGAGGTTTACATCATGAAGATGACCACCTGTCAATGCCCTTATTATTGGGAATGGACTCTCTTGTGTCGGTAGGTCTTACTATCCATCTGTCGCGGCTGGAGTATGTGTTGCCGGGGGTGAAGTCTATCGGTTTGGGACGAAGGCTCAAAGCGATCTGGTTTGGCCTAACTTGTGTTATTATCTCGCGCAGTTGGTGGATGAGCCCAGCCCTATAGAGAAGGCTATTCTTGAACAGCCGGAGCTCGTTCAGCCAATGCTTAGGAGGTGGCACTCTGTGTGGACGGACAAATTGGATCGGACTAAGGTGGTGGGTCATCACATTCACACAGTCGACCCTGTCCCAGTTCAGCACCGAGCCTACAGAGTGTTGCCTCTGAAAAGAATAATAATAAAGGAGTGGGTTGACCAGATGTTGGCGGAGGGGGTCATCGAGCCTTCCACCTCGCCATGGGCTAGCCCTGCGGTGCTCGTTCAGAAGGCCAACGGGACCTACCGATTCTGTGTGGACTATGGGGAGCTGAACAAGACGACCTTGGATGACGCTTACCCCATGCCACTCATTCATGACATCTTGGAGTCTTTGCAGCAGTATTCAGCTCCCTAGATTTGAAGTCCAGGTATTGGCAGGTGAGGATGGGGAAGAGTAGCATGGAGAAGACCGCCGTCATCACCCCGGAGGGGTTGTTCCAGTTTCGGGTGATGCCCTTTGAACTTAAAAATGCTGGGGCATCATTCCAACGGCTAATGGAGCAGGTCCTCCGGGGACTCATTGGGAAGACCCGTTTTGTTTATACAATATCTATGACATCACTGTATTCTCCCCATCTGTACAACAACATCTAAAGGACCTCGACCACATCTTCCAGCGACTGCATAAGGCTCATCTGACCCTCAACACCAAGAAGTGTAGATTTCAACAAGACCATCTGAACTTCCTCAGCCATGTGGTATCAGCAGACGGGGTCCATGTGGACCCAAAGAAAATTAAGTCCATCTTGGACTACCCCGTGCCCCAGGAGGTAAAAAGTCTCCAGCGCTCCCTGGAGATGGCTGGGTGGTTCCATAAATTTGTGCATAGGTTTGCCGACATCGCTGCCCCTTTGTTCCAGCTGCTGAGGAAGGGATCCCCTGGGAGTGGTCACCAACATGCCAGGACTCCTTTGAAAGACTCAAACAGGCACTGATATCACCTCCAGTCCTGGCACAGCTTGATCCTTCATTAACCTTTCAGGTCCACACAGACGCAAGTGACCTCGGGCTCGGCGCCCTTCTCACGCAAACTAGTCAAGGAGAGGAAAGAGTGGTGGCCTATGCTTCACGGTCACTAAAGGGTGCCGAGTATAATTATTCCACCACCGAGAAGGAATGCCTCGCTGTCGTGTGGGCCGTGGAAAAGTGGTGTCACTTCCTGGAGGGAACATCGTTTGAAGTCTACACTGACCATAGGGCTCTGACTTGGGCATTCAATTGCCCGAAGACCACGTCTAGGCTAACAAGGTGGGAATTGCGCCTCCAACAGTTCACGTTCAGGGTGTGCTATCGGAAGGGTTGTGCTAATGTTGTGCCCGATGCTTTATCACGGGTGCACGAGCCCGTACCAATGGTATGAGCGGTATCGGTCTCTAACCCTTGGCCTGATCTTCCCCTGAACATGCAAGAAATCGTTCAATCTCAACCAGTATGTAAGGGGTTGAGAGAGGGCTCATGGTGGAGGCCTGACCGCATAAATTATAGGGAACTTCAAGGGGCACTCTATCGCTGTGTCCCAACAAAAGATCGGGGTTACCATTACCAGTTGGTAGTGCCCAAGTTCCTACAGTATTACCATGATAGCCTGATCGGTGGTCACCTTGGACGTACTAAGACACTGTTTAAAATCTTGGAGGTGGCATGGTGGCTGACTATACGCAAAGACGTCTGGTCCCATGTCCAGACTTGTACCACCTGTCAGCAATACAAAACCCCACCTGGTCTACCCTCAGGAAAGCTTCAACTAGTAACCATCACTACCCCAGGGGAAAGCCTAGGCGTGGACCTAATGGGACCATTTCCTGCTAGTAAGGACCGGAAGACCTACCTGATGGTGGTTGTGGACTATTTTACCCGATGGGTGGAGCTATTCCCTTTGGCTAATGCCACCGCCAAGAAGATATGTTCCACCCTGAAGGATGAGATACAGTGGTGTGAAAAACTATTTGCCCCCTTCCTGATTTCTTATTCTTTTGCATGTTTGTCACACAAAATGTTTCTGATCATCAAACACATTTAACCATTAGTCAAATATAACACAAGTAAACACAAAATGCAGTTTTTAAATGATGGTTTTTATTATTTAGGGAGAAAAAAAATCCAAACCTACATGGCCCTGTGTGAAAAAGTAATTGCCCCCTTGTTAAAAAATAACCTAACTGTGGTGTATCACACCTGAGTTCAATTTCCGTAGCCACCCCCAGGCCTGATTACTGCCACACCTGTTTCAATCAAGAAATCACTTAAATAGGAGCTGCCTGACACAGAGAAGTAGACCAAAAGCACCTCAAAAGCTAGACATCATGCCAAGATCCAAAGAAATTCAGGAACAAATGAGAACAGAAGTAATTGAGATCTATCAGTCTGGTAAAGGTTATAAAGCCATTTCTAAAGCTTTGGGACTCCAGCGAACCACAGTGAGAGCCATTATCCACAAATGGCAAAAACATGGAACAGTGGTGAACCTTCCCAGGAGTGGCCGGCCGACCAAAATTACCCCAAGAGCGCAGAGACGACTCATCCGAGAGGTCACAAAAGACCCCAGGACAACGTCTAAAGAACTGCAGGCCTCACTTGCCTCAATTAAGGTCAGTGTTCACGACTCCACCATAAGAAAGAGACTGGGCAAAAACGGCCTGCATGGCAGATTTCCAAGACGCAAACCACTGTTAAGCAAAAAGAACATTAGGACTCGTCTCAATTTTGCTAAGAAACATCTCAATGATTGCCAAGACTTTTGGGAAAATACCTTGTGGACTGATGAGACAAAAGTTGAACTTTTTGGAAGGCAAATGTCCCGTTACATCTGGCGTAAAAGGAACACAGCATTTCAGAAAAAGAACATCATACCAACAGTAAAATATGGTGGTGGTAGTGTGATGGTCTGGGGTTGTTTTGCTGCTTCAGGACCTGGAAGGCTTGCTGTGATAGATGGAACCATGAATTCTACTGTCTACCAAAAAATCCTGAAGGAGAATGTCCGGCCATCTGTTCATCAACTCAAGCTGAAGCGATCTTGGGTGCTGCAACAGGACAATGACCCAAAACACACCAGCAAATCCACCTCTGAATGGCTGAAGAAAAACAAAATGAAGACTTTGGAGTGGCCTAGTCAAAGTCCTGACCTGAATCCAATTGAGATGCTATGGCATGACCTTAAAAAGGCGGTTCATGCTAGAAAACCCTCAAATAAAGCTGAATTACAACAATTTTGCAAAGATGAGTGGGCCAAAATTCCTCCAGAGCGCTGTAAAAGACTCATTGCAAGTTATCGCAAACGCTTGATTGCAGTTATTGCTGCTAAGGGTGGCCCAACCAGTTATTAGGTTCAGGGGGCAATTACTTTTTCACACAGGGCCATGTAGGTTTGGATTTTTTTTTCTCCCTAAATAATAAAAACCACCATTTACAAACTGCATTTTGTGTTTTACTTGTGTTATATTTGACTAATGGTTAAATGTGTTTGATGATCAGAAACATTTTGTGTGACAAACATGCAAAAGAATAAGAAATCAGGAAGGGGGCAAATAGTTTTTCACACCACTGTATTTACCCGATGGGGGGTACCAAAGAACATCATTACAGATCGGGGCCCACAGTTTACTGGCTCAGAGGCCAAAGAATTGTGAAAACAATCGGGGGTGGTTCACCTGAAAACGACAGCATACCATCCCCAATCTAATTGCACTGAGCGGGTGAATCGGACCCTGAAGACCATGATAGTATCCTTCGTCGGAGACCACCATCAGGATTGGACAAAGTGGCTGCCTGAGCTGCGGTTCGCATTGAACACGGCGGTGCACGAGGTTACGGGTGAAACCCCTGCATTGTTCGCTCTAGGCAGACAGATAAATGGTCTGCTAGAAAGGATAATCGAGCACAACCCACCGAAACCAGACTCATCACTACATAATCACTTGCAGACTATACAACAAATCACACAACAGGTAAAGGAGAGGATGGTGAAGTCCCAGTCCAGACAATCTTAATTGTACAACCGGAGACATAAGCCTGTGCAATTCTCGGTTGGGGAGAGAGTCTGGATCAGGACTCACCCCTCTCCAAAGCCTCTGAGAAATTCATGGCTAAACTGGCTCCTAAGTGGTTCGGCCCGGCTATGGTTGTTCAAAAGAAGGGACCAGTGACCTACGCAGTGGAGTGGGGATTGCCAGGGACTAAGAAAATAGACACTGTTAACATCTCTAATCTCAAGCCTTGGTTCGGCCGTACACCATGGCCTGGGGGTGGGGATTGTAGCAGTGCTACTAAATGAGAACTGCATCTCCTAGCAGTCCTTTCAGGGGCTGCTGGGGTCAAAGGAGGTTAAAAGGAGGGCAGAGGGCAAAAGTAGGAGAGGTTTGTTTTGTTGTTGTACGTGTTATGTTGCATTTCTCTGTCGTTCTGTCTGCTGTTTAACTGAGCCATATTTAATCATTGTGTCCTGGACTGCATTCGTTTGTTGGGGTCTGGTTCGTCTGTATACCTTTGTTCTGAGGACTGCATTTGGATTTCATTTGCTTTCCTGGAAGAAAAGATTGTTCAGCGCTCCTGAACAATCCATCCGACTTCATCCTTTCTGCAACTACCGGTAGGACCGTGTTTTCCTTCACCCGTTCAACCTACAGATTGCTGGACTTAATTTCGTCACCTCCCATTTTTCATCCGGTTTGGTTTTCATGAACTTTGCTGTGTGGTGTTTGTGTATATATGTTAAATGTAATATCGCCGAACGGGTCAGGGTTGGTATTACTGTTTTCATGTAGTTCATTTTATTTCATTGTATTCTTAATTGTTTACCTTTCCCAGTGTGCGTTCATGGTCTCTGTAGAGAGTGTGTGTGGGTCGATCCAAGGCTGGGGACGTTCCTGGGGTCTCCTCTATTAAAATAAATAAATCACTGTCACCTTTGACGGTGTGAATCTTAGCGGCCCCTGACCGCTACATTTTAACTCCCTAAAATATCTAATTAAGGACAACATTGGATCTGCAATAATATATTTTTGATATTCTCATTAAAGTTCATAAAGTCTGTACTGTTAATGTCTGTTGATATACTGCACTGTAGTTCTGAATTTCCATTCGTTAGGTAATAATAATCCTCGTGTACCATTTAGAACAGTGGCTATAAGCTATTACTTAGAACAATACTCTCAGGAGGCTTTAAAGAGAGCATTTTCTGTCAATGCAGTTCGAAAGACCTGCAGCTTTATTGTTCATCTGCGGCCCAGTTTCTAACACTAACTCTTTTAGGGCTAATTTTTATTTTGTGTTTCTTTTCTCCCAGGGCTGAATATTTTTCCAAAAACTTTTTTTTTTTTTTTTTTTTTTTTAAAAAAAGAACATAAAGCAATGTTTTAACATATCAAAATCAACAAAAAATTCTTACTTTTGACAAATGTCACTGTCTTGCATGTTGTATGAGCCTGCATACTTTATGATTTCACATACATATCACATACATGTTACACAGCAAAGTCCTGCAAAGTATGGTATCGCTCAAAGCAGCCAATTGCATGCACTGCCACATTACACTGCTTACAATACGTGTTGCACTGGTGCTTCCTTTTCAATTGTCTGTTGCTGCACTCTCACACATATATTAGTGTGTACTGTAGAGAGACAAGTCACCTGTTTGACATTGTGCCATGCCACTGCCACCAAGTTTTCCGCCTGCATGAAAACCGTATTGTCACCTCTTTTCTTATCTTCAGCCTGTCTGGCTTCCAACTGTGAAGGCATGTGTCTCAGGATAGAACAGTCCAGCGGCTGGTGATCTGTCGTGTCCAACAGCAAGCCATGCTGTCTTATGAAGTCCAGCAGCCAGTCTGGCTCCTTCGGATCAATATCTGGGTATTCCTCCCATGCGAACCTTGCCATAGGTACATCGGCTGCGCGAATGCACTCAGCTGGCAGCCAATCAACTGGGGCGGCATCGGCTGGTGTCTGATCAGCTGATGCCAGTTACTCACTCTCTTGCTCGATCTCCTGATGACTCTCAACAAAATCAGATTCTGAAAAATCAGAATCCGACTCGGCGATAATGCGCAAAACATCGTCTGTGGAGTATTTTTTTTTCTGCACTCTCTTCGCTCCCTCGTGAGAATGTCGATGCCATCTTTCCTTTGTTTAGATTTCGTAACACATACACACAAGGATTAGATGCAGAGTCAATGAGTGTAACATTTCTCCAAGCAGAGAGAGAATGCCTGTGACGTAACAGTGAGTTTTGTCGCCATTAACAGCTGATTGTCGCCCTCTACCCTTGGATGTCGACTTTTGTTGACATGCGTCCTCAAAAAGAGTTAAGAGCTTGAGTGCTCTCATTAAACCAGGGTAATTTCTATGTGCTTTTAATCACTTTTGTTTTAGGAGGAGCCACTGTATCCAAAGCCTCTCTCAAGGTCATATTATAATTTGATATTAGTTGAACTAAATTGTGTTCCACGATTACACTTGACTTAGTCAAAATATCCACAAATTTGAAGCAGAGATACAATAAGATGATGTACTCTCTCTGTTTTAATCAGTAACTGCACCGGTAAGGCCAGAACCAAATTAAACGTAATTAAGGAGTGTATAATAATAATTTAATGGAGTAATATCTACATTTTGAATTTCAACTCTGCACGTTACAATTAGATCTGATATGAAGTTATGATTATAAGTTGGACCATTGACAATCTGACAAAATCTAACTGAATTTAAAAAATTAATAAAACATTTGGTAAAAGTGTCAGGTTCCACATCATATGAATTAAAACCCCCATCAACACTACACAATCATAATTTAGAGCCAAAAAAAAAAAAAAAAAAAAACACATAAAAGGTTGCTAAATTCAGTCATGAACAATGAATATGGCGCCGGTGGTTTGTAGAACTTAGCACAATAATTGAGGTAGAATTTGTTTTAATATATAAGAAGTGCCTAAAAAGATGTGAATCTGCCTACATTTTTAGGAGAGGTTTGCATTTTGTTACAAAAGAATTATTCCAAGGCCACCTCCTTGACCAGAATCTCAAGATTTATAAAGGAATGCAAATCCATCTGGTGACGCTTTAGCTAGGGGAATAGTATCAGATCTACTAAGGCAGATTTCAGTGAGAAGACACGAATCAGATTCTATACTTAATATAATGTAATTTTCCAAAGCATCTTTACTTCCAAGAGAGTGAATGTTTAATAGGTAGCATTTAAAACTGCAAAAGGTTTTCTGGTGGTATATTTTTGTTTTAATTTGAATTACATTATTATTACAGGTACCCCAGTGGAGGATCTGGGTTTATCTCTTGGTCTAATTATGCACCTATTTTTTTTTTACTATCAAATCATTAAAGGAATACATGAATGATAAACTTATAAGATGCCCCACAGCAAGGATTCTGGGGACAGCTACAGGGTAGTAGCAGGTGGGATAAACAACAGCCTGCAATTTAAGGTCTTAAGACTACAGTCTGGATGGTGCTCTGATCATTCAACCTGGCAGTTTTGGTGCCAAATCTTGGGATAAAACAAAAGATCCCCTCCAGTTAGGATGAAGACCATCTCTCTTAAAAAAATCCAGGCCTTTCCTAAAAATCCTCCCAATTATTCACAAAGCTTATGCTTTTACTTGCACACCAAGTTTCTAACCAGCAGTGAAGGGAATGCAATCTGCTATAAATCACATCCCCTCTATATAAAGTATCTATCTATCTATCTAAACTTAGTAAGGGGCCAGACACAATTAAATTCCAACAATTTCTTTTTGATTTAGTGCATAGACAGATGAAGATCCCCTTTAATACCAGATTTCTGTAAATAAATATCTTTAGTACCAACATTCAGCAATAAGGTAGATACTACTTTGTCAGTCTGAAGATTCAGTTTAACTTCAATGTCAAATACCTTCACCCCTGGGAGGCATTTAAAATTAACTGTTGGATTAACATAGTTTGGAATTCTTACATTCCGCACTATGTACTCGCTAATTATGAGCTCTTTATTGTTCTCGGGCTCCACAGTGCACTGCGGAGTGCCGAGAATCTGTTCTGGGTCCAAATTAGTGCCCTGGGTGCCGACGGATTAAATTTTGATTTCTTAGAACACTATAAATCGCTGCTGTGCGCGGACTACAGAGGGACATGGAGAGACTGAAGCCATATCAGAAGTATCTGAATTGTCTAAACTAACAGAGTCGATCCAATTTTCAGTTTGCCCAATCACTATTAAGTTCCTAAAGCAGTCCTCCAAATCACATATTTTCCTGTTAAATTGTAAACGAACTAAATATTTTTGGTAGGTGAAGCCATCTGTATTTTAGGCCAGAAAACTTCAGGTTTATGTGCTGGAATGTACGACTATACAACATGTAAATGTGCCATCCACGGGCAGAGAACAGAAGCAAATAACATTCGTTTTCATTTACTTATTTGGCTGACACCTTTATCCAAGGTGGCTTACATTTATGATACAAATGGTTACATTTCTTTTGGTTTTCCAATTGGAGCACAGGGATACCAAGTGACTTGCTCTGGGTCACAGTGTGAGTAGCAGGATCTGAACTCATGACCTCAGGGTTTGAAGTCCAAAGCCTTAACCACTACACCGCAATTCCTGCCAGTGTAGAGTTCATCTTTATCCCTCTTTCTGCAGTAGCTTGGGTGCTTTCTGCATTCAGCTGAATCACAATATAGGCTGCTGAGTGATTGATTTTGGGCTGTTGGTTACTTCACCTTGTCGGCTTATTTACTTGTAGCATCTCCCTCAAAACCTGGCTCATTATACAGCCAAATTTCTAAATAAGTAGAAATAATAAGTAGAAGTAGCAATAAGAGATGAAAATGACAATTTCAAACAAATATATACAATATCGTACTATCAAAATATAAAACACGACATTTTCAAGTTACTGACAGTATTTTTTGTTTTTCTGGCTATGTGGTGTATTTTACTATGCTCTCTAGAAATTATATGAAAATGGGGAAAAAAATAGTTATCCTGACCTGTAAACCAAAGTAGGGTATTTACGATAAATTTTCACTGATAAAATATTCAATTTTAAATATAAACGGGTATTATGAAATTTTGCATTTGGAGATCTCAATGTTACATTTAAATAAAAAAAATTATATATAAATGAAAACATTTTTCAGGGAATTTTATACATACAGAAAAGAGGCAGGCTTCAGCTTTCTAGTTCAAGGGAAGGGGCTTGCATTCTGTTTCTAAAAAGTTAACCCTGCAATAAAGGCCTAAACATGACTAATGTTGTCCTATATTCATTCCAACTCCCTCTCTGGAAGGCTTCACTTATGTCCTACCTCTTTCCTATTGAGCTTTAAACCTAGCACTACTGTAGTATAAAATTTTACAGTAATGCAGGTATGGATCAACTTTACCATTTTCAATCTCTTAAGAACAAGAAGTGTTTCAAATTTCTACCATTCACTTGAGTATTTCTTTCATTAGAAACATTCTAAACAAGAACAAGCTCACCGTTCCTATCTACTTAATTCTTTTTAAATAACATTAAGTCTAATTAAGAACGTCCTTTGCTCCTACTCTGCAATTAAAGCACTGAGCACCACTGTTTACAATCCTCATGAATTCATGATTGGTGAATTGCCTGACTGAACGATTTAATAAGACTTTATAAAGATGATGATTAGGCATGTGGATCATGATGACTTTACCTCCTGGGACACAGTGATGCCCTTTCTCAAGTTTGCTGTTTGTGCTTCTACCACCTTAAGTCAATTTCAATTTGGCAGGCAACCATGAGGTGGGATGGATACAATTCAAAATGCATGGGTGGGTGTTCAGGCTGAAACTTTGAGATTGAAATTTGTCAATTAGCTCATTTCACTGCAGGAACAAATTTCTACATTGTCCTCTTATTACTGTGGAGCATCTCTGGGAAATCAAAATACTGAATCAAAAGTGAAAACCAGTAATAAACTCCCCAAACCTCATCTTCATTCCAGGGTTCTAGTCAGTCTGCGTCTGGCTGGAGCGCGTCATTTCAAAACACAAGCAGGTCTCCGATTGCCATGCACACATGAGACACACACCTGTTACAGACAATGGAAAACAGGAACTCTTTCTACTGCTCAACCCCTGTACTCTAGCAACCTGGTAATGCGGTCACATCACAAAGACAATTAAGTTGTTAAATAAATAAATAAAATACATTTTTAGTGCTGGGCAACGATTAAAATTATTTAATTTTTGCCTGCTGTCTGCGCCTATTTGCAGCACCAGCGGCTTGACGGCCAGCAGGAATGCACAGTTGGTTGGCTAGCTGCCCGGCTGCTTTTGTCAGACAGGTGTGTGCTGGTGGCAGCTGCAGTGAGACGCAATCTGGTTAGTACCTCCTGTCATCGTAAGTGTCTGTCCTCCAAGGCAAACTTTGCCATTGGTGCATCAGCTACACAAACGTGTTCACCACCACGATCAGCTGATGCTTGTACCTCACTTTCGTTTTCAACCTACATCTCCAGATAACTTGCATCAAAATGGGAGTCTGACAAATCAGATTTCGATTCAGCGATAATATGAAAAAAGTTTTGCTTTGAGCATTCAGTTTGGTATCTCTCCGCATGCCATTTTAGAAGCTGTTTGCACTTTTCTACTCATGCATGCGCAGGGAATCGAGGTCAAATCAACAAAGCTATCTTTCCTTCTAGCAAATGCATATGTAACAAGAAGATCACTGATCTCTACTGACCGCTAGCGAGATGGAGGCTTTCATTAAATGTGGCAACACAGATGTTCCTGTAGCGGCCCACTTCAACAGCCATGGACACTGTGAGAGGGACTTTAAAATCACAGTGCTTATGGACAACTTCAGAACACAGCAAGAGAGAAAAGAATGGGAAGATAAACTCATGCTCAAATTTAACACATTGCAACATGGTTTGAATAGAGACAAGAGTTTTATGGCCAGGTATGAGGATTGCTTGCATCTCTCAGACTGACACAAACAACCTGACTACAGATCCACACTGTTTTGAAAAACTCATTTGAAACTTCTAAAGACTTTGTTGGACAGTTATCTAAAGATCTTGACCATACATTGTTCTTCTCTCTTGTTAAATGAACCCTAGCCTGAAGGAGTCTATTAATTTTTTACATTTAAGATTTCTCACTTAAAGATTTACCAATGTTGTTTCTTGTCCTAGGGTGTATATAAAACACAGGGAACTCCAGTTTCTGTATTACATTTGGCCTGAAGAAGGGGCCAGAGTTGCCTTGAAAGCTTGCATATTGTAATCTTTTAGTTAACCAATAAAAGGGGTCATTTTGCTTGACTTTTCACTACATTCATAATGGCTAACACGGTACAACACCCTAGTACTATAAATAATAATAACAAAAACTATGTTAACGTGCGTTAAAATAATTCTCGGAGTTAATTAACGCCCAGCCATAACAGTTTTATAACTAAAAGCTGCGTCTTTTCCAGTTTCCCAAAATCGAGCTGCTACTTAGCTGGCAAGGTAGGATCCAGCATGAGTTAAATGCATAGCAAAATAAATTTCTCCGTGTAAAAGAAGTTCGGTTTAAAAAGGTTTAGTGAAACTTCAAAGCAAAACAGTTCACAAAAAAAAAAAGTTATTACATATGCAGGATAAAAAGGCAAAAACAAAAAATATTTTACAAACTTAGCCTTTGCTTGTTAAACTTCAGTTAGTTTTCATACTTATTTGTGTTATTTCTCTATGGCAAACTTACTGTACTTAATATATTCAGTACGTTCTATAAGTTTTTTAAACTGTTCACTAATATGACTGCCTGTTTATTTAAACAAAGTGATGAATAAAATAAATATTTATTTATTTAAAGTGTATCATGCATTAGTGATCTTTCACAATTTCATTATCAATTAAAGAAATATTACCTGGTCATCATGGACATCTTTTAATGTGTAGCTGACCACACTAATACCCATGTTAACTAGGTCAGAGGATGCCACTTTGAACACTTGCTCAGAAAATTTCTTCCTGTCTTTGTAAATCTCCTGCCATTAAAAAAAATACATATTAATTTAAAAATGGTAAGCAACATTTACAGAAGTGCCTATAAAGCCTAGCTCTATTCTCACAATATACTGTATATATCTGAAAACTCCACCCTTCTTTCTGGAGAATCCAGCACTTAGGACATTTCACTGAAACAAACTTATCGTAATGAGAAGCAAGCTCTTATCTAAACAATCAGGTACATATATCTGTGATATTAAAGAACACTTCTATAAAAATGTATTTAACATGGTAATTTAAATATGGCACATACAGGGTAGGATTCAAAAGTAATGAGCCTCATTTTGTTCTGACGCGAACGTACCTCGCCGCACGCCCCACTTGCCAGTGACGGCGACGGTGGGTGTTGGCTTCACAACGCAACGGAGCTCCTACCGTTCCGAGCTTTCGGAGCGGTAGGATCGGCCTTGACGGGAACCCCTGTGCGGTAGTGCGTTACACGGCGGAATGGAGAGTTCGTTAGAGCAACGGTACGCATTGAAGACGAAGACCATGCTCATTGCCTTCTTCGGAATGAAGGGGATCATCCACTACGAGTTTGTCCCGCAAGGATAGAACGTGAATGCTGCTTACTACTTGGAAGTCCTGAAAAGGCTGAAAAGAAGCGTCGAGCGCAAGCGAAGGGACATCAAGGACAGCTGGAAGCTTCACCACGATAACGCGCCCAGCCACACCGCCTTCATCGTGAGCGCCTACCTGGCCCGGGTGAATGTTCCGGTGGTCCCCCAGCCTCCCTACAGTCCGGACGTGTCGCCTTCTGACTTCTTCTTGTTTCCGCACTTAAAATCAGCGCTGAAAGGAAAACGCTTTGACTCGATCAAGGACATCCAAGCAAATGTCAAGGCAGCCCTTGCAGCCATCCCGGAACAGGCCTACGTGGACGCCTTCGAGTCATGGAAAAGCCGCCTACAAAAGTGTATTGATGCAGGAGGTGCCTATTTTGAAGACTATTAATTAGTTGTACCGATTTGCTCAATAAATTTGTCTTTTTGAACAAAGGCTCATTACTTTTGAATCCTACCCTGTATAATATCAAATTTGCTACCTCATGGAAAATGTATAACAAAATAAAATAATTTAGTAAACAAGCTTAAGGAAAAAAAAATTATCACATATATAAAATATGCGATTCTCATTAAAATAACACTGGTAATTTTGGATATATAATAACTATGTCTGGGGAAAACAAAGCATTTTACTAGAAATCTTTCCAAGCTTAACAGATTATAAACCAGATTCTACCACTAGATAAAATACAGTTAAATAAAAATTTATTTATAGAGCACCTAACAGACAAAAGACACAAGGCACTGAACAATGAAACATTGAATAAAATGATATACAAAAAATAAGACAGATATAAAAACATACAACAGAATAAAATGAAATACCTAAACAAAATACAAAAAAAGGATACACAAATGCCTGTCTGAATAGATGTGTCTTAAGCTTACGCTTAAACAGTTCAATACATCCCACTAATCTCAACAACAGTGGAAGACTGTTCCATAACCTTGGAGCAATTAAATGAAATCTGCGATCCCCACAGGTCTTTAATCTGGTACAAAGAACCAAAAGAAGATCTAAGAGCACGGCCTGCGGTGTAATGTTGAAGGAGGTTCATAATATATTGGGGAGACTGACAATGCAGAACTCTGTAAGTAAGAACCAGAATTTTGAATAGGATCCTAAATTCCACTGGGATCCAATAGAGAGAGTGTAAATGAAGGAATTGTGTTAAAAAATGCTTTAGTTGCCTCACATTTTCATGCAATCGTTTTGTTCACCCCACTGAATTAATGCTGAAAGTCTGCACTTCAACTGCATCTGAGTTGTTTCATTTAAAATTCATTGTGGTAATGTACAGAACCAAAATTAGAAAAAAGTTGTCTCTGTCCAAATATTTATGGACCTAACTGTACCTTCACATTTGTATCACTTTGGAAGAAATAAACAGAATTTGGACATCTTCATCCATTTCTGACCGGATGTGTGTAGTGGCTGTAATTTAATCTCGAACCAACTTAATTCTTCAGTACAAGCTGCATATAGTGATATTTTCTGTTCAAGCCCTTCACTGAAAATCCCCTTTATCTCTAATGCATTTCAAAAGTATATAGCCCGTGGTTCAATGGCGAATGCAAAGAGCAAGGTGATAAGGGGCATCCTTGTTGAATCCCATGTCCTAGTTTGAGGCTTCTGGACAAGTAGTTTGATTCATGTAAATATGCTTGGGCCGGACCCAAATTTGTATCTAAAAGATACCAAGATTTCTGGTGTGTTAAGTTTAATAGGTCAATATGTTACAATTAACAAATGTTGAAGATTAGAAGCTAAGTGTCTACCTTTAATAAATCTGGTCTGGTCTTATCTTACAGAAGGAAGCACTTTCTCAATCCTTCTGGCTCGAACCTTGTAGAAAGTATCTTAACGTCATTATTCAGTAGTAAGACTGCCCTGTATGATGCACATGTAGCAATTCCTTATTTTTCTTAGCAAAGATGGTAATTAATGCTTGGTGAAAAGTTTGAGGTAGAATTTTATTGTCTTTAGCTTCTATAAATGTTGCTATAGTAACAGTGTAGCTAACACATTTGAAATTTGTTTTTTTTTTTATAAAAATCCACTGGGCAGACATCAGGGCCAACTGCTTTCCCACTTTGAAGTGAGTTTATATAATCTAGCAATTCTGAATGTGTCAGAAGTTTATCCAGTTCGACAGCACTAACTATCTAGTTGTGGTATCTGTAATAAATCGAAAAACTGATTAGATTGTGTCTAAATCTTTTTTAAACTGAGTAGAAAATAAGGACTTGCAGTACTCCTTAAATGTGAAAGTTATATTTTTATCTCCATCTGTGTTGGTAATTTCATTGCGGACTTCCTGCTCGTGGATTTGTTGGGCTAAGATCTTATTGGCCTTCTCTCCATGTTCATAATAATGAGGTCGTGATTTAAAGATGAACTGTTCTGTTACTTTAGTAGTCAAGAGGTTAAATTCTGATTGCAAAACCAGTCTTTTCCTATAAAGTGCCTCATTTGGAGACCTGGTGTATTCTAGATCTATTCTGGCAATTTCGCCGATTAATTGAGACACCTTTTTGGTTTAAGATTTATTTTTGTGAGAAAAATGAAATAATCTGTCCTTTTAAAAATGCCTTCAGAGTTTCCCCAAAGTATAACTGAATTCGTCTCAAGAAAATAATTTGCATGGATATGAATTATACTGTAGTATAGTTCTCATTAACTAATGATTAGGGGATTAAGACGTCAGCTATGAGAGGAGTATGTAGGATGCTGTAATTTAAGCTCCATAATCAGATGGGCATGGACAGAGAACAATAGCTATGCACTTATAAGATCTGACATCCATCCATCCATCCATTTTCCAACCCGCTGAATCCGAACACAGGGTCACGGGGGTCTGCTGTAGCCAATTCCAGCCAACACAGGGCACAAGGCAGGAACCAATCCCGTGCAGGGTGCCAACCCACCGCAGTAAGATTTGACAGTGGTCAATAAATTATTTTCTATAGGGAAATAATCAATTCTTGAGTAACAATGATGTACAGGTGAGAAGGAGGAGTATGCTCTTAGGTTAGGATTTAAAAACCTTCATGGGTCTGGTAAGTTATTATCCATTTAAAAACTGTAATTTTCTTTGCAGTATTAGATGTTAAATCGCTGCTGTAGCTGAGGATCTATCTGGGTCTGAATTTAAAAGTCTCCGGACATCATTATTATGTGAGCGTTTACTTTAGGGATAGATGCAAATACATTTTGGAAGAAATCTCTATCATCCACATTAGGTGCATAGATATTAATCTAAATAAATTTAGTATTACATAAATTGCCCGTCACCATGACACATTGCCCTTCAGATGTAGATATTACCTCTGACAATACAAGTGGAATAGTTCTGTGTATTAAAATTCCCACACCCCTAGTTTTCTTTGTATAGCTGGAGTGAAAAATGTGGCTAGTTCACTCTCTTTACAACCGAAGCAGGTCCTTGCTTAATAAGTGAGTCTCCTGTACAAATAACATGTCTAAATGCCTAGATAGTAAGTGAGATAATATTTTCTCTTTAATTCATGATTATCACCCTAACATTCCAGTTCACAAAGTTCACTATTTTGTTGACATTTTGTAGTCTTAGGTTAAGAGAGTACATTGTTACATATGATAGCTTTGACATAAGATATTATTGGCAGGTGTTATGGTTATGGAGCCTATTGTTATGTTGGTGTTCTGGTTATTGGGGTAGAAGGGATAAAAAGAAAAAGCATTGCTCTCTCCCCCCCTCCCCCATTTTGCCTCTGCAAATTAGGCAAACCACAATTCGTGAACACCCAGCCCACTGACATGCCAAGTGACAAAGCATGTATAGAGTGAATCAAACCCCAGCAGCCAAGTAGAGAAGGTTAAAATGGAGATATCTTATGAAGGTACAATCCAAATACAATAAACCAAGGATATGATCTTAAACAGTCCCAATAAAGCAAATCAAGGGTATGAAATTCATATTTATATATTTATATTTTCATGGCATTCGTAGTCTGAATCACAATCTGATTGTATGGGTGGTTACCTACCAGGTAAAGCTTGTGGTTGGTCAACAAGTCGGCTAACATCCGCCACGGTGTCCTTTCAGTTGCAAGAAGCAGATCATAGAATGGTTGAAATAGTTTTACTGTCAAATAATGCAAAGAGTACACAACACATGTTTCACCCTAATTCTGGGCTCATCAGGCGTACACACTCACTGCATCCCCTCGCGGGAATCGAACCTTGGACATCAGCGCTACAGGCGATGTCTGGTGGTGGTAGGTAACCACCCATACAATCAGATTGCGATTCAGACTACGAATGCCATGAATGTAATTACCCCGATCTACATGTTGTCAAATGAACAAACCACACGTCGTGGCGCAACGTTAGAGGCATCGCCTGTAGCGCTGACATCCAAGGTTTGATTCCCGAGAGAGGATGCAGTGAGTGTGTACGCCTGATGAGCCCAGAATTAGGGCGAAACACATGTCGCGTACTCTGCATTATTTGATCGTAAAACTATTTCAACTATATATATATATATATATTATATATATATATACACACACATACTAGCAAAATACCAGTGCTTCGCAGCGGCGAAATACTGCCTTAAAATTGTTATTAAGAAGAAAAGTAAACATTTTTAAACTGAGGGAAAATATACAAATAATTATTTGTTAAGGATCTCTTTGTATACCACGTTGTCAGTTCGGCCCTCCGGTTGTAATATGACCAAGCTGTGCACTGAGCTTACTCTTGAGCATGCAACGTACAGTTGGCCATGTGAAAAGCAATCTTGCCTCAAATCAATGCCAACCTTTTGTAGGGTTTGTCCCCGAGACTTAATTGTCATTGCAAAGCAGAGCCTTACTGGAAATTGGAGGCGTTTGAATTGAAATGGGAGATCAGAGGGTATAACGGGGATGCGAGGAATAAAAAGCTCTCCCCTGAGCCACTGCCAGTAAAAATAGTTGCCTCAATTAGGTTCATTTGCAGACACGTGACCTGAAGTCTCATGCCATTACAAAGTTTCGGTGGCTGTACGCAAATCCACAAATCGGGTTTTTTGAGCCAAACCTGTTGTTTTTGTATGATCCGCTTTTTATTATTGGGATCGTACCTAGAAACAGAAGCCCTATTAAGTTGTGGATTTGCGTGCGAATATTTAGCGGCAGCGTCTCTATTAACTTATGGATTTTTCTGCGAGTATTTGGCGGCAGCGTCATAAAGTTGTTTCTGCCTAGCTGCATCAGAAAATGTACCACGCTGTCTGACACGCCTCCTTTTTACTGTTTTCTCACAGCTTGGATTGCTGCTGTCATAATCGGTTTGAGTTTCATGGTTTGTTTAAATTACGTTAGTATTTGCAGGACTTGTTGTGCTGAAGTGACATTCGGCATCTGTCAAGCATTGTAAGTATACAACCGGTTTCATCGATAACTTCGCATCCAGCTTTTGAGAGTTGAAACATTCATAAACATCAAAGTGTCCACTACTCAAATGGTCACCTGTGAATCTAACATGTTTAAGAGACATTGGCGGTTCTCCAAACGTGTAAAATAGGCACGCGGCCAACTACGTGGGAGGCGTGGGGATGGGGGACGCAATATAGGCAGGCAGCCAACTACATGGGAGGTCGGGGGACGCAGGACATAACCCCACCTCACACGGCGACCGAGCCGCAGGCTATGGACGTATATACAGTATGTACGTAAGTAGGATTCAGTTATGACCGTTACGCGTAGAATTTCTACATGAAACCTGCTTAACTTTTGTAAGTAAGCTGTAAGGAATGAGCCTGCCAAATATCAGCCTTCTACCTAACACGGGAAGTTGGAGAATTAGTGATGAGTGAGTGCTTTGCCTTTCGTCGTGTCGCAAAAGTCAATGAATGACTGCTAATGAAGTGACCAAGTTAGAAGAAGTAAGGCAGGACAAAATTTCTTTGTATACAAATCTAAAAATAGCCTACTTAATCTCCAAGAACGCGCACAAAAGCAAGGGAACGATGGGAGCACCAGAACTCTGCTCACATCGCGTCGCTTCGTACCACAAGCCGCAAGTAGTAAGTCTGTGATAAGCGGAATACCGCTACACTTTGCACTCACGGGACGGAAGGACAATCCCGACCGCTTTTATATAGTGTCTTGATAGATATATTATATATTACACTAGCTGATTACCCAGTGGTTTCGCTCACTGAGTGCAAGGGAAAAAAAATAAAATGTATTTATAAGTTTGTTAATTGCCAATTTTATTTTTCAATAAAGAGCATTTACAATAACAGAAATCAATATCAACAACATTAACATTATCATATGAGAATACAGTGATACCTTGAGATACGAGTTTAATTCGTTCCGTGACCGAGCTCGTAAGTCAAAATGCTTGTATCTCAAATTAATTTTCCCCATTGAAATGAATTGAAATGAGATTAATTCGTGTCAGCCCCCAAAAAACCACCCCAATTTTTTGTTAAATGTTTTCAAAATAAGAAAAATGTATTTATAATGAACAAATATCGTATACAAACAAAATAAAACCTAATACATAAAAGAGAATCTAAAGAAATAAACAGACGTTGGCAAAGCCGATTAGCGTATTGTAATGTTTTTTTCTTTCACTTCACTTTTGCTTAACTTAATTTTCTTTTTCACTAGTTTTTTTCTTTTTTGCCACGCTTTCATCACTTTCATTCGCATGGCGTTTCAATAGAAACCTGTCCAAGGAGCTTTGTTTAGTCCTCCCCTTTAGAATGTTTCTGAAATGAGTTAGGCAAGTGTCATTAAATAGCGCAGCTGCACGTTCAGTTTCTTTTCAGTAAAGTCAGGCGTTAGGCAAGTGACATTAAATAGCGCAGCTGCAAGTTCAGTTTCTTTTCAATAAAGTCAGTCGTTAGGCAAGCGTCATTAAATAGCACCACTGTATGATCAGTTGTAATTTTTTCAGGGTGTTTCTTTTCTTTAAAGTTCGAAACTTTTTCCCACATTGCAAACACTTCCTTTATCTCACTTTAACAGATAACCTCCTCCGCGATACCGATCTCCTGCAGAACCTCCGTATGTTGCTGAATATGTAATTCCGTCAACTCCTCTGTCGTCAGTTCCTCGGAATGTGCGGGACAAGCTCTTTGATGGCTCGTATTTCGAATTCTGGCTCGTAACTCAAGACAAAAAAATCGACCTAGTGACGGCTCGTATCTCAAAAAACTCGTACATTGGGGCACTTGTATCTCAAGGTATCACTGTATGAAGTAATATATAAGAAGCACATTGCATATAAATAAAAATTATTAAACAGTAAATCTTCTATAATACACTACCGTGGCTGTTCGTTTGTCTGTCCAGGATATTAAATCACCTGTAGTTCACAAACCGTTTCACCTATTGACTTGAAATTTGGTACACATATACTACGTGACATCTACTATTCGCTTTCGTGGTGATGATTTTATCACTCTGTATTTTTTATTTTAATTTTATTGTAGAATCAACTCTTGGCAGCACGCAGCAGGGCGGCCGTGCGCGCATGCATACGGGCGCCATTCTCATTCCCTATTACCTTCACTAATCATTCTTGAGGCAGATTGAAGACTTAAGTGCCAGATTAAGTGAAATGTTAAAGAAAACGTACTAAGTAATTGCAACACAAAAACGAACACTCAGTTTTAACGCAAAAAGATGCCGACGAAAGAAGCAGGCGGCCGCTAGGGTGGAGTAAAGAAGAGCTGCTCAGGAAGCAGCAAGCAAACGAATGCTAAACGTACAGAGAAAGAGGATGAATACTATGAATGCTCAAGTCAAGTGTATTCACTGCACATTATCGTGCAGTGCGCCGTTACTGGTATTTTGATAAAAGAATCTGAACAACAAACTGAATATCGTCCGCATAAAGATTGTAGAAGATACCATTAAAAGAATTGATCATTTGAGCTAGAGGAAGCATATACAGTGAAAACAAGAAAGGTTTAAGGACAAATCCGTGGGGCACCCAACAACTCGCAGAAGCAGAAAATATACTCGCCTATTGAGATGGAGAAACTCCTATCAGATAAATATGAGGTAAACCAAGCCAAGGCTGATTTAACCTTGCTAAGAGGTTCGTATGATCAACTATGTCAAAGGCCAAATTAAAGTCAGGCAGTACTATCACATAGAACACTTGCTTTCAGTTAATTCAAAACACTGCTGCAAGAATCATACAACAACTCTGGTTCTAAAAACTTAGAACATACTTTAAAATCAAGTGTGAGGAGGGCGGTATGGATGGACAAAATAATTCTTACTATCAGAATAACTGATATTACTGGTTCACTAGAACATTTTCAGAATTTCAAGGTGTTGGACAAGAATGGTGAAAATATCTACTCAGGAAACTATGCATAACAACAACCTATCAAGAGAAGGCCCCAGAGCAATCACAAGCAAACCATGGCCTCTGTGATTTTGAGTGTACAAATCATTCTGAAGTGGTTCTTGAAAACAAAATAGCACTCAATGACTGGTAAACTGAAGTACTTCAACCAGCAACTATATACTTTATATAGAATAAATCACAAATAATACGCTTAACAGCTTTCACAGAAAGTTAACTTGCTGAAGACTGAAAGAATAAAAACAGCTTTGCTTTTAAAAAAGGCATGTCACAGCATCTGTCTAATTAAAAGCACTGACAAAAGGCATTTTAACATCCAATAAGAGTTTAAAAAAAACAAAAAAAAAAAAAAAACAAAACCATTTCCATCAAACTTATGGTACACCACTTTGATCGATTAATCACTGCTACTTGTTAAAAACTGGATACTCTGCTTAACACTGAAAATAATGCAAGAATAAATTTGACAGAAAAAGTTCTAGTTATGCTTAATGAGTGTAAGAATTTGTTTTAACACTGAGTGAAAGTGTGTCTCAAAATGCATTCTTAAATTACTGAGAAGTGATTTTTTTCCTATGTTTTTTAAGGAATATAAACATACTGATACACTTGAGTGTCAAGTGTACACACAGTATTTTCTGTTGGGGTTTCCATATATTTCAGCAGAGAGATGAAGTTTTAATACCTACGTGTATGATAAAATATGGACACATGCCCTTTCACACTTAAGCAGAAGATACACTTTGTTGCTCCTGCCCCTAAAAAAGCATTTTTATTAATCTTATTTTACTTTAGCTATTCAAGTAGAAAAGTCTGTGCATGACTTTCACAGCACAGTTACACATATGTGAAAGTATGAATTGGCCCTCATTGATTAAGCACTTATGCTCCAGGTAAGCTCAGGTAGCCTTTCATCAGAATTAAGATATTTGTTAAATCAGTCAATTACTGTGAATTGCTGTAACAGTTAAAATATTTCATGCATTATTGTGAAAACAAACAGCCACGTTTCCTGCAAGTCACTATGTTTACATGGAACCAGTTAGCTCCTCAGCAAAGCTGTTTGTTTTATAACTGATTGGAAAAATTTGTCCAAAGCACCACTTATTTCATCTGTTAGCCTTCAACTTTATAGCAGTACATTTTGAAGGCATAAATTATCAGTTAGTGTAGTCAATAAATACGTTTGAAATTATCGACTGTATGTAGCCAAGTTTGTAGCGGTTTCAACTTTTCAGTAAAATGTTTTTTCCTGCACAGCTGGTGAAAATGTCTTTATAATGTAGGTGGTATCTACACACAAGACAACTTAAGCCTATGTCACATTAGACAACTTTTTCAGCAATTTTCAGTCTTAGTCTTCATTTACTAAGTTTAGCCAGTTAGAGGTCTGCGAAGTCAATTATCTAATGTGACATGTCTAACAACTAAGATCAACTAGTTTGCAACTGGCTAGGATAAAATCAAACAGACTTGATTTTCTCGTTATTCAAAGGTGCAGGCTGTTTAGGCCAGAGAGTTGACAACCAAATGAACCAATGAATGTTATTCTTTGTCATTATGCATTTACTTCAAGATTAAGAAACACAAGTGTTTTGACCCTCACAAACAGAACAGAAACTCTAACGTCTCATATTTTACATACCATAACCGACTGGAATAAATAATTAAAGGGCAGATGACAGACATAAAACTTTAGATTGCTGTTGAACTTGCTGCAGCTGTTAATCCTTTGTAAAGCACTGCTCTTTTAGGCGACATGCTATTGGTTATTAGAGAAACCAGGGAGCACGACTGAGCTGGAAGATCAGTACTCGGTCTGTAAACATGATTATCATCTTTTTAAGGAATCATTTTCCAGGACATTTCCAGTAGCTTTTTCCGGAAATTCATGACAGGATCTGGTCATACAGTCATACACTTTAGTCGCAGGCTTAACGCCATTTTAATTTCTCTTTGATTATGCAGGGACTTAGTGTCACCGATATGCTAAATTACATAAAGGCAACACCAATTAATGCACTGATGTATAATGGAGTTGTTTGACCTCTTTTTGTTACACACTGTTTTAAACTGCAAAACTCTTTTAAAGAAATAAATGCCTCTTGGATTGTGGAAAACTATCCAAACACTGACATATACTGAGCAATTCCATAATGTTCAGTATAGAGCGGATGATCACACCATGAAATAGGCTACCATAGTGACCTAATTTCAGTAAAAGTTACTTGCATATTACATATTATGTCATTGTTTGTATCAAATAAATTTATGTACAATGTTTGTATTAAAACTGCATAAAGTCAATTTATTGCCTATATCATGTGTATGATGCCTATAACACTAATATATGCAACAATTGGCACGCGACAAAACAAAGTCAGAGTTAACTTTCAAATGGTAGCTTTACTGGGAATACAGCAGCTGTAGAATTTGCATAAGTCAATGACAAAGATTATAATAAAGAACTTATCTTTGTGGGAAAAGAAGCAAAATACATCCATTTTAAATCATGATAGCCTTGCCATCAATACCTGAGTTGAAAACTTGGTTAAACTAGAAAGAATACTAGGAACAAAGGATAAGAGCCTGAACTCCAGCAAATTGGAAAAAAAACAATCTATAAGTCACTGTAGTGTAACCTATGAAAAAGACATCTGGTGTAGGCCTAGGTTTAGAAACAATGCTGGTGTTGCTCTTTGAGGTCTGATAAAACTGCATCCAGACCGATGACCTCTTTCTTTTTTTCAGCAACACTTTTACGATAGGCATTAGATTATGTGAGCAGTGTAAAGTCCTGTTTTCTCTCAGCCTTCTCTGCCATTGCATCTGCTTCTTCTTGCATTGCCTCAATGCTAGTGATTCTTTTCTGTCTCTTTGCTGACACTTTTTTGATTTCAGAGCAGAGCTCTTCTCTTTGCTGGCCATTTTCAGTTTCCTTTTTCTTCTTTTTTTCATCATCAAGGTATTGGACATATCGCATCCTGGCATTTCTGCAATGCTGCAAGAGGGGCTTTGGCAATACTCCATCAAATGAGCCACTAGTCAAAGAATCTTGGATTAGGCGAAGAGACATCAGAGTCCTTCCTTTCAGATTTGTAACCAGCATGTCCTTATTCACAGAGTACCCTCTTTTGACCGCTGCTTGCCCATGTGACAATGTGAACAGGTCTTTCATTGATTTCCACAGAATTGCGTACTCTGCTTTGTCACCAGCAAATCTTCCCATGAATGTGTCCAGCTGACAGGAGCTACTTCTATACCCTTGAAATTCCTCCTTATGGTGCTGCACCATTTCAGTGAGGAACATCTTGTACTCACTCAGGATTTGGTCACAGTCCTCTGCTGTATGCCATTTGGCGTTAAGAAGCAGCTGTAAGAGCTTCTCAAACATGGAGATGGCACGCCTTTCATCGCTGATCATAGTTACTGGATCTAGGCATGCCATGTGCCTTACTGCTGCATAATTCAAAGGGCATTTGTCCAGCAGTTTCTTTCCTGTTGCGGACAGGAAGGCTACACATTCTCTCCGGAATTGTTGACCCGGCAGCGGTTTTTCAAGCAGCTTCTCTGAGGCTTTCTCAAGAGCTTGTTTGGTGGCAAAGCCAAGATCCATCTCTTTCAGTGGCAAATGGAGTGTTTTGTCCAGTACATCAATTTTAAGCATTTGGACAGGTGTTTTAATGTTATCCAGTACCTCCCCTCTTCATAAAGCATGAAATCAAACTCTTCAGAAGGGCCTGAAGGTCTTTTGCCAAAAATGGCATCATGGGGGCATCAGTCTGGAAAGTCTCAAGGAAGGGTTTCAGCTGCCTTGCCACATAGGCAAAAAACAGTAATTTTGCCTCAAAAAGGGGGTCACCAACAGCCTCTCTGACCACAGTGTATGATGTTGATGTTGGCATTTTACTCTTTGGCAGTTTCTTGTAATTGTCGACAAATATTTTAACATGTGGCCACATCTTAAGTGCTCTCTCTGCCACTGGCAAGTCCTCCACCCACCTGTGAGCACAGAATTTTAGAGGGAATGTTGATGTTTTGGTAATTTCAATAAAGTCATCGCGTCTGGCTGGTGTGTCATGAAAAAGCTGCCAAAGGGCTCTTAGTTTGTCACCTATCTTCCATCCACTTTCCTTCTCGCTTTGTTGGAAGCTTCCATGAACTGTATGAAGACCACAGGTTCCTAGGTTTATCAAGCTTCTAATATCTGGGGCCTCCTTAGACCTGTCTTCTTCAAATCTCAAAACTTTTTTGTTGACACTTGGTCCATCCATCGAGATTTGCAGGAGCTTGTTTGGATCAAGTGGAGAGAGGGAAACTTTAATGCTCTCAACAAGCTTCTCTGATTGTGTGTGCCCTAGAAATTGGGAGTCCAGATAATGCACAACTACCTTTTCTTCATTATCACTCCAGTACCGCACAAGCACATCCATCTGCTCGGTCTGTGTTATTTTGTTGAGGCATTCATCAAATGAAATGGTATAGCAGTGGGACTGTCTAATGTCTTTCACTAGCTTGTCTCTGAAATATGGTGCAAGGCCAAAACACATCAGATACGCTGCTTTTGTTGCACCACATGAGAATTTTTGGGCAATTTCACTATCTGGAAACATCAGGTGAAACAATGAACCCATATCTGAACAGGAATTGAAAGAATATTTGGAAAGGGACACTTTAATCACCCAGCGGATCTCTGCTTCTAAAACAGCTTCACTCGAAAAATGAGCTCCGATTGTGGGTGTAGCTTAAGGTGGAGTTACAGAAGTTGATGGCTGGACCGCGCTGCTTCCTTGACTCTCTGATTCTGCTGCCTGTCTGATAGCTTCAGAATTTTGGGGGGGTGGGAGATTGATTGATGAAATCAGTCATGCGTGGTCCTGTGCCTTGACTTGACATGACCCTCTTGTGTCCCTGTCCTTTGGCATGGCTTTTAACAGCAGAAATGCCCATGTTGCCTACATCAAAAGCTTTCTTGCATATCTTGCAGTATGCCCGATGTACATTATCTGTCACATGTCCTATCCAGTCCCTGAACTCAGGATTTATCTTCCATTCCTCCTTAAACGTACACCTCCTTGACATGATTCTGCTTCCCCTCACTTCAGTAATTAGAAATACATTCTCTAAATTAACCATTATAGGCTACTATTTTTCCTGCAACACTGCCTATTAGTGTCAAAAACATTAAATACAGTAATGTACAAAAATGTAGGCTAAATAGAAATACTGATCCAGTACAGATTTTCTGTAGGTTAACTGTGGTAAACTTAATGTGAAAGCATACCCATATAATTCCTCTAGAGGGAGCTAACGTTCTGTGGAATAATGGAAGCAAGCTAGAATAAGAAGTTGAGCCAGGAGCGGTTAAGCGTGTTCAGTTGTGCAAATAAACGGCACAAGCCAAGTAATATTTATTGTGTGGCGATTGCTCGGCTGCAAGGATATCACACGAACCTACACAAACACACAAGAACAGGCATTTAGATGTAGGCTTCAAGTAGCCTAAGCCCTATTTGTTTTAAATGAAAGCAGTAGCTCTTAGTCTAATTCTTTTTAAGACTGTTATCGTGTTCGTGCTGTTTTAGGTTTGGTTCACTGAATTTATTTGCTTAAACAGTGGGACCACGTAAGCCTACAAAATGATTTTAGATAGATTAAGCAATTTCCTCCGGGATCAATAAAGTATTCTGATTCTGATTACCATCATTAGATAATTAGCATTATGCTAACACCTAATGGGAATTGCCATTAACAGGCTAACAGAAATTAGCATCGCCAATTTACTTGACATGTTTAATATGCGACCTGGGTCCTCATCAGACGGTATGAAGTAACAAAACTGTCAGTTGCACCATATGCACTGTGGTCATACTTACAGTCATGCACTCAGCAGAAATTTCAAGTGATGAACTGATGTTCTGTTGTTCTCCTGTCAGCCACTGACAAGCTAGAGCAACGAGGGTCAAAATTCAAATATAATTGCCTATACATGTCTCAGTAGGTGGAGACATTGCGCAGCAGAGGCCACGACCTAGCTCAGCTGTCATCATATCCAGACTTACGAACAGCAAGCTGTTTCAAACAGAAAAATTAAAAAGCGAAAACAGAAATAAAATTCCAGGACAAGAAAGATTATTTCCAGGACATTTGGCCATTTCAATCAGTTTCCAAGTCATTTCAATGACTGGAAAATAACCCTTAAAATTTTCAGGTTTTCCAGGACGCGTGGGAACACTGATGATATAGCTGCAATTTTTAGTGAAGTAATTTTACATGGTTCAGCAACAACAACAGAGATTTTGATCAGCAAACCTGACATGCCAACCGTAATGTGATATTAGTTTTAGTTAGGATGGAATGCCAACTTATCACGAAACACACAACTTGGTTTCATTTGCACATTTTTGATATTAGGAACTGCAATAGCCTTAGCTGCAGAATTATACTACTTCTTACATGTGCCCAATAAACAAATAAGCCAAAGAAAAATACACCACCAATCCGTTAGCTATTCTGTAAAGAGGAGACAGCACATTTAACAAGTACAATTTATGAGAAAAGAAAACTGCAGTTCAAACACAAGGCTTATCAATTTATTGACTGAACAACATGCAGATGAGATGTAACCGGGTGTTCTCCTCAGAGGAATACAAGACCAAATTACAATGGATACAGAAATTAAACAATAGCAGTAATAAAACAAAGGAAATGTGCATCAATCCTTTTTGCAGTTCTATACCACACTGAATGAACACGAAAATATACAGTATTGTTTGTAGTATAAAATTAAATCTTGAGTTACAGTATTATGCTGCAGAAAATTAATGACTGTTATTCCTGCATAAGAAAAGCAGTTTCACTACATATTACTTACTTTCCTTTATTTTCCAAAGGTTTACATGCATGTTGTATTTTATTCTTTAATGGACTGAAACTAATTACATATTAAATGTGTGCATCTTACTTTACCTCCACAGTCATGTGTGCCATTATAGCTCTCTGGTGTCCCTCTAATGTTTCCAGAGCAATTTGAGAAATTTCTCTTTCCGACTTTCCCATGAACATTTGACAAGCTGCGGCCAGCATTTCCTTGTTCTGTCCCTGGATCTTGACCTGGAAAGACAGAAGTTAAGAAATGAAAAAGATATATCTAGTGATAGTTGTGTTAGTGTGATATGGCATATAACATTACACTCTTCAGATTTCAGTTTATGACAGTAGCACGCAAGCACTATCTTGCCTGATCACAGAACTCCACTTACTATGGTGCCTTCATACACCTGGCAGACAATTAAAAAAAAAAAAAACCACACATGTGAAGTACTGTGGGAAACTTCTACATGAGTGGCAGCTTGCTTATTGAAAACACACTTAAGCCGGAGCAATGTAGTCAAATAGCGTTTTGCCTACCCTACTGCACCACCTTCTGAAAAATCTTTGTGCATGTATGAGAAATTTCTTCTTACCAAGTGTTGTAAAATATCAAAGTATACTGTTTAAAGCATTGTGTTCAAGACAGTAGTGTTGTCAAAACAACCAATACTTTCAGTATCAGTTGATATCAATGTTCCAAAACCAAAGGTTCTAGCTATTTCTTTGTATCGGTAGTACCAAATGACAGTCAATACTGGCCTTTTGCGTGACTGTAAGAGGAGGAATTACTCCAGCAGGCAAAGTAATAAGTGAGAAAAATGTACATAACAGCTACATGTAAATAGCTCATAGTGGTGATGATGATAAAGCACTGCATAACCACATGTCAAAAAGAAAAACAGAAGTCATGTCTAGAAATACTTTCTCTTTAAGGCAGGAGAATTTCAGCATGTGACCGCTGGAATCCGCTGGAATCAAACGTTTTTGACCAAAAATGCCAACCAAAGATAATGACAGGACACAGGAGCAAACATTGTTTGCGCTTTCAATTTTTTTCATTGAAGCATGTAAATTGATGTCATGAGTATGACTAAAGACTGTTTATATTATATATATATATATATATATATATATATATATATATAAAAAATAGATTAACATTTTTTCTCAGCCACCTAAAAAGTTCATGGGGTAATCTACAAAAACATTTTGGATGAAGTATTCCTTTCAATATCACTTGTTAACTTACACATAAATAAATTATGTATTTATTGAATTAAAAAAATCTGCTCTTTTAGTAATATAATTACAGAAACTACTTCATTACCTTCTCTTTTCAGTACATGTTCATCAGTGATGGCACATTTAACATGAGTGGAAATGCAAACATGTAATATCTCAATGTACAAAAATTAAGGCTGGCATCTGTACAACTTTAAAACATGAACAGATTGGCAACAGCAGCACGTCAGCCGCATCTCACTTTGGGTCCTTTTCCCATTCTAACTACAGGTTAGTAGCTTCAGTGAATTTTATTGCACATTTCAGTGCAGATAAACCCAAGCAGAATCAAGACACATTTTAATGCCAAGAGGAAATGTGATCCTTCTTAAATAATATACAGATACAATCGATATACAAACCTAATGTTAAAGGGGGTCTTTGAGAATACTGTTAGTGAATGTTGTATGTAACACACATCGTACTGACTAATTTGAAGGTGAAGGAAGTCACATGAGTCAAAGAAAAGAAGTTTATTAAGATGTAAGGGTCAAACCAATAAAGAATTTACTATTTCTTTTCCTGCACCTTCTGTATTTATGTACAGTATTCCCTACTGATCCAGTTGCAGGAGATGTGTCAACCGAACCGTGCTGTTGTTGTCTCTTTCTCAGCCATGCGCCAACACCACCAGTCCAAGATTTCAATCAAACCCAGTAGATACCATTTACTCCTCTGCTTTCCATTCAACCTCTTGTCAAAGCGACATCCACTCCCAGCCTCTATTTCACTCCTGCCTCCCATAAACTTCGTTCTCAAATTTCCCGACCTTTCTCCTTCCACTCCACAGCTCACTTCTCTTCCACACAGTACACACCCTTCTCCTGTCCGAGAGACCTTCTAGCTTTACTTGACCATCCATCCCACTGGTACTTGCCGTTGTTGTGCCCTCCTGCCTATTTCTCTTGCTTGCAATTCCCCAAAGTATCTGCATAGCTGGCAAACTCCAAGTAGTCTAATATTGGTGTCTTTCTCCTAGTTCCTGTACTGATCATGGTGGTAGTGTTAAGAACTTGTCTCTTAAAATTATCTTTTTTGTAATAAAAAAAAAAAAAAAATCACTCAGTTTTGATGCATGGAATCTGAAGTACAGTAATCCCTCGCTATATCGCGCTTCGACTTTCGCGGCTTCACTCTATCGCGGATTTTATATGTAAACATATTTAAATATATATCGCAGATTTTTTGCTGGTTTGTGGGTTTCAGTGGACAATGGGTCTTTTAATTTCTGGTACATGCTTCCTCAGTTGGTTTGCCCAGCTGAGTTCATACAATGGACGCTATTAGCAGATGGCTGAGAAGCTACCCAATCAGAGCACGTATTACGTATTAAATAAAACTCCTCAAATATATTGTGAGCACGGGGGCTGTTCGCACCCCTAGAGGATACGGCCGCTCGTCTAAAAAATGCTGAAAGACTACCTTCACGTTGCCTCCTTCCTTGCTGGGCTTACTTGTGGTTACTTTGTTGCGCGATAGGTTTCCCGCACGGTGCTTCGCATACTTAAAAGCTCAAACAGCCCTATTGATTTTTGATTGTTTGCTTTTCTCTCACTTGCTCTGACATTCTCTGCTCCTGATGGAGGGGGTGTGAGCAGGGGGGCTGTTCGCACCTCTAGAGGATACGGACGCTCGTCTAAAAAATGCTGAAAGACTACCTTCACATTGTTCCCTTCCTTGCAGCTGCTTTGTCAAGCGACATGCTTCCTGCACGGTGCTTCGCATACTTAAAAGCCCAAAAAGCACCTATTGATTTCTGATTGTTTGCTTTTCTCTCTCTCTCTCTCTCTCTGACATTCTCTGCTCCTGATGCGCAGTCCTTTGAAGAGGAAGATATGTTTGCATTCTTTTAATTGTGAGACGGAACTGTCATCTCTGTCTTGTCATGGAGCACGTTTAAACTTTTGAAAAAGAAACAAATGTTTGTTTGCAGTGTTTGAATAAAGTTCCTGTCTCTCTACAACCTCCTGTGTTTCTGTGCAAATCTGTGACCCAAGAATGACAACATAAAAATAACCATATACAGTAATCCCTCCTCCATCGCGAGGGTTGCGTTCCAGAGCCACCCGCGAAATAAGAAAATCCACGAAGTAGAAACCATATGTTTATATGGTTATTTTTATATTGTCATGCTTAGGTCACAGATTTGCGCAGAAACACAGGAGGTTGTAGAGAGACAGGAACGTTATTCAAACACTGCAAACAAACATTTGTCTCTTTTTCAAAAGTTTAAACTGTGCTCAATGACAAGACAGAGATGACAGTTCAGTCTCACAATTAAAAGAATGCAAACATATCTTCCTCTTCAAAGGAGCAAACAAGTCAATAGGGCTGTTTGGCTTGTAAGTATGCGAAGCACCGCGGCACAAAGCCGTTGAAGGCGGCAGCTCACACCCCCTCCGTCAGGAGCAGAGAAAGAGAGAGAGTGAGAGAGAGAGAGAGAGACAGATAAAAAAATCAATACGTGCCCTTTGAGCTTTTAAGTATGCGAAGCACCGTGCAGCATAGTTAAAAGCTGCACACAGAAGGTAGCAACGTGAAGATAATCT
This sequence comes from Erpetoichthys calabaricus, assembly GCF_900747795.2. NCBI lineage: Eukaryota > Metazoa > Chordata > Cladistia > Polypteriformes > Polypteridae > Erpetoichthys > Erpetoichthys calabaricus. The sequence continues at coordinate 161,245,728 of NC_041394.2, read as the reverse complement.
TTCAGCATTTTCAGACAAGCGTCCGTATCGTCTAGGTGTGCGAACAGCCCCCCTGCTCACACCCCCTACGTCAGGATCACAGATAGTCAGCGCAAGAGAGAGAGAGAGAAAGAAAAGTTGGGTAGCTTCTCAGCCATCTGCCAATAGCGTCCCTTGTATGAAATCAACTGGGCAAATCAACTGAGGAAGCATGTACCAGAAATTAAAAGACCCATTGTCCTCAGAAACCCGCGAAGCAGCGAAAAATCCGCCATATATATTTAAATATGCTTACATATAAAATCCGCGATGGAGTGAAGCCGCGAAAGGCGAAGTGCGATATAGCGAGGGATTACTGTAAACATATGGTTTCTACTTCGCAGAATTTCACCTTTCGCGGGGGGCTCTGGAACGCAACCCCCGCGATCGAGGAGGGATCACTGTAGTTGCATAGAGGTGGGGAGTGAGAGGGTCTGATTAGCTCAGACTTCAAGTAAGCAGAAGGTGCTGGACAATGGAGAGCAGGGTGGTGTTTTCAAGATGGGAATGTGCAGCATGAGCACAGTGAGACAGAGTAGTGGAACTGAAACAAAACTAGGCACAGAGAAACTAAATCAGCCACTGTGCTTTTAAGGGCCACTTTTTCCCCGCAGTGTGTGCGTGAATTTTCCTTATGTATAATAGCTGCTTTCTGTAGAGCACAGCTTGCAAACCCAAAGCACTAGTCAATAACTACAATGATAATAGGGCTGGTTTAAAACAACAAATTTACTTTTGAGTTCTCATTCTTTAAAACACAACTACAATTAGTACAGGCATGAGTCAAATTATTCATAATTTTTAAAGTAAAATAAATCAACATATATTAAAGGAATACTCCACTCAACAGAACAGCGTGGCTTGTTATAGTTGGGTTCATCATACTCATCACAATATGTTAGCCTATGATAAAAATTATTTCGCTTTCCTGCAAAGAAGTGTGTGTCTTTTCCCTGATCCCAGTATAATGTAGATTAAAAATGACCATGAATCAAACTGCATTTTGTCTTATGCCTCTTGCCCAAAGGATGTCTTAAACGGTTAGCAAAGGCCCTTTTATACTTGGGTGCAACAGCTGCAAGATGCGCATCCTGATCTGTTAAACGTGCAAGCGTTTAAGTGTACGACACATTTACAGAAAACTCCAGCTTTTCCAACCAATGTTTTTTCTTTGTCTTTACGCATTGATCTTGCAGATATTTTCATTTCTGTCTGCACACATTCTCATCTTTGCCCAGAATCTGGGCAATTTCTCGCCATGAATTTGTGTACAATTATATCTCTCTGTGGGCTTTTAATGCTTGACTGTACAGGAGTGAATCACTTCACACAACTGATCCTCAAATGAGACCATGTTTTCTTGTGTAGAGCATGTGGAGTTGACATGCACAGGGCCACATGGTCATAAAATTCTGGAGGCACAAGGTCATCAGTGTGAGGATCCACACACCAGAACTGAAAATAAAGTTTATATCACACACATCCTAGAAGACCCTTGTGGTGAAACAGACATGCCTAGTATAAATGGGCCTTACAAATCACTTTTCTTTTCATGGGAAAAGAATTCTATATACTTCTTGAACTAGGGAATTTGTTAACTACCTTAGGTTCTTGAAAAATCCATTTTTAACATAGATTCAAAAAATTGAATTGACATGAAAGGACTGATAAAAATTGATATATCAAAGTAATATAACAAATCTATCTATGGGAGGGGCCAAGGAGGTCGGGTGCAGTGTGAGTTGGGTGGTGGCCGAAGGCGGGGACCTTGGCGGTCCGATCCTCGGCTACAGAAGACGTGGAATGTCACCTCTCTGAAGGGGAAGGAGCCTGAGCTAGTGTGCGAAGTTGAGAGGTTCCGGCTAGATATAGTCGGACTCACCTCGATGCACAGCTTGGACTCTGGAACCAATCTCCTTGAGAGGGGCTGGACTCTGTACCACTCTGGAGTTGCCCCCGGTGAGAGGCGCCGAGCGGGTGTGGGTATACTTATTGCCCCCCGACTTGGAGCCTGTACATTGGGGTTTACCCCGGTGGACGAGAGGGTAGCCTCCCTTCGCCTTCGGGTGGGGGGACGGGTCCTAACTGTTGTTTGTGCGTATGTACCGAACAGCAGTTCGGAGTACCCACCCTTTTTGGAGTCCCTGGAGGGGGTGCTAGAGGGCATACCTTCTGGGGACTCCCTCATTCTGCTGGGAGACTTCAATGCTCACGTGGGCAATGACAGTGACACCTGGAAGGGCGTGATTGGGAGGAATGGCCCCCCCGATCTAAACCCGAGCGGTGTTTTGTTATTGGACTTCTGTGCTCGTCACGGATTGTCCATAACGAATACCATGTTCAAGCATAGGGGTGTTCATATGTGCACTTGGCACCAGGACACCCTAGGCCTGAGTTCGATGATCGACTTTGTGGTCGTGTCGTCTGACTTGCGGCCACATGTCTTGGACACTCGGGTGAAGAGAGGGGCGGAGCTGTCAACTGATCACCACCTGGTGGTGAGTTGGCTTCGATGGTGGGGGAGGATGCCGGTCAGGCGTGGTAGGCCCAAACATGTTGTGAGGGTCTGCTGGGAACGTCTGGCAGAGCCCCCTGTCAGAAGTAGCTTCAACTTCCACCTCCGGCAGAACTTTGACCATGTCCCGAGGGAGGTGGGGGACATCGAGTCCGAATGGGCCATGTTCCGTGCCTCTATTGTTGAGGCGGCTGACCGGAGGTGTGGCCGTAAGGTGGTCGGTGCCTGTCGTGGCGGCAATCCCCGAACCCGTTGGTGGACACCGGTGGTGAAGGATGCCGTCAAGCTGAAGAAGGAGTCCTACAGGACCCTTTTGTCCTGTGGGACCCTGGAGGCAGCTGATAGGTACCGGCAGGCCAAGCGGAATGCGGCTTTGGTGGTTGCTGAGGCAAAAACTCGGGCGTGGGAGGAGTTTGGGGAGGCCATGGAGAACGACTTTCGGACGGCTTCGAGGAGATTCTGGTCCACCATCCGGCGTCTCAGGAAGGGGAAGCAGTGCAGTGTCAACACTGTATATGGTGGGGATGGTGCGCTGCTGACCTCGACTCGGGACGTTGTGGGTCGGTGGGGGGAGTACTTCAAAGACCTCCTCAATCCCATTAACATGCCTTCCAATGAGGAAGCAGAGCCTGGGGACTCAGAGGTGGGCTCCCCCATCTCTGGGACTGAGGTCACCAAGGTGGTCAAAAAACTCCTTGGTGGCAGGGCCCCGGGGGTGGATGAGATACGCCCGGAGTTCCTCAAGGCTCTGGATGTTGTAGGACTGTCTTGGTTGACACGCCTCTGCAACATCGCATGGACATCAGGGACAGTGCCTCTGGATTGGCAGACTGGGGTGGTGGTCCCCCTCTTTAAGAAGGGGGACCGGAGGGTGTGTTCCAACTACAGAGGGATCACACTCCTCAGCCTCCCTGGAAAAGTTTATTCAGGGGTCCTGGAGAGGAGGGTCCGTCGGATAGTCGAGCCTCGGATTCAGGAGGAACAGTGTGGTTTTCATCCTGGTCGCGGAACAGTGGACCAGCTCTATACCCTTAGCAGGGTCCTGGAGGGTGCATGGGAGTTTGCCCAACCAGTCTACATGTGTTTTGTGGACTTGGAAAAGGCATTCGACCGTGTCCCTCGGGGAATCCTGTGGGGGGTACTCCGAGAGTATGGGGTACCGGCCCCCCTGATAACGGCTGTTCGGTCCCTGTACGATCGGTGCCAGAGCTTGGTCCGCATTGCCGGCAGTAAGTCGAACCCGTTTCCAGTGAGAGTTGGACTCCGCCAGGGCTGCCCTTTGTCACCGATTCTGTTCATAACTTTTATGGACAGAATTTCTAGGCGCAGCCAGGGCGTTGAGGGGGTCCGGTTTGGTGGGCTCAGGATTGGGTCACTGCTTTTTGCAGATGATGTTGTCCTGTTTGCTTCATCAGGCCGTGATCTTCAGCTCTCTCTGGATCGGTTCGCAGCCGAGTGTGAAGCGGCTGGAATGAGAATCAGCACCTCCAAATCCGAGACCATGGTCCTCAGCCGGAAAAGGGTGGAGTGCCCTCTCAGGGTTGGTAGCGAGATCCTGCTTCAAGTGGAGGAGTTCAAGTATCTCGGGATCTTGTTCACGAGTGAGGGAAGAATGGAGCGCGAGATCGACAGGCGGATCGGTGCGGCATCCGCAGTAATGCGGGCGCTGCATCGGTCTGTCGTGGTGAAAAAGGAGCTGAGCCGCAAGGCGAAGCTCTCAATTTACCAGTCAATCTATGTTCCTACCCTCACCTATGGTCATGAACTATGGGTAGTGACCGAAAGAACGAGATCGCGAATACAAGCGGCTGAAATGAGTTTCCTCCGCAGGGTGTCTGGGCTTTCCCTTAAAGATAGGGTGAGAAGCTCAGTCATCCAGGAGGGGCTCAGAGTAGAGCCGCTGCTCCTCCGCATCGAGAGGAGTCAGATGAGGTGGCTCGGGCATCTGATCAGGATGCCTCCTGGACGCCTCCCTGGTGAGGTGTTCCGGGCACGTCCAACCGGGAGGAGGCCCCGGGGAAGACCCAGGACACGCTGGAGGGACTATGTCTCTCGACTGGCCTGGGAACGCCTTGGGATTCTCCCGGAAGAGCTAGAAGAAGTGGCCGGGGAGAGGGAAGTCTGGGCATCTCTGCTCAAGCTGCTGCCCCCGCGACCCGACCTCGGATAAGCGGGAGACAATGGATGGATGGATGGATGGATATTTATTACTGACATTTTCCATGTGACCTTAACCTTGTATAATTTGTAATGAGCCTGAAGTTTGTTAGGGGAATGCAAACCTATGAATACTACATAGAAGAGGCCTCTGCAATTAATCTTTAACCTGGATATAGAAGTAAATACTGTCCAGTAACGGAGGAAAAAAACTACAAATATGAAAAATGTGGGATCGTGCCCAAAAAGTAAGTATTTTATCATGCTTTACCCCAACCAGACCTGTATGCAAAGAAACAGCCAAGTCTTAATGGATTTTCCTCTTTTTTGGATTTCATAAATCACAGATTATGGAATTACTGCATTATATTGTATATGATGTTTCATTTATTTGTGCGTTTATATTTTTGTTGTACTACTTTGTATACATTTCACAGTTCACTATTTCAGTTGTTTGGATTATTTTTTACGGGGATCTCAATTGATTATTGGCTCTACATTAAGAAATAGATCTTAAATACAAGCCTGAAAGAGGTGATTTAAAAGTGCAATGGCAAAATCTAGACAAGCTGAGAGAGCTTATTTTTACATGTGAGCCTGTGCACCACTCCCAGACCCTACCAGCTACATTCTAGTGTAGGACAGATTATCATCTGTATTTTGCTATGGCTAGAACACGTCTTATCTTAAAAGCCAAGGCCAGATACTCTCAAGGCAAGCTAAAAAGTCTCAATTTGCCTGATGGAGCCCCTGATCTGATAAGATGATCGATAATAGACCAAGTAACACTTGGGGATAGTTCTCATGAGGTACAAGCCAAACACCCAAGTTCAAACAAAGGCCCATGATACAAAGATTGACAACCCTGAGGGACAGACCTCTGTATTAACGATTAGCCTAAAAGGATGAGCTGATATGCACCCAAAACCCCAATAGGAAGACCTCTATTCCTTCCTTTAAAAATTTCACATCAATAGATCTAACAGTTTGCAATTTAAAATCCTGGACAAACTGATAGCCATGGTACCGTATTATAAAAGAAGAGGATACATATATTTGCATGTGTCGATCTTCCATTAACCATATGTTATAGTTTTATTTTCTATATTATTTCAACAAGTGCTTCCGAGTTATTCGTGAAAGTAAGTCTTTCACCACTTCCAAACCGCAACTGACAAAGTGTAAATGTAAAGTAGACTTTAATGTAAAATGTAGACTGACAATATTTGAATCTTGTTCATAAATTGTACAAAACTCTTCATATTTCTGGTGCCCCGCCAGAAAGTGAAACAGAAATTTCTCACTCAACTTACATTGTTGAGTTCACAAATTGTACATCCCAGCCAGAATGTGAAACACAGATTCCTCAATCAACATATACAGTGGAACCTCGGTTTGTGAGTAACTTGGTTTACGAGTGTTTTGCAAGACGAGCAAAAATTTTTAATAAATTTTCACTTGATAAACGAGCGAGGTCTTGCAGTACAAGTAGTTTGTCTGCTGAGTGTCACGTGATCACAACTGAGCTGATGGTTCTTCTCTCTCTCTCACTGCGGGATTGTGGGAAATCGTCTTCTATTCTCCGTCTGAGTCGGCGTGCCTCACTCATATAGTCAACATCCGTATGAGCGTATAGTGTTTACTACAGCATTAGCATTCTGACTGTGTGCGCACGCTCGTGTGTGTGTGTGTGTGTGTGTACGCATGTGTGCTGTGACGTGCAAGTCCCCGTCTTGCACCCTAAAACACGAAGCTGAGTCTCAGTACTTTAGCAACACAAACTTTATTCAGCTTGAAACAGCAACAGCGCGGTTATTTATACACAGACACAGCAGTCAGCCAGGGCCCTGCACATTTATAATGTTCCTTGTATCACCCATTGACTGCAGGCGCTTATAGCATGTCCGCGATCTTTTCGGATTCGCTTTTATGGAGAACTGCTACAGCGCTGGGAGACTGCGATTGCTTTGGGATGCTCTTCAGCGTGTCATCCCGTTGGGTGCAATCCCACAAGAGTTTAGAAACTCACTCACACCAGCCATGATTCTTTTCAAAGGTAAAGTGCAAGTTAATTTGTTTTATGTATTTTTACGTTTTATTTTGTATTAATCATTTTTATATGAATAGTTTTGGGTTGTGGAACAAATCATCTGAGTTTCCATTATTTCTTATGGGGAAATTCACTTTGATATACGAGTGCTTTGGACTACGAGCACGTTTCCGGAACGAACTATGCTCGCAAACTGAGGTTCCACTGTATTTAACTTGGCATCTGTTGGGAAGTGTCTTGTTGATTAATTTATTATTAATTACCAGCATTATTGAAGGTAAAACTAATAGTTAACTATGTGATTCCACCCTACATTAACCAATAACAATATACTATTGAATGACCTACTGGACTTATTAATTACACTTCTGGTTTTACGGTTATGTATAGGCTATTATATGTATTATAAATTGTGTCTATAACAAAACCCAGTTTTCTACTTAGCAGTAACAAAAAAAAGCTTGGGGGGAGATAATGTTAGGTAAAGATTAAGCGCAGGCAAAACTCCTGCAACATCAAATGTTCTATCATAATGAATGTATATTTGTATATATTTCACAAGTAAATAATTTGTCCAAAATTCCATAATAAAAAGCAAAACATCACTGTCCTTGCATCTTACACAGTCTTTGAGTTGTGTTGTCTTTTGACATGGAGCCCACAGAGTGAATGGGCTTGTTGTCTGGATGCATTTTTCAACTCAGAGTAGGACTTTTAATAAAGCTGAACACGTGTGTAAGCATGGGTTTTATAGAAACCTCTCCACTGAGGAGAATGTGTTACACCCAACAACAAGTGTTGCAAGAGCTCTTTTTTACCTGTTGGCATTTGTGCAAAAAACACTGAATCAAATGGTTTTTATTCAAAGGGGGGGGGGGGGGTTTAGTTTTGGGTTTTTTTTTCTCTATGCTCTGCATTGCAACATAGTCATATTACACATAGTAAGCTGTAAGCCTATGTTTTCCAATTGCTTGTTTCTTAGCGAGTTGTTCTAGCAACCTAAATTCATCAAAGAAATCTATAAACTACACTGTATTTTTTCTGAAACATTACCACCCTATGAAGAAACAAAGAAATAGTGTGCAATGCTTAAGTCACAAGCTGTAGACTCTGAGAACTCTTGCTATGGGTTTTCTCTTTGTAAACACATTCACAAAAGGTGAACACGGTTATTGATGGTTTATAAAGTCCAATGTTTTATTTTAGAAGGATTGTTCCATTTAGTAAGCAATTTCTACATGAACTGGGTCTTGATTTCAATTGCCATTTTAAAAGAAAGAAAAAGAAAGAAAAAAAAGAACAAAGTCAGAAAACAGTTAACAGTACAGATGTTTCCTGGTAAACAAAAAAAAAAAAAAAAAAAAAAAAAGTTATGTATCGTTTTTGTTTGATTTTTATAAAAAGGTTACATATTTGCCTTTATGCACTCTTTTCTGGCAAAAATATTCTGGTTCTGATTTTATTAGTTCCTTGGTTTATTATTTTCAAGCAGTAATAAAAAGGTGCCCTGAAGCAACTCACGCAAAATTTACAAATTTCTCATTGGATTTCAATATTAGTAATTTTCATAAGTTGTCCTGCAAGTTGCCATCAATGTTCTCATTGTGAATTAGTGTTTTCACATTGAAAGGGATTAAGAACCACCAAACATCTCTAATATGACTTAATAAAAAGTCAATCAGTTTTACGGGAAATGTACGGCTGCAAAAAACACAGATAACTGCAGAAGAGAATTTGGCTGGATTAGAATGCTCCTTTATTACATTTTAACAGGGGCACTCACTCTGCCCCAAGCCACCTTAGTCAGATTGTCATTGACCTTCAGCCCATCATCTTCAGACATAGCAACTGAAAGCATAACTGCCAGAGTCAGTGCTGACTGTATTGAAAGTTGGTTTATCTTTGAGTTATCTTCCAATTTTCATCAAAATACATTATTTTTTGAGTGATGTCACAACAAATATACATTCATTCATATATACAAACAGATAATGCTTTATTTATGTAGGTACAGCTGTGGTACCCAGTTTTGCCAGGTGAATTATTTCAAAGGAATTCTGTAAATGTAAAGTGAAAAATTATGGCATTTAGACTAATCATGATCTGTAGTTCCAATCTGTTCTTAGACTTAAGCTGTGGTGTTATAATAACTTCAAATAGAACAGAGAAACACTGCCAGTAGATTGTGATGGTGGTGTAATGGTGGAGATTACATTTGCAACCCCAAAATGCAAAAACTCTGAAGATAATGTGCCTCCATCTGGTGTCACTTGGGACTATAACAAAAATGAGTTACATTTTTTGATTAAAAGAAGGTTTCATTTCATGTACTGCAATTAAAGTTGAATTATCTGCTTGAAAGATAAGCATGGTTACCATTATCCTACCAAATTGTGACAAGCTCCTTCTCTGTTGATAGATCACACTTCATTTCATTTGCTCCTACCTGAAACTGCTCCTGGAGTGGGGAAGACTTAAATGTAAAAAAATTGTGTGCAACATTTCAATTGGCTTGAAAAACAAAGCTTTCTCTTAACTTACTTGTGCAATTCCAGTGACTGAAATTGGTACTCCATGCCTTGTGTATACCTTATCACTTTTTACATTAAGAGTCAAAGTGTTCAGAGATATTCTAAAAAAAAAAAAAAAAAAGAGAGAGACAGATTTAGGATAATACAAATTGCAGAATACTTGACACTGAATGAAGAGTACACAGTTAACCACAAAATATATCTCAATAAAAACCACATCTGCCCTAATATGCATAAAGTATAAATTAAAAAACCATGTATGCAACATCAGAAAGCTAAATTCTGTCTCAAAGATCTTCCCAGCTTCCTACAGATTTTTCTGTATTAGAACAATCCATATGAGAATGGGTCATTCAATCCAACAGAGCTTCCCAGTCCTATCCACTTAACTCATTCAAAAACATCAAGACAAGTTTTGAAGGTCCCTAAACTTCTACTTTCTACCACACTTGGTAACTTATTCAATGTGCCTATGGATCTCTGTGTGAAGATAACTTAAGGGTAAATTTCACACAAACATTAGGAAGTTTTCCAACTTTATCCCCATGTTCTTGATGAATTTATTTTAAAGTAACAGTCTTGATCCACTGTACTAATTCTCTTCATAATCTAAAACAATTCAATCATGTGTCGTCTTAATTTCCTTTTGCTTAAACTGAAAAGGCTCTTTTAATCTTTCCTATTAACTCATTCTCTGTAGCCCTAGAATCAGCCTATTTGCATTCTTCTCTAGACATTGTCTAGCACTTCTATGTCTTTTTTTTTGTAGCCTAAAGACCAAAACTGTACACAGTACTCCAGCTGAGGTATAAAGTAGTGCTGGGTGGTATGACCAAAATTCCATATCATGGTATTTTTCAAAATTATACCGGTTTCATGGTATTGGATGGTATTTTTTTCCCCATGCATGAGTGGAGGTTAACCACATTTTCCACTGCAATTACTGGTTAAGAATAACTCATTTCGCTGTCATGAGAATTGTACATTGTACAAAAATTTTTTTAATGTGCACACAAGTATTAATACAGGTTTGCATGACCCCATAAAGTGATAGTTTTCAAGGGGGCAGCACTAATGAAGAGAAGAAATCACATTGTATGACAGATGTAGTCAAAATATAGAGACTTTTTATTGAACAATGTTTGTAAACAAAAACTAAAATTGATAACATATTCTCAACCATCCAAAGAGGCATTTAGACTTAGTAAAATATCCAGAGGTGCTTGTCAAAAGTTGTATTGCACTGAACATGTCTTAGAAAAGGAATAAATAATAAATATTTTTTGTAAACCAACTACACTTTGTTAATGTTAACAATCTCTGTCCAGTGACATGAGAAAGTGACTTTTTAAACAACTTTATCATCATTAAACTGCATATTTAAACTAATAAATAATAACAATAAAATAAATAATAGTATTATTACTGGAGGTTGCACTATTACTTCCAAGACAGCAAGCCCAGGTGCATTACACAGTATTCACCAAATAAAAAAAAATAAATAAAACAAGTGCAACTTGGTGATGACATCTTTACCAACTGAACCATCATTAAGGCAAACTGCATTAATATGGACTTTGCTTCAAGCTAAGCTATATACATAAATAATAAAACTGCAACTTGCATTTATAATACTATTTGTGGTATAGCCCTATGGAATCATATTAGGGCCACAGTGAAGAAAAACAAATATGGACAGAGTGAAGAAAAATAAAAACTATGTTAAGATTAAAATCGACATTTCCACTTTATTATCAAAGTTTATTTTGTCATTAAAGTAGAATAACAAACTAAACTTCATCCTAAAATCAATGTTTAATTCATTAGATTTTCTCAAACCCCGTCATAGGTTGTGCATCACATTAAATGCTTTGTGTTAAGTGTTCCCCATCCCAGTTGTTAATCGCTACGCTCTTCTTAAACCGACTTCCTCTTGCACTAAGAGGCAGCGATCGCAGCACAGAATACATTCACTTCATGATATTCCTGATCTCTGAAAATGTAGAATGCCAAGGTAATTTTTCATGATGAAATGCATTAAAACAGGTATTAAACATGCACGGTTGTGTGGCAGTAGTGCTGCTCCCTTGCAGTAAGAGGTCCCCAGGTGTACGTTAAGTGTAGAGAACTTTATGGCAGGTGTGACAAGGTTCCAAAAAACTGGATATATGAATGAGTATCGTGCATGTTTAAAAAATATTGTATAAATGTTAGGTTCATGATCTGGTGGTCGAAGACACGAACACTGAATTCAATGGATGTTGTTCTAAGCGGACTTTCTTTATTGCATGCGTGCGGTCTCTTTCTGACGCACCAAACCTCCAGTTCCTATCCTTCCTTTTTCTTTCTCCACATAACCAATCGCCACACGATAAACATCCTCGTGAAATTAAAACTAGTTATAAACTTAGACCAGAGTGTTCAGAACTTTAAAAAAAAAAAATCGTTATACATGTTTAATTATGCCATCCATTCAGGGTTGCGCCCATCCCAGCAAGCATTGAGTGCATGGCAGGAGGAAATCCTGAACGTGGCGCCAGCACATCGCAGGGTGAATACGAGCAAAACATACACTAGCAGGGTCAATATAACATAACAAAACCCCACATCCTACATGACTTTGAAAGGAAACTGAAGCACACTGAGTAAACCCACCAGAAAAACATGCAAATTCAAGGCAGGGTACACCTGAGACACCCTTGCTGCAAGGCAGCAGGGCAACCTCCACACCACCGTGCCCCCACATGATTAATACATTCGTTAATGCATTTCATCATGAAAATTATATCAAGTATTTATCTTAGCATTCTAAATGTTCAGGGAGCAGGAATATCATGAAGTGAGTGTATTCTGTGCAGCGATCACTGCCGGCGCCTCCTCAGTACAAGAACAAGTCAGTTTAAGTAACACGTACCAATTTAACATGGCTAGGGGAATACTTAACACAAAGCATTTAATGTGCTACATAACTTATGACGGGGTTTAAGAAAATCTAGTAAATATTCATTTTACGATGAAGTTTAGTTTACAATGTTCTACTTTAATGACAAATTACGAGACTCGACTTTAATCTTGACATAAACGGCGAGAATCACGTACAAATGTCAAGAATAAAGTCAACATGATGTCACTCTATTTGAAATTTGCACCACAGCTGTCCAACTGTACACATAAGGACTACGGCCGACTATTTACATCGGGGCCATATCTCCTCCGCATGCCGGCATGCTTTGATATCTGCCATCGCAACTGTTGGAGCTCGACAACCACAGCCTTCCATTTGACATCACAGTCAAACAACTGGGACTCCTCTGTCGCCCCCGCTTCGTCCATAGGGGATATGGTCGGCGGTTTGTTTACATCAAGACCGGGAGCTCCATTCCGTCCTTGTGGTCAGCAGCACCTCGCTCCGTGGCAGCCTGAATACGCCAGCCGAGCGCCACAGAGACTAAAAACACTGCTTGGCGGCAGTCCAGACGAGACGGAAACCCTGTAGTGGGTTTCAGCGTACTTCATCCTCTGGTTAAAAGCAACACCTCGCTTAACATCAAAGTTGAACTTTTTAATGTTCAGTCCCTGGCAAATAAAGCCTGTCTAATTTATAATCACATTGTAGACAGGGGGATTGACATTATTTGTTTGACTGAGACCTGGCATAAATCCTAGGTATACTCGTTTTCAACGAGTCCTGCCCTCCTGGGTACACCTACCTTGAAAATGCCTGCAGCTCTGGACATGGCGGTGGTCTGGCTGTAATTCATCGGATTGATTTGCAATTATTGCTTCTCCCCCTTCCTAAATTCTCAACTTTTGAATGCCTGGCAATAAAATTGCAAGCATCCACTTTTTATAACAATACTTCTTATTTACTGACCACCAAAACAACACCCTGAATTCATTACGGAAATGAATGAGCTGCTCTCGTCTTTCTGTACAACATTATCAAATGTACCGATTCTTGGAGATCTGAACATACATGTGGACACTCCCTCGAATTACTCTGCTGCTCAGCTCTTAGAGCTCCTAGACTGCCTAAATCTGAGGCAACTTGTTGAGGTCCCCACTCACAACAAGGGCCATATCCTCGATTTAGTCATTACTGATTCAGTCCTCATCTCAGTCCTCCAAGTACTTAAATCTGGGCGTTTCCGATCACAAAATTGTCTCAATGGATTTACCCACAAATTCACTATACTCTAAACCACAGCACTGTATCCGCTTCAGGAACCTGAAAAAAATAAATTTGATTTAAATGCGGACATTAAGATCTTCTCTATTGCTCCCCACCTTTCTTCTGTCAGTGAATTAGTCGATTACTACAACAATGGGCTCCACAACATCCTTTAGACCCATGCCCTAGTTAAATCACGTGTGGTCTCTTTTGTAAAATCTACCCCGTGGTTTACAAGTGAGCTTCGACAGATGAAAACAGCTGGGCGAGCCCTCGAGCGGCGTTTTGTTGCAACCAGTTCAATAGTCCACAAATTAGCTTATTGGGAACACCAAAAAAACTACTCCAGGGCACTAACCACTGCCAGATCTCAATACTATTCAAATTTAAATCAATAACAGTCCTGGATATTCCAAACAACTTTTTTCCGTGATAAACCATTTACTCAATCCTCACACCTACGCCTGTAATAATTTCACAGAGGAGCAGTGCAATAATTTTATTGAATATTTCACCTCTAAAGTGAACAGCATCCGCTCCTCATTGTCTGCCTCCAGCCTTCCATCGCTGGATGTTTCTACATCAAAGCCAATGGGATGCCTTTCCCATTTCCTCTGTACCACAGGTAAAGAAGTTGAGGACATCATACAGAGAATGCATTCTTCAACGTGTTCATTGGACTTTTTCCTACTCCTCTGATAAAATCTAATGTATCAGATATAAGCCCTCTTATTGCGGACATCATTAATCACTCTCTCCAGAGCGGCTTAGTCCCACTGGCCTTGAAAACCGCAAAAATTAGACCTCAATTAAAAAAATCCTCTTTGGATCCTGAAGTGATAGCAAACTATTGTCCGAACTCCAACCTTCCATTTTTGTCTAAGGTTTTGGAAAAGGTTGTTTTGGTTCAGCTTTAGGATCACCTCAAAAAATTCAATCTGTTTAAAAAATTTCAGTCTGGTTTCCGAACTTCTCACAGCACAGAGACAGCCCTGGTCAGAGTCACCAATGACCTCCTGATGGCTGCTGACCAGGGCTCTCCATCACTCCATCATCCTAATGGACCTTACAGCTGCATTTGATATGGTAGATCATAACATTCTCCATCATCTTCATTATACAATTGGACTTTCTGGCATTGCTTTCGAGTGGTTCAAGTCCTAGCTTACAGACAGGACTGAGTATGTGGCCTTGGGGGATGCTAAATATCATACCCACACTGTCACCTGTGGAGTCCCACAAGGATCAGTCCTTGGTCCGACCTTCTTTAATATCTATACTACCCCTGGGTCACATCATCCACAAGCATGGAGTTTCATTCCATTTCTATGCCGAGGATAAGCAGCTCTATGTGAGACTGGATTTGACTTCTCTTACACCTCCATCAATGTTTTCCTCTTGCTTGGATGAGATTGAGGCCTGGATGTCCAAGAACTTCCTCAAGCTGAACAGCACCAAAACTGAAGCTCTTAATTGGCACCCCCCATCAAGTTCGTTCCTCTATAAATTGTATTTCCTTTTCTGACCGTACCATTACCCTCTACCCTTCTGTTACAAATCTGGGTGTCAAGTTAGACTCCCATCTGTCATTTGATATACATATCCATCACCTGTGTAAAATTGCATTCCTTCATCTCCAAAACATAGCCAAACTCCATCCCTACCTCTCCCTCTGTGATGCTGAAAAGCTGATTCATGCCTTTGTCTCATCCAAACTGGACTATTATAATTCACTCCTCATCGGGATACCCAACAAGAGCCTTCAAAAGCTTCAACAAATTCAAAATAGTGCTGCAAGAATCCTGATGAGGGTGTGGAATATGAACATATCTCACCAATCCTTTGGTCACTTCATTGGCTCCCTATCCATCTTCGTATCGAATACAAACTCTGTTTACTCACCAGTGTATCCATGGAAATGCTCCACAATATCTTAAAGAACTCCTTATATTACAATCCACTACAAGAAACCTCCGTTTTACAAATATCTACCGCCTTCGCCCCCCTGTGACCAAACTTCATACAATGGGAGACCACGGCTCTGGAATGCCCTACCAGAGAGCCTGAGAAAACAGCAGATTGTGGGCTGTTTTAAAAAAAACAGCTAAAGACTTTTCTATTTAGGAAAGCATATTAACAAGAATGCTATAATTATTGTTGTTTTATCTGTGTTTTTAACTTGCCTTGCCTTTGTTTAATCTTTTTATGTTGTACTTTGAGATTTACTGCTAATGTAAAGTGCCCCTATAAATAAAATGCATTATTATTATTACTATTAAAAAGCACCCAGGTACATTACACTGTATTGAAAAAAAATAAAACAAGTACAACTTGGCTTGCAGTATTATCCAGTAGTATAGAAACAGTATTCACAGATTTGAACATAATGGTCCACATCCGACCTTTTAAAACTAAAGTATCTCCAGGCAATGGACGCAACTCCTTTTTTTCGGCAAAAGTTCTTCTATGTCATCACGTTCAACTTTATCATTGTCTGCTACAGCTTCAGTTTCAGAACGTTCTCTGTCCATTTTCACCACACATGTACTACCGCATGTACTCTGTTGCATGCTTATTTAGCAGTGTAGCAGTGAAAAAGAGCCCCCGTGCAACACTTCCACTAATGCATGTACTCCGTTGTATCTGTTTAGCAGTGTAGCTGTGAAAAAGGTCCCCCCTTAAACAATTTCCCACTGCACCACATTTCGAACGTTGTTTAGGAAATTTATACCGGTGTTGCGGTATAAGAAAAATCCATATCATAAAAATAAAAACGGTTTTCGGTATGAACTGGTATACCACCCAGCACTAATTACTATAAACTTTATTAGTGTTTGAACAAGTATTCTTTTAGTATATCTTATTAAGCTAACTTGGACTTTTATTTGAGTACTTGTTGCTGTTTTTTAATTGTCCAAACACCACATATATGTAATCAAATTAAATTTTGATGATTTTCTTTATTGACTTATGAAAAGCGCTTAACTTTGTTTATAATAAATGTTAGGCAATTATAATTATTGATCCATGGGTGAACATTGCACATTTCTTTACAGGTTGCTTCTCTTTCCCACATATGCTGGTGCCTCTGCCTGTTACCCTTCTGCAGCAAGTAGTACACATACAGGGCATGTCACTCTTTAGCAGCTTCTGCATTAATTACACTATGGCATTTTCCTTCTGCCAGGGCAGCTGTGTCTCACATGGAGACTGTAAGAAGGATTTAATCCTGCTCTGACCAACTGATTCTGTTGTTCTGGTAACCACCCGGAAAAAATCTCTCAACTATATACAGTAAGAAAAATTCACCTTTTTATTGAGTTAGTATATCACTTTTGAAAAGAAGAATCAAGAGATTTCACGGTAAAATTCATGTTTGATAAGTAATACTCGATCATGGTTCTACTGAGTGGTGATGTAGAAAGTATAGTGAAATACATGCAACACATGCAATAATAAACATGAACTTGACAGAGCTAGAGCAAAGTGGAGTCAATTCCTTCTAAAAATACATAAGACAAATCATACAATGACATCACATCTCTATGTGGAAATACATCTTTTAGGCTAACAAAAATCCTCTAGGATCTTATCAGATACATTTCACTCTTTCTACTCTCTATTAGGGGTGGGCGGTATGACCAAAATTTTGTATCACGGTATTTTTCTAAATTATCCCGGTTTCACGGTATTTGACGGTATTTTTTTCCCATGCATGAGTGGATATTAACCACATTTTCCACTGCAATTACTGCAGTAGACTGGCTAAGAATAACCTATTCCACTGTCATGAGCATTGTACATTGTACAAAAAAACATTTTAATGTGCACAAAAGTGTTAATACAGGTTTGAATGGTCCCATAAAGTGATGGTTTTCAAGGGGGTGGCACTAATGAAGAGAAGGAATCACATTGCATGACAGATGCAGTCAAAATATAGAACCTTTTTATTGAACAAATTTTGCAAACAACTATTTTGACAACATATTTTCAACCATCCCATCATTAAACTGCATTATATTTAAACTAATAAAACAATAATAAAATAAATAGTGGAAATTCCAGTAATAATACTATTACTTCAAAGCTTCAAGCCCAGATACATTATACAGTATTCAAGTATTGAGAAAAAAAAAAAAGTGAATGTGTATTCACACATTTGAACATAATGAACAAGGCACTTATGAAAATCTTAGCCATTACAAATTCTGGGCAAGGAAAACCAGACGGTCAACAGCATCTGGTTTGAGTACTGCCCTGTGGCACGTGACAATGTTCCCACCAGTACTGAAAGCTCTTTCAGTACGTGTTCAGCACAAGCTACAGGAACATGTTCAGCACCACAATCAGCTGGGGTCAGATCAGCTGATCCCGGTACCTCACTTTCATTTTTGATCTCCATCTGATCACTTGCATCAAAATCGGAGTGTCTCAAACGATAGCTAGCTAGACTGAGGCATCTCACAACGTGGGAGTTTCCGACAACGTACCGTAATGCATCGATCGGCCCACAGAAAAGTTTGCCGCGCCAACTTGAAAATGTATATAAATATAAATTATATTATATATAAATTTATATAAATTATCGTCTCGCTTTGAACATCATAACTTCGAAAAATCTAAGTTGAACCATCGTAAGTAGGGGACTGACTACCTGTATTAACTGATAATAGAGATAACAGAAAACTGATTATACACACTTTCATTATACATTTCTTATTGTAGCGTCTCAGACAGGTTGAAGCCTTTTTATTTATTTTTTTTTTTTTTGAAGTGACTGTTGAATCCGACTGAGGGAAGGCGGAGTACAGCGCAGAGGAATGACAGCGGGGGCATGATAGACGCGGTAAGGGGGGGCGACACCCGGGACAGGAGAAGTGGGGAGAGTGGTGAGTTGGAGAAGGAACTGGAAGGTTGTGTGGGGGGGTTACAAAGTCGGCGTTCTTATTTCTTGACTGTTCAAATAAACTTTTGTGAGACTTTACTACGTCTGTTTTTTTTTCTTCTCGAACCGGACGCGGAGGTTGCTACATTATTACTATAGTATGTTTTTACTACCATTACTTAAAATAGTTTATTTTAATAACTATTACATACCTATGGCTGTGTGAAGCCTGTGTCCAAAGCACTGGAGTCTTGTCCAATTTTTAATTTTGACAGCCTTCTTGATGTTGGCCCCACTGTCCGTTGTGATGGCCACTTGCCTCTGCTCTGCAAGCCCCCAGGAATTGAGTGCCTCCAGCAAGCCTGCAGCAAGTAATTCGCCAGTGTGGTCATTTGGAAAATAGCTTGTTTGGAGGCAACAACTTTTCAATAGCCAGTCATAATTTATAAAATGAATCGTCAGGCTCAGATATGGCTCCATAGTGCGACTTGACCACACATCTGCTGTAGTTGAATAGTCGGTGACTGTAGCCACCTCTGCTTGTAATTTCCCTCTGTGTTCTCGGTACAAGTCGGGAATCGCCGTTTGGCTAAAGTACTTGCGACTTGGGATCACATATCTGGGATCCAGTGTCTTGATCATAGCCCTGAATCCGCCTTTCTCCACAGTACTTAACAGAACCATATCTTTGGCTATATGGACTGTAATGGCGTTGGTTATCTCGATCCACTGCTTGCTTTTTTTGTCGTAGGCAGTACTTCTAGCAAACGCGTCTACAAGTGACATCTGACTTGAATGTCCCCTAGGTTTTTCAGTTTTACCTGAGGACGTGGAGGGTGCCAATCTTAGTTCCATGCATTCATGGTACTCCAACGCATGTTTGCGGCTAAGGTGGTGCAGCAAATTGCTCGTGTTGCCGCCTCCTGCATTTACAATAAATAGTTGTTTGGCCCACATCCGACTTTTTAAAGCCAAAGTATCTCCAGACAACAGACACGGCTCCTTTCTTCGGCAAAAGTTCTTCTGTGTCATCATATTTAACTTTATCATCTGCTACAGCTTCAGTTTTACAATGTTCACCGTCCATTTTCACAGCGCAATACCTCCACTAACGCATGCGTGTTTAGCGGTGTAGCAGTGAAAAAGGTCCCCCCTTAAACAGTTTCCCGCTGCGCCAGGTTCCGAACATTGCTTAGCCTATTTTAACCGGTGTTGCGGTATGAGAAAACTCCATATCATAACGAAAATAAAAAACGTTTTTTGATATGAACCGGTATACCGCCCAGCACTACTTTTTATCCCGATTATATGTGTTAAACCTCTTACATCAATAAAATCTAGAGTCACCTTGTTTTGTTAAAGTACCTAAGTTGAACTTAGATGTATTCAGGAAATAGCTGCATTCAATGTCTTTCCTACCATTCTAAGAGTGGGTGCTTGAAAGGGCAGCTGTGGTGGAATTTTTCACAAGCCAGCCATCATTAAAAATAAATGGGAGAATGTACCACATACCTTTGTATCTGCTGAATGCAGGGAAGCACAAAAACTCGACCACCAGCAACCATAAGAGGAGGAGAGCGACAGAATCCTGGGTGGGGAGGGATTTTTGGGGGGGGGGGGAGGTTGGGGAGAAAAAAAGACTAGCATCAGAGAAAATTTTGTCTGTAATTTACAAATAAATGAGCAATTATAATCATACTTAAAATAAAACTGATTAATACTCTTATCTGAAATACAGTGCAATATACTTGTCATGCTGACAAACACCTAGATTATCAATTTCCTGCTCCCCTCCACCTATCCAACCACTTACTGAACCATCTTAATTAAGTTGCAGGGACACAGCCTATCTTGGCAGAATCAGGCAAAAATGACGAATCGGCCTCATACAGGGCACTTCAGACAACCCAACTAACCTATCAGTCACATCTTTGAAATATGGAAAGAAACAAGTTCTTGGAGAAAATCCTGTAAAGACACAAAGAATGTACAAGCTAAGCTTAGCCAGTAAGGAGGCCAAAATGTGAACCTAGTTTCCTCACTACACCACCATGACCCAAGTAGGTAGATAGATAATGCCATTCACCCATTACATGCGTCCACTCTTTCATAATGGCTGAAGCCTATGTTGGCAGCATCAGGAGAAAGGCAGGCACCACAAGAGGACAGGACAATAGTTCACTGCAATGCACACTAGCATTGTGTGGTATTACCAGGACAGGAAAATTACCAAAGATCATATTTTAAAATGGTACAGTACCTGCATTTCAGGCTTTTTATTACTGTCAGCTTTCTACTCAATTCACCACACCTCCAACCTTGACTCTACTGACACTCGCTATTGCAGCTGTGGAAAAACCGGCACTTCGTCTACTTCATGAAGTAAAACATGATCAGGACTTCACAGCTATCAAGAGGGAAGCAGCACATGCTGCAGGGCAATGGTGTGGAGCACCAGGGAGGCCGAAGTGGGGGGGTAGGTTTGCGGGTTATTACAGTTATCAGTTATTTGCTTCAGAATCATTTTACCACCTATCCAAAACTAATGCACACTCATATATATAACTATTCGATATCCAAAACACACACATTTACTTGTGTATCTACCAGCAGAATTGGATACGTTTTAATGTAATTTCAATTAAAGATCAAAACACTTAAAGCAAAAGAAACTAATCTTTAAATAATAAAGCTTACCTGACACAACCATAGCTTCATTAGGGCCACAAGTGTAAAACACCATTTTCACTTAAGAGGAGTTTCGGCTAAAAGAGGGAAAGAAAAAAATGAACCTAATGAAAACATGAAAGGTTTACAATACTAATGTGAATAATGGTATACAAAAAAAAAAAAAAGTTTGCTTTGTGACCATTATTTTTTAATGCTAAAAACCTTTAACATGTTGCATGAACCATTTTTGTTAGATTTTAAATAGAAATATATTAATGACAAATGACAGGATAATCATGTGCAGTGTTGACTGGATTTTTTTTCCAGCTCAAAAATACCACTCATTGACCAAGTGTGGCAGGTAAAACAAGATACTGTTACTCATAACAAATAGCCAAAGTGGTGTGAAGCATCACTAGAGGAGGTGCACCAAAAGGGAAACTAACTTCGACCTGGCTTTGGCCTACACCAAGCTAAAATGCACTCAACTCTCAAAGTTCAAAAATATACTTAGAAATGTCTCAAATTAAACTGAAAATACCCAACTAGGGATGGGAATCACCTTCAACCCCTGGCTTTTACAGAGCAAGGCAACAAAAAAATTCTTAATAAAAGGAGAATTTAAAAACAAAATAGAAAAAATACTCAAGTATCTCTAACAGGAGACCAAAATATTTGCTTAAAAGGCCAGGTCCAGTTCACAATCCTTAAATTGTAATCCAAGAAACAAGAGGACAATTAAATGAAAAACCAGAAAACCAAACAAAGAAATTGTAATTATAACTCACCCACCAACAAAAAGTGCATATATACAATGTACCAAAGTGCGACTGCAATTCCCATGAGCCTTTATTGCACTTAAGCAGTCCCACAATGGAGATTGACACTTGTATAACCACCAGAAAAAACAAAGAACATGGAAGAACAAGCATCCACACAAAGTAACCAAACAATAATCAAAACTGATAAAAACTACATAATTAAACATATGGGTGCCACAAGACCAGAATGTTTTGTATTCAACTAGGGGGCTCTGCCCCCTGCTCACTTCGCTCGCCAACCCCTGTGTTTGGTTTACCAGATATACAATTTATTTTTTGTATAGCCCAAAATCACACAAGAAGTGCCGCAATGGGCTTTAACAGGCCCTGCCTCTTGACAGCCCCCCAGCCTTGACCCTCTAAGAAGACCAGAAAAAACTCCAAAAAAAAAAAAAAAAAACCAAACCCTTGTAGGAAAAAAAAATGGCAGAAACCTAGGGAAAGGCAGTTCAAAGAGAGACCCCTTTTCAGGTAGGTTGGGCGTGCAGTGGGTGTCAAAAAGAGGGGGTCAATACAACACATAGAAGAGAATAAATCCTCAATACAGTATAAAAATAAAAATGATAGAAGTACGGAGTAGAATTTCACATTAGATGATATCATATAATAGGATTTGGATTTGTTTTAAGTCCTAGAGACCTCATTCATCAAGCTGCCTCCCCCATTTTGCCATTCCACATCTGAAATAGCGCTAATCCGATGAAAGGACCCCTCATTCCCACGTCCCCATTCATCAGGGATGACTTTACCTTAGGCAGGCAATCTACAATTTAAAGAGATTGTTATTTTCTTGTGAATTGTTACATATGCATTATTTTCACTTTTACTTTAAAAACTTTTGTAAAAACAATACTTGTTTCTTTATTTCCTGCCTCACGCCTGGGTACATCTCTTTCTTCCCAGACGTATAATACTGCTCGTGTTGTGAAGGGTTTTGCGGCTGAACGTACACTAAGGATATGCCTTTGGATCATTTGAAGTCTTTTTGCTGCTTGCTAGCTGCCTCTTCTGCCTGTCGCATGTCGTTGTTTGAAGAGCTCGGAGCACATGATGCTTGCCTGCCAAATGCAATCCAACAACTGCTAGCTTAGAGGTCTGTTAACTTGTTTTAAATGATGGCTCACTGCCTGGTCTCGCGTGACGTTGTAAATGCAATACCTGTCTTATTTCTGGCTCCGGGCGTGGTTGAATTCTTTCTTGCAGGATGTAGAACGCTGCTCGCGTTCGGTTGGGGTAGCTGCTGTCGCGCTGCCCTTCGATCTTTTTAAAGCCTGTACAGCCGCTGTCCTTTTTGCTACGGCCCTGGGACAATCTCTTGGCACCAAGTCTCATGTTTATGGTCCCCGCGAGACGCACCGTGGCAAGTCTCCTTGGTCTTGCGGGTCTTTAAAATGTCTTTTGAGATTATCATGTATCGTAGCCTTGCATTTGCGTTCCATTTCAGGATTTTCTTTTATATAGAGAGAGATACTTATAACAATGAAATATTCAATGTCTATTTGATAACATGGCAGGAACCAAAAATCCCCTTAACCTGCTTTTTAAATAGAAGTATGTACATTATTAAAATGGACAATATTGTGCCCTAAAATATACTGCTCAAAAAAATAAAGGAACGCTTTTTAATCAGAGTATAGCATCAAGTCAATGAAACTTTTTGGATATTGATCTGGTCAGTTAAGTAGCAGAGGGGGTTGTTATTCAGTTTCAGCTGCTTTGGTGTTAATGAAATTAACAACAGGTGCACTAGAGGGGCAACAATGAGACAATCCTCAAAACAGGAATGGTTTAACAGGTGGAGGCCACTGACATTTTTCCCTCCTCATCTGTTCTGTTTTTTCACTAGTTTTGCATTTGGCTACTGTCAGTGTCACTGCTGGCAACATGAGGCAATACCTGGACCCTACAGAGGTTGCACAGGTAGTCCAACTTCTCCAGGATGGCACATCAGTATGTGCCATTGCCAGAAGGTTTGCTGAGCCTCCCAGCACAGTCTCAAGGGCATGGAGGAGATTCCAGGAGACAGGCAGTTACTCGAGGAGAGCTGGACAGGGCAGTAGAACCCATCAGCAACACCAGTATCTGCTCCATTGGGCAAGGAGAAACAGGAGGAGCACTGCCTAAAAAATTACCTCCAGCAGGCCACTGGAGTGAATGTCTCTGACCAAACAATCAGAAACAGACTTCATGACGGTAGCCCGAGAGTCCAACAACCTCTAGTGGGTCCTGTGATCAGCTAAAAGTGTCCAGCAAGCACCAGGACCGTCTCCTCCTGAGGAGGCAGTAACAGGATCATGTTGCCACCAGTATACAGTACACTACTGCTTATGCATGACTCGGAGTGTGTGACCATAAGAAAATAGATGGATGCTTGAATAGACACCTATAGACATCTATACCATTTGCATTTTTGTTTTTTTTAATGATAAAACATGATTCCAGGAATCACACTGAAATTCTCCAGTCTCAAAAACAACTTTTTTCCCCAGACAATACTTCTGCAGCTTTTCTTTTCAAGATGATTTAATGAAGTGCAGTAGCAACACCTAGCCTGGGTTGGGAGCATGCGCTGTCAAGAAATTTTGAAGTGAAGTTTTTACACACACTTTTGTACCATATTACTGTGCTTTCCGAATTAATAAATCACTTGCAGTCATTCAGCAGTACGGTACTGACTTTCACACACTACCACTAATAGTATAAAAAAGCATGAACTGTTATTTTTTACATTTTGGCATTGACTTGGTACAGAAGTATTGGTACTTGTCACATCCCTAATTAAACAAAAACAATCATAATTAACAACATTAATATAAATAATAAAAAGGACCAAACATGAACATAAACAAATTAAACCTAAAAAATACATTATGTGAAATACACTGTTTCTCAAATTTCCACTTGATTACATTAGTATGTGCCATTGGAAAGTGCTAAATTATTTTCCATATCAAGTGTAAATAAACATTTAAATCAGTATCCTAATGTCATCTGCTTAAAAAATTGCATGTGAGCACCTGTACATCAGGTAATAATACAACTACCTTTATCAAAAGGAATGATACTAAAGTTCCTACAAAGGAAATAGGAAAATGGAGGCAAAATCCTATTTCAAAAGTGTACAAAAGTTGTTCTTGCTTAACTGAATTACATTAATTAGTATGACACTATTTTTAACATTAATAAAAAGTAACCTGCGGTGGGTTGGCGCCCTGCCCGGGATTGGTTCCCTGCCTGGAGCTCTGTGTTGGCTGGGATTGGCTCCAGCAGAACCCCCGTGACCCAGTGTTCGGATTCAGCAGGTTGGAAAATGGATGGATGGATAAAAAGTAACACATTAATGGTCATAAACTTTGTTTTTTGTCAGATTGAAATTGTTACAACAGAGTATGATCACCACTGATTCCTTAAAATAAACATTGTGCATAAAGTTTGTACACCGACGAGTACTTTGCTTCCAAAACAACATTGTCTGGTTTTGAAGGCCCCTAAAGTCCTACGGTCTACCACACTACTGGGCATCTACGTGCCTATGATTCTCTGTGTAAAGAAAAACTGACAAATGTGGGTGCAAAATTTAAGTTTAACTGTCTTCATGTTCTTGTTGAACTCATTCTAAAGTAACCATCTGGATCTACTGTACTAATTCCTTTCATAATTTTAAACACTTCAAACATGTCACCCCTTAATACCATTTTTACTTAAACTGAAAAGTCTGAATCCTTTTAATCTTTCTTTATAACTCATTCCCTGCAGTCCTTGAATCCGCCTAGTCACTCTTCCCAGGACTTATTCTAGCGCTGTTTTGTCTTTTGTTTAGCACGGAGACCAAAACTGCAAAACAGTACACCAAGTGAAGCCTCATCAGTGTGTTATAAAGCTTAAGCATAAGCTCCTTTAACTTGTATTCTACACATAGTGCTATATACTTTAACTTTCTGTTACCTCCTTTAATGGCTTCTAAACACCGTATAGAAGTCGATAGTGACAAGTCCACTACGATTCCTAAATCCTTCTCATAAGGTGTACTTTCAATTTCAAACTTCCCATTTTGTATTGAAAATATAAGTAATACTTTACATTAAATTTGCCACAAATCTGCCCAAGACTGTAACTGCCAAAGTCCATCCCTGTAATTATTCAACAAATTCTATGTTATCAGCCAATCTACCTAGCTTGGTATCCTCTGCAAACTTAACTAGCATGCTCTTCCAAAACACTGAGAACTGTATTATATTATGGTCACTTGACCCATGAGGTTCAATAACCGCACTGGTGTTTAACACTAGAATTACCAGAGTCTACGAAAAAACTCGTAGATCTGGCCCACCTTAAAACCGTTCTCACCTCTCTTTTGTCTTCTAAATGTGCCGATTAAGACAAGCCAGCAAGGAGCCGGCTATTCCATCCCCCACCGTCGCAGAACGTTCACTAAGTTTTCCCTGCTCATGCCTTGTTTGATTATCTGGGAGTAACTGAACTGCTAGAGTTTGAGTGGAAATAATAGATCGTTATTTGGAACGCACGCATTTCATAAACATTTTTCATATTTTAGTAGTAAAGGACAAAATGTAGGCATAAACTATATAATATACGAAGCCTGAAGGCCAAAGATCAACTAAACACTTTCACAAAAGATTGAAGAAAAAACAATAGTTTCCATAGAGTAATGTAAGATTTGCTGACTTGTAATCAAGCGTCCCCGGTGTACTCAAGAGTCCCCGGTTCAATCCCGACTCACTCCTATATTTGCGGTTTTCAGTAATGAGCTGCTCTTATTGTTAATATTATACAGTACACACATACACATGGTTTGCGTCTGTAACACACGGTGTACATTTATAGGACTTGTAAAAGTTTCCGTTTTTTTTTTTTTCACTTTTATTCTCTCTAAATCACAATCACGATACATACTAAGTCGCGGATAGTTGACACAGACTGATCAGCCAATCAGTGCGCAGCAGGCCTGTTGCGCCTTAGAGACCCGAGTTCGATTCCCCGCTGGAAAGAAAGAGTTATTTTTTTTTTCTTTTTAACCATATAAAGTGGTATGCACTGTCAGTCAGTCAGTCTGATCGTTGTATTTTCATGTGGGATGCTCCTTTTAAAACATTTTTAACAATTGAGACTGCAATTAACATGAACAAGTGTCTTTATAACTTATTATATAATATATATATATAAAAACAGCTAAGGGGATAGATAAATAGCTATAGCGCGTCTTTATTTGATCCAAATAACATGCGAGGTGATTGATTTACTTATGTTCCTACAGCATAAAGTCACAAGTGAACTGTTGAGCTTCCTCTGTTTGATCGTCAAGGGCATGCTCACAAATTACATGTGTAATGCCACGAAAAATACCTGCTGACACTTTAGTACGCGAGCAATGGTACAAGAATGCAGTTAGACTTTTTTTGGGCACATACACCACGCTAGTGTTTAGATCTGAACGGTGTAACGTTGGCGAGCTCTGTAAGCCGTGCTGTTTCTTTGAAGGACAGGCGATTGGCAGGATGACGCCGGACTTTTGCCTTTACACCTGGTGCAGCTGCGTTCTTCTTTTATGTGAGTCAACATTTCTTGCGGGGATGGCTACTGTTTTCTCTGATCTGACTTCACCTCTGTTATTGCGCGTCTTTATTTGAAAACAGCAGTGTCAGATCGGGGCGAGCGTGAACGCTAACTTTGAAAAGCACTATTAATTTACAGCGGTTGTTACAGACGTAAATCAAATGTATGTTTTTATTGTATAATATTAACAATAACAGCAGCTCTCTACTCAAAACGGTAAACTTGAGAAGCTGCTAGCATCGAACCCAGAAGCTCTTGATTGGGAGTCAGCAGTTGTGTGTGGGAACTGTTAACATTTGAATCTGATGATTGTATATAAAACCGTGTCAGAACTTGTGTGCGAACGAGGCTGGGAAAACTGTGGACGTGGATGTGAGTGGTGTGTGTGACCGAGAATGACTGGTGTGAAGCCTGAAGTCCAAATATCAAATAAACACTTTCACAAAATGTACAAGTATAACAGAACAAGTGCGTTTTTATTCAAGAATATAACTGAAGAAAAAAGAAAGCAGGTTGCGGTAAGCGGTTGATGCGACAGCTTGCATGGTGCAATGCTAAGAACTGCTGACTCCCAATCAAGAGCTTCTGGGTTCGATGCTGGGAGCTTTCTAAGTTTGCCATTTTGAGTAGAGAGCTGCTATTATTGTTAATAAAAACATACATTTGATTTACGTCTGTAACAACCGCTGTAAATTTATAGTGCTTGTCAAAGTTAGCGTTCACGCTCGCCCCGATCTGACACTGCTGTTTTCAAATAAAGACGCGCTATAACAGAGGTGAACTCAGATCAGAGAAAACAGAAGCCCTCCCCGCAAGAAATGTCGACTCACATAAAAGAACAACGCAGCTGCACCAGGTGTAAAGGCGAAAGTCCGGCGTCATCCTGCCAATCACCTGTCCTTCAAAGAAACAGCACGGCTTACAGAGCTCGCCAACGCTACACCATCCAGATCTAAACACTAGCGTGGTGTATGTGCCCAAAAAAAGTCTAACTGCATTCTCGTATCATTGCTCGCGTACGAAAGTGTCAGCAGGTATTTTTCGTGGCATTACACGTGTAATTTGTGAGCATGCCCTTGACGATCAAACAGAGGAAGCTCTGCAGTATACTTGTGACTTTATGCTGTAGGAAGATAAGTAAATAAAGTAAAACTAGTAAAACTAAAAAAAGACGCTAACTTTGATAAGTACTATACATTTACAGCAGCTGTTACAGTCGCAAATCAAATGTATGCTTTTATTGTATAATAATAATAATAAGAACAGCTCACTACTCAAAACGTTTACTTTGGAAGACGTTAAGACTCGAACACAGAACCTTATGAGTTGGAGTCAGCATCTCTAACCAGTATACTACCCAAGAAGGCAGGACTGCAAGCAGCACTAACCTGGTTTCTTTTTCTTCGGTTATAGCCTTAGAAAAAAGCGCATTTGTTCTGTTATACCCTAAGTTCTTGTCTATAAGCCGGACTCATGTATTAGCCGGAGACCAAAAATCATACGAATTTTTAAAATAAAATCGTATCATAGATAAGCCGGACTCATGGATAAGCCGAACGTACTATAACCTATAACTAATAGAAGGGAGGGAGGTCAGTGGTCTCACTCGCGCCCATTTAATTTCTTTAAGTGGGGAGAGAGTGTGAGATATTGGCGTCTCTCTCACTCCCTGCATGGCGCGGTTAATTGGAGCGGCCGGAGCGCGTTCTTTCTGCTCTGGGCGTCAACACGCGCGCGTAGCGGTCATTTAAATTGTGATTTTGTTAAATTTGTTAAAATGGATAATGTAAAGAAGACTCGAAAATCTTATCCCAGTCATCGAAAACTTGAAGCGGTGAGCTATGCCGAAAAGTATGGCAATGCGGCGGCAGCTAAAGAGTTCAGAACAGACGAGTCAAACATCCGGCGATGGAAAAAACAAAAGCCTGTTATAAAAGCAATGCATCCGAAGAAGCGCTGCCGTTGGTCCCGAAAAGAGTTTTGGCCGGAATTGGAGTCACAATTGAAGAC
The DNA here is from genome assembly GCF_900747795.2 of Erpetoichthys calabaricus. Classification (NCBI taxonomy): domain Eukaryota; kingdom Metazoa; phylum Chordata; class Cladistia; order Polypteriformes; family Polypteridae; genus Erpetoichthys; species Erpetoichthys calabaricus. The sequence goes on along the minus strand of NC_041394.2, from coordinate 161,216,326 downwards.
ATGGATTATCTCCAGACGCAATGAAAATAGAAGAGTGTCGACCACTGGAATTCGTTTGAAAGCGAAAGAATTGGCAAAACATTTAAAAATCAATGACTTCAAAGGCAGCAAATGTTGGTGTTTTCTGTTCATGAAAAGACACAACTTATCTGTAAGAGCCATTACATCTATTGGACAGAAGTTACCACAGGATTGGGAAGAGAAAATTGCTGTCTTTGGGGTTTTTGTCAAAAATGCGATCAATGGAGTCAATTTCGAACACATCGGGAATATGGATGAGGTCTCCATCAGTTTCGATATGCCCAGTGGTTTCACAGTTGAGACAAAGAGATCAACTGATGTCAGAATCACTACCACTGGCAATGAAAAGTGCAATTTTACTGTTGTCTTGTGTGCTACAGCCGATGGTGGAAAATGCAAACCTTTAGTGATTTTCAAACGAAAAACTATTCCTAAAGATGTCTTCCCTAAAGGTGTTGTTGTCACAGCAAATGAAAAGGGATGGGTTGACGCGGATATGGTCAGCTATTGGTTAGAAAACATTTGGCGTAAACGCAAGAATTCATTTTTTTGCCAGAAATCAGTTTTAATATACGATTCGGCTCGACCTCACATCACAGAAGAAGTCAAAGAAAAGGTGAAAAAGTATTCACAATTGGCTGTTATTCCTGGAGGACTGACATCTAAATTACAGCCACTGGATCTAAGCGTTAATAAATCTTTTAAAATCAAAATGCGTGAGAAATGGGAGGACTGGATGGTCAATGGTTACCATTCATTCACTAAGTCTGGATCAATGAAAAGGGCCTCTTATGCTGAAGTATGTCAATGGATCGACGAATGTTGGAGTGAAGTAACCGCGGATTGCATTAAAAATGGATTTAAAGCCGCGAATATCCAACCGAAGTGCTAACAGCCGTGATATCTCGTGCCACTGATAGTGAAGAAGAATCTGAAGAAGAATCCGAAGATCAAATCGAATCTGAAATTCCAGAATCTTTTAACGAGCTGTTTGATCTCTTTAATACTGAATCTGATGAAGAATTTGATGGCTTTGATTAATAAAAATTAATTTTTAAAAATGTATAACTGTTTTTAATAAATTGATTTTGTGTACGCGCTTCGCCTTTTGCGGATTTTATATGTAAGCATATTTAAATATATATCGCGGATTTTTGCGGACAATGGGTCTTTTAATTTCTGGTACATGCTTCCTCAGTTGGTTTGCCCAGTTGATTTCATACAAGGGGCGCTATTGGCAGATGGCTGAGAAGCTAGATTGCTTACTTTTCTCTCTCTGTTGCGCTGCCTATCTGTGATCCTGACGTATGGGGATTGAGCAGGGGGTCTCTCTCTCTCTCTCTCTCTCTCCTGACGGAGGGGGTGTGAGCTGCCGCCTTCAACAGCTTTGTGCCGCGGTGCTTTGCATACTTAGAAGCCAAACAGCACCATTGAATTGTTTGCTCCTTTGAAGAGGAAGATATGTTTGCATTCTTTTAATTGTGAGACTGAACTGTCATCTCTGTCTTGTCATGGAGCACAGTTTAAACTTTTGAAAAAGAGACAAATGTTTGTTTGCAGTGTTTGAATAACGTTCCTGTCTCTCTACAACCTCCTGTGTTTCTGCGCAAATCTGTGACCCAAGCATGACAATATAAAAATAACCATATAAACATATGGTTTCTACTTCGCGGATTTTCTTATTTCGCGGGTGGCTCTGGAACGCAACCCCCGCGATGGATGTATAAGCCGGACTTATGTATAAGCCGATATTCTATTTTTTCATTTTCACAACTTTTTTCCTTAGATAAGCCGCGGCTTATAGACAAGAACTTAGGGTACTTTTATCTTTTGTGAAAGTGTATAAAGATATTTGGAATTCAGGCTTCACACATTATACACTTCATGCCTACATTTTGTCAATTATTACTAAAACACGAAAAACGTTTGTTTTAACAATATGCTTACTGTGCATAAATCATTGTAGACACGGAACACACATGAAATGCAAGTGTTCCAAATAACGATATAGTATTTATAAAAGGTGTCATTTTGCATGACTTCTCACTCTATACAGCTCTAAGCAACTGACAAGTAGGTAAGCACCCTTGAGCTGAGAAAACTGTGTGCCGGTGGGGGGATGTGATAGCAGACTGCTTGCTGTTTGCTGCTTATCAACACATTTAAAGGACAAAAGATGCTGACAGAGAAGTGCAAAGCGTTTTAAGGTGGGACGGATCTACGAGTTTTTTCGTAGGCTTTGGTAAATCTAGTGTTAAACACAGTTTTAAAAAAAAAAAACTCAATGATTATATCTAAAAACTCACTCTTGTATTCCGCTATTTGCAATGTTAGTCTAGCTAATATTTGAGTAGTTAAAGTCCCCATGACTACACTATTCCACTTTTGCCTCTCTAATATTATTAAAAACAAGTAAATTGAAATTACGGTCTGCATGGAGGTTCGCAGCACAATCCAAAAATAAGTAAATTGTTTTACAAAAACGGTCAAACCAACTCTCCTTTTGTGGTCTGTCTATCCTTATTTAAAAAAAAAAAAAAAAAAAAAAAGTGTAACTATATGTTATACTCAATATCACCTTTACTATTTAGCCAGGTTTCTGCTATTTCTATTAGGGGTGGGCGGTATGACCAAAATTCTATATCACGGTATTTTTCTAAATTATCCCGGTTTCACGGTATTGGATGGTATTTTTTTCTCCCCATGCATGAGTGAATGTTAACCACATTTTCCACTGCAATTACTGCAGTAGACTGGCTAAGAATAACCTATTCCACTGTTATGAGAATTTTACATTGTACAAAAAAAACATTTTAATGTGCACACAAGTATTAACACAGGTTTGCATGGCCCCATAAAGTGATAGTTTTCAAGGGGGTGACACTAATGAAGAGAAGGAATCACATTGCATGACAGTTGCAGTCAAAATATAGAACCTTTTTATTGAACAAATTTTGCAAAAACTTGAATTATGATTTTGACAACATACAGTGGTGTGAAAAACTATTTGCCCCCTTCCTGATTTCTTATTCTTTTGCATGTTTGTCACACAAAATGTTTCTGATCATCAAACACATTTAACCATTAGTCAAATATAACACAAGTAAACACAAAATGCAGTTTTTAAATGATGGTTTTTATTATTTAGGGAGAAAAAAAATCCAAACCTACATGGCCCTGTGTGAAAAAGTAATTGCCCCCTTGTTAAAAAATAACCTAACTGTGGTGTATCACACCTGAGTTCAATTTCCGTAGCCACCCCCAGGCCTGATTACTGCCACACCTGTTTCAATCAAGAAATCACTTAAATAGGAGCTGCCTGACACAGAGAAGTAGACCAAAAGCACCTCAAAAGCTAGACATCATGCCAAGATCCAAAGAAATTCAGGAACAAATGAGAACAGAAGTAATTGAGATCTATCAGTCTGGTAAAGGTTATAAAGCCATTTCTAAAGCTTTGGGACTCCAGCGAACCACAGTGAGAGCCATTATCCACAAATGGCAAAAACATGGAACAGTGGTGAACCTTCCCAGGAGTGGCCGGCCAACCAAAATTACCCCAAGAGCGCAGAGACGACTCATCCGAGAGGTCACAAAAGACCCCAGGACAACGTCTAAAGAACTGCAGGCCTCACTTGCCTCAATTAAGGTCAGTGTTCACGACTCCACCATAAGAAAGAGACTGGGCAAAAACGGCCTGCATGGCAGATTTCCAAGACGCAAACCACTGTTAACCCCTTAACCGCCCTCTGCCGGATATATCCGGCACCGTTGTTTTATTGCTAACGCCATACTGCCGGAATTATCCGGCACATTTGCCTGTGGTTATATGAATGCCTGGCAAGTAGTATAACTGACGGTTTGGCGTGGGTATTATTACTACGTTGTATTTCGACAAGTCTGTGGTTGTTTTGGCCGGTCATGTGACGTGATTCGCATGTAACAGCTGTGAATATGGCGAAACGTAAACTGACTTCAAGTGAGGCTTTGCAGGCGATTTTGGACAGTTCTGATCATGATTGTAGCAGTTCTGAAGAAGATTTTAGCGACAGTGAGGAGTAGCAACGTGCGCTGCATGATACTGTGAATGAAGACGCATCGGATGACGGCGCTGAGTGGGTGTATCCCCAGCATCTCAGCTGGGCTGCTGCCCGTGGTGAACTACCTTTTCTGCATTCGTTTGAGGGAACGTGTGGCTTTATTGTTGATGTAAACAATTACACTGCTGAGCAGTTTTATGAGCTGTTTGTGTCACCTGATTTGATCAGACATTTTGTTCATCAGACAAATCTGTATGCAGCACAGTTTATTGAGAAAAATCCCAATTTACCTCCACATTCCCGTGTTCGTGCTTGGTTTGACACTGATGAAAACGAAATGAAAAAATTCATTGGGATTTTGATGTTGATGGGAATAATCAGAAAACCAGATATTGAGATGTACTGGTCTACACATCCTATGTATGCAACACCTATTTTTGCAGCTGTCATGACACGTAACCGATTCTCTTTGCTGCTGAAATTCTTTCATTTGAATGACAACAGAAACGAGCCAGATAAGAAAGATCCAAACCGCGACCACTTGTTCAAGCTACGTCCTTTGATTGATCATTTATTTGAAGCATTTCAGTTGCCCTACATGCCAGGACCGTCAGTTGCAGTTGATGAAAGTTTATTGTCATGGAAGGGCCGCTTACAGTTTCGACAGTATCTACCATTGAAAAGGGCATGGTTTGGTATCAAGATGTTTTGCTTAGCTGAGAATTCAGGTTACATTTATAGATTTCGTGTATACACTGGCAACTTGCACAACATTTAGTGGTCAATACTGCTTGAATAAATGTAAAAAATGTAAAAAAAATGTAAAAAAACGAAAATTGTTCAGATTTCGCCTGGCTTGGGGAATATTTAGGGAGTTGGCGGTTAAAGGGTTAAGCAAAAAGAACATTAGGGCTCGTCTCAATTTTGCTAAGAAACATCTCAATGATTGCCAAGACTTTTGGGAAAATACCTTGTGGACTGATGAGACAAAAGTTGAACTTTTTGGAAGGCAAATGTCCCGTTACATCTGGCGTAAAAGGAACACAGCATTTCAGAAAAAGAACATCATACCAACAGTAAAATATGGTGGTGGTAGTGTGATGGTCTGGGGTTGTTTTGCTGCTTCAGGACCTGGAAGGCTTGCTGTGATAGATGGAACCATGAATTCTACTGTCTACCAAAAAATCCTGTAGGAGAATGTCCGGCCATCTGTTCGTCAACTCAAGCTGAAGCGATCTTGGGTGCTGCAACAGGACAATGACCCAAAACACACCAGCAAATCCACCTCTGAATGGCTGAAGAAAAACAAAATGAAGACTTTGGAGTGGCCTAGTCAAAGTCCTTACCTGAATCCAATTGAGATGCTATGGCATGACCTTAAAAAGGCGGTTCATGCTAGACAACCCTCAAATAAAGCTGAATTACAACAATTTTGCAAAGATGAGTGGGCCAAAATTCCTCCAGAGCGCTGTAAAAGACTCATTGCAAGTTATCGCAAACGCTTGATTGCAGTTATTGCTGCTAAGGGTGGCCCAACCAGTTATTAGGTTCAGGGGGCAATTACTTTTTCACACAGGGCCATGTAGGTTTGGATTTTTTTTTCTCCCTAAATAATAAAAACCACCATTTACAAACTGCATTTTGTGTTTACTTGTGTTATATTTGACTAATGGTTAAATGTGTTTGATGATCAGAAACATTTTGTGTGACAAACATGCAAAAGAATAAGAAATCAGGAAGGGGGCAAATAGTTTTTCACACCACTGTATTTTCAACCATCCAAAGAGGCATTTAGACTTAGTAAAATATCCAGAGGTGCTTGTCAAAAGTTGTATTGCACTGAACATGTCTTAGAAAAGTAATAAATAGTAAATATTTTTTGTGAACCAACTACACTTCGTTAATGTTAACCATCTCTGTCCACTGACACGTTAGTGACTTTTTCAACAACTTCACCATCAATAAACTGCATAATATTTAAACTAATTAATAATAATAAAATAAATAATAGTTTTATTACCGATATATGCGAGTATCTACGGTAATAGTGCAGCTAAGTCGAAAAATTTATGCCTTAAAATTCATTCAAAAAAACAGAATCGACTTATCCGTGGGGCAACACAATTGTCCATAGAATTTGGGTAATCACATTGTACACTCAACGCTTCAAGGTGTTAAGTCACCGGTCATCTGCCGTTTCCCATGGTCTTTGAAATAATTATAAGCCAGCAATACTATTGCTAATTAGCTAGATTTTTTTCTAATTTCATTAAATAATTCTTTAAACTGTGAAATACTTGAATTTCAGCATTAGCTTTTGCAGGTTTTGGATAACAAACATTCCATTAGCTGCCACGTGCAACCAGATTTGGAATCAAAAGAACCAAGGCAACGCACGCTATCAATGCGATGCAAGTGCAGCCCGCGATTCAAAAAATTTCTCTGCCTACCTGTTTGTCTCGTCTGATAGTAGCTGAAAAGCAGCATCAGGAGAGAGCAGCCTGAAGTAGTCCAGCAGCGGGTGATCTGTCATGTCCAACAGCAAGCCATGCTGTCTTGTGAAGTCCGGTAGCTGCATCAGCTGTGATAATGCGATCAGCTGGCGCGGCATCGGCTGGTGTCCAATCAGCTAATGCTGGCTTCTCACTCTCTTGCTCGATTCCTGATCACTGTCAATAAAATCCGATTCTGAAAAATCAGAGTCCGACTCAGCGATAATGTGCAAAACATCGTCTGCCGAGTGTTTTCTTTTCTGCACTCGCTTCGCTCCTTTGTTACATATCAACGCCATCTTGCCTTTAAATTTGTTTACATTTAGCAACTCACGCACACGCAAGGATTAGTTGCTGAGTCAACGAGTCTAGCATTTCTCCAAGCACAGAGGGAATGCCTGTGACGTGACAGTAAGTTTTGTCGCCATTAACAGTTGATTGTCACCCTCTATCTCTGCCTACCTGTTTGTCTCGTCTGACAGTAGCTGAAAAGCAGCATCAGGAGAGAGCAGCCTGAAGTAGTCCAGCAGCGGGTGATCTGTCGTATCCTACAGCAAGCCATGTTGTCTTGTGAACTCCGGTAGCCAGTTCGGATCAATGTCTGGGTATTCCTCCCACGCGAACCTTGCCATAGCTGCATCGGCGAATGCGTTCAGCTGGCAGCCAATCAGCTGGGGCGGTATTGGCTGGTGTCCGATCAGTTGATGCCGGCTTCTTACTCTCTTGCTCAATTCCTGATCACTGTCAATAAAATCCGATTCTGAAAAATCAGAGTCCGACTCAGCGATAATGTGCAAAACATCATCTGCCGAGTGTTTTCTTTTCTGCACTCGCTTTGCTCCCTTGTTACATATTGACGCCATCTTGCCTTTGTTTACATTTCGCAACTCACGCACACGCAAGGATTAGTTGCAGAGTCAACGTGTCTAGCATTTCTCCAAGCAGAGAGGGGAATGCCTGTGACATGACAGTGAGTTTTGTCGCCATTAACAGCTGATTGTCACCCTCTATCTCCGATAGCTGTCAAGTTTTACCTTCGACTTATACGCGGGTCATAACAAATTTCGTAATTTTTGGCTTAAACAATACACTCGACTTATCTGCGAGATCGACTAATACGCGAGTATCTACGGTACTTCAAGACTTCAAGCCCAGGTGCATTACACAGTATTCACCAAATTAAAATAAAATAAAATAAAACAAGTGCAACTTTGTGATGACATCCTTACCAACTGTACCATCATTTAGGCAAACTGCATTAATCTGGACCTTGTTTCAAGCTAAGCTATATACATAAATAAAATAACTGCAACTTGCATTTACTGTATAATGCTATTTGTGGTATAGCCCTACGGAAGTGCATTAGGGCCACGGTGAAGAAAAAAAAAAAAAAAAACAGTAAAGAGGGAATTAAAAAAAAACTACCGGTATATGTCAAGATTAAAGTCAACATTACCACTTTATTTTCATAGTTTACTTCATAATTAAAGTAGAATGTCATAAACTAAACTTCATCCTAAAATCAATGTTTGATTTACTCGATTTTCTCAAACCCTGTCATAAGTTAATGCAGCACAAATGCTGTGTGTTGTGTTCCCCGACCCAGTTGTTAATCACTATGCTTCTTAAACTGACTTCCTCCGCACAAAGAGGAGGCAGCAATCACCGCACAGAATCCATTCATTTCATGGTATTCCTGCTCTCTAAAAATTTAGAATGCTAAGATAAATACTTGATATCATTTTCATGATGAAATGCATTAAAGCAGGTATTAAACAAGCACGGTAGTGAGGCGGTAGTGCTGCTCCCTGGCAGTAAGGGGTCCCCAGGTGTACGTTCAGTGTAGAGACCTTTATGGCAGGTGTGACGAGGCTCCAAAAAACTGGATGTATGAATGGGTATCGCACAGGTTTAACTTAAATATTGTGTAAATGTTGGGTTTGTGATCTGGTGGTCGGAGACACGAACACAGAATTCAATGCATGTTCTTCTGAGCGGACTTTCTTTATTGCACGCGTGCTGTCTGCCTGATGTACCAAAACCCCAGTTCCTATCCTTCCTTTTACTTTCTCCACATAACCAATCACCACACAATAAATGTCTTTGTGAAATCGAAACTAGTTATAACCTTAGCCCACGGAGTGTTCAGAACTTTAAAAATATCTTCGCTATACATGTTTAATTATGCCATCTATTCAGGGTTGCGCCCATCCCAGCAAACATTGTGTGCAAGGCAGGAGAAAATCCTGATCGAGTCGCCAGCACATCGCAGGGTGAATACTAGCAACACATACACTAGCAGGGTCAATATAGCATAACAAAATCCCACATCCTACATGACTTTGAAATGAAACTGAAGCACGCCGAGTAAACCCACCAGAAACAAATGCAAATTGAAAGCAGGGAACACCCAGGACCCCTTTGCTGCGAGGCAGCAGTGTAACCTCCATGATTAATAATACATGCTTTAATGCATTTCATCATAAAATGATATCAAGTATTTATCTTAGCATTCTAAAATGTTCTGAGAGCAGGAATATCATGAAGTGAATGTATTCTGTGCAGCGATCGCTGCGGGTGCCTCCTCAGTACAAGAGGAAGTCAGTTTAAGAAGCACGTACTCGATTTAACATGGCTCGGGGAACACTTAACAGAAAGCATTTAATGTGCTATATAAAACTTAGGACAGGGTTTGAGAAAATCTAGTAAATTAAATATTCATTTTACGATGTTCTACTTTAATGGCAAATTACGAGAATAACGTCAACATGTCGACTTTAATCTTGACATAAACGGCGAGAATAAAGTAGAAATGTCGAAAATAAAGTCAACATGTTGTCACACTATTACACAGTACCCAGGTACTTTACACAGTATTGAAAACAAATAAAACAAGCACAACTTGGCTTGCAGTATTATCCAGTAGTATAGAAACAGTATTTACACATTTGAACATAATGGTCCACATCTGACCTTTTAAAACCAAAGCATCTCCAGATAACGGACGCGACTCCTTTTTTTCGGCAAAAGTTATTCTATGTCATCAAGTTCAACTTTATCGTCTGCTACAGCTTCAGTTTCAGTTTCGGAATGTTCTCTGTCCATTTTCAGAGTGCAATACCTACACTACCACTACCTATTTAGCGGTGTAGCAGTGAAAAAGAGCCTCCATGCAACACCGCTGTGATTAGCGGTGTAGCAGTGAAAAAGGTCCCCACGTGAACAGTTTCCCACTGCGTCACGTTCCGAACGTCGTTTAGGCAATTTAAACCGGTGTTGCGGTATAACAAAAATCCATATCATAACAAAAATAAAAAACGCTTTTCAGTAAGAACCGGTATACCGCCCAGCACTAATTTCTATATCATAATTATGCTCAGCCAAAATGAGACGTAATGGGGATTGTGGAAGAGAGGTGAAAAAGAGAGTGCAGGCAGGGTGGAACAGGTGGAGAAGAGTGTTGGGAGTAATTTGTGACAGACGGGTATCAGCAAGAGTGAAAGGGAAGGTCTACATGACGGTGGTGAGACGGTGGCACTGACCAGAAAGCAGGAGACAGAGCTGAAGGTAACAGAGTTAAAAATGCTAAGATTTGCAGTGGTGTGATGAGAATGGACAGGATTAGAAACGAGTACATTAGAAGGTCAGCTCAAGTTGGACGGTTAGGATACAAAGTCAGTGAGACCAGATTGAGTTGGTTTGGACATATGCAGAGAAGAGATGCCGAGTATATTGGGAGAAGAATGTTAAGGATAGAGTTTCCAGATAAGAGGAAAAGAGGAATGCCTAATAGGAGGTTTATGGATGTGGTTAGAAAGATATGGATGTGGAAAGATATGAAAAAAGATGATCTGCTGTGGCAACCCCTAACGGGAGCAGCCGAAAGAAGAAAAAGAAGAATTTTTGATACTTCTAGCATTAAGGCGAGCTATTTTAATAGGTTTCTTATTTTACTTTTGCACTTACATTGGTATACATATTGATTTTTACACTATTTTTCATCCCTCCATGTACCATTCTAAACCTGGCCTGTCCTAAACTCCCCCAAAACATTCCATAGTTGAAACAATCCTCAACTAACCTACTCATTCACCTCCCTAACACAATGGTGCCACTATAGTTCAAATGTAACTCATCATTGTGGGAAAGGTCCCAATTATTCTAAAAGGAGTCCTTATGTCCTATAAACCTATACTCTTCTAACCTACATCAAAATTTGAGCAACATGTTAAGATTTCTAATTCCCTCAATATTAACTGGACTGTCACGTGGCAAAGCCATAACTTTGGAGAAGACTACCTTGTCAGTACTCTTCTCAGCCTGGCACCTAACTCTTTAAATTTGGATTGCACAACCAAGAGTCTGCCCTTATATATGTCATTTGTTCCAATATGGTCAATGAAAACATGATCCTCCCCCACTCTGGCCAAGAGCCTATCCTCCATTCCAAGGAGCTCTCCCATCTGTTCATCCAGAAGGCAACATACTGTTAGACTCTCTGTCTCTTAAGCACACCAGTGCTTTAAAACTCCTTAATGATCAAGTCCCCCACTATCATCACATAATACAGTTGCCAGTGAACACTTGCTGCTTTAACCATTTTAAGTATTGATGGTGTTGCTTGAAGCTGGGATTGTTTCTGGTTACAGGCATGTTGGTAGGCTGGTTAACACAGAGCCTTTTTATAAAAGAAAACAAGTTTGTAAAAAAGTTGAATTTAAAACCAAAGGGTTTCTACTCTTAGGAGTTTTTGCTATGTTCCTATCAGAACTGTAGTTATCGGCAGACAAAAGTCCATTAGTGCTTTTCACATTGTTTTAATAATGTAATTTTATTGTACAGAGTCATGTGTATCTTCACTTTCATATGCTAGGACTAAATAGGTCATGTCATGTATACAAATGTTAATGTAATTGCAAGGTAAATATACTATTTTGTGTTCAGGTGTAAGCCTAACATTTAGTATTATTTTAAAGGAATCGTGTTAATTTTTTTTTTCCTGCAGCTCACTTGACTTGTTGACAACTACAGCTGTCACCCTCAAAAAAAAAAAAAAAAAAGAGAAGCATTGTGCTTACATTATCAAAACAGATTTATTAACCTTTATAAACAATATATTTCTACCTTTTTCCTGCTTTTGTTCTGGATAGGCAGCAGCTCCCCACTACCCACAAATGAACAAAAGACTAGCGTAATGCCTGTATGACTAGAGAATTAGCTGAACATGTGAACTGAAGTTTAGGACTGCAAGGAGAAAATCATTAAATGAAATGAGTTAACAAGGTAAACCATAATAGATAAAACAGTAACAGAAACTTGCAACACCAATTGGAAACAAATATAATGAAAGAAGTTCTATGATGGGCGTTTAGAAAAATAAAAAAGCAACAAGCAACTCCAGAAGTAATACTGCATTTCAGATGTCTATTGATGGTGTATTAAATGCCTTATACATCTCTTTCATTTCCCTAACTCGCCTTCTCTAACACAGACACTGAAATAAACCTTTGACTATCTTCCCTGTAACAGATGCTAGCTGACACAGTCATTTAAATACTACTAGATTAGACTTGTTTAAAGTAAATGTAAAATAAGATGTATTTAATGTTTAGTGTTCCAACACTGAGCTGCAGCAGATGCAATACAAAACTTAATTAAAATAAATTAATTTTTTTGGTTCAAGCATTCATCAGTGTTTGAATCCTTTTAATTCGGTTCTGGGGAGCAGATCATTAAAAATGGTAATCATATTTTCTGAAGTTATTAAAACGATTCCTTTAACACCACGTAAATGTGAAGATACACTATTTTCACTAACGATATTGACGTTTAGTTTCTTCTAAGTTCCACCATGCAATAAGTGGTTCAGTAAGTTTCATGCCATTTTTAGGTTCTTATGTACACGTGGGTATCATCCCTCTCCAAAAAATACGCTATTCTGCCTGCTCTAATTCTAAAATATCTAGTATTTGCGAGTGCATGACTGCTATAGTTATAGCAATGTCCGTTTTCTGCATTGTACTCATTAAGTATGTAAGCAGGTTCAGAACGATGACTGCTGATGCTGCTTGCATATGGGTATAAAACATAAAAACGAATTACAACAGTTAAAGCAAAGCAATGTTTTGCTTTTTCAAGATGTTTGCTGGGGCATCCCTTTTGCACTGAAACAATAAAAGGAAATTTAAAGTCATCAAGTCTATAATCGCCACTCAAAGGTTTCATCTAATGAAAAGTCAAAAGCCGAACTGCTGAGAATCCAATTTTCTTTCCATTTATTTGTAAGCATTGAATCGGTTTATCATATTGTTTATTGTAGAACCCAAATAACTCAGTACAAACACTAAAGTTTACATCTCATAAACGTTAAGCACTAAGCAATGTATCAACCATATGCTTTTAGTGGATATTTTCCTCTGCTGAAAACAATTTTGAATTTATTATATTGAGAACTGTAGTTTCTCAGTATTTAAAATTCATAAACGTTTCCAAACGAAAAAAACAACAAATCACAACACAGTCCAAAATCTAAAATGTGACTCAAACCGGCAACAATCTATGGGACATAAAGTGGACTCCAGAAGTCGGGGAAAGCGTTTATCATGGACTCACCTGCTGCAATATCGACGAGCTTTTGTTTATTTTAAAAACACAGTAAGCGCACCAATTTTTAAATGTGAACCCAAGGCCTGTGGGCTTCTTCTCTCGCACCCTAGAAGCAGCTCCTATGAAAACAAAGGTTACGCCCATATCAGGAAAGCAGTCATAATCGATGACCAGTACGGCAGCGACCTCTAAAGTACAGGAGGAAGACTAGCATGCATTTATCTTTTCTTAGCCATTTTCCATATTTCTCAAATTCCCTTCACCCAAATTCAAAAAAAAGTTGCAATTTGAAGCCTACCATATCTTGTCCGTAATTTACTTCGTTGGCATGATATTCTTGAACATGATGCATTTCTAAAAACTAAAAAATGGTATGGGCTCACGTAAAAATGTGCAGTTTCTATCAGTCTCAAATCAATTTTATTATTAATTATAAACATACTCTGACTAATTTTAGAGATGCGAAGGACTTGTATCTCCACATCATCAAATACAAGGCAGGAGTCAACTTTGGACAATTAGTCCAGTCATAGGTTATAAAGATTTTGAAGAAGAAAAAAAAAACTAGTATTTTTACATTTGCTTACAACTTCTTAAATTTAATATCCATTAAAGAATCTGTATAACAACAAAATAGGGCAATTTCAGCTTTATTTATTCAAAAAATAAAATTTTTTAAACATTTTTGAAAATTTAAAAATTTAAAAAAATAAAAATTTGTTAAATTAGTGTTATGAATATAAATGTGGTATTAACCCAAAAGAACCAAGTTAACAATTAATTGTGTACTTGAGCTTATAGCTCTTGATGTTAAATATAATTAAAAAAAAAAAAAATACATTTACTTCAAGTGTATTCAAGATACAATTATGGATTTCCTGCCCTGTACCTGTGCAAGGATAGAATACAGCTCCCTCAATTGAAATAAATACACAAGAAAACGGATGGATAGTGATGATTCCATAGTATTTATCATTTATACAACACCAGAAAAAAAATGTACATGCCCCATTAATACCATAACATACAGTATCATTTTCTCAAGACACATGCACGTGCACACATATTGTTAGACTTGTTAAACACAAACCTAACACTCTCTCTGAATACTGGAAACATGTATGCTGTGTGTATAGTTCATTGTTGCTGTCATATTTACTGTGTATGACACAAAAAATGTTATAAGGACCACTGATGACACGTTTTATCTGATTTCCAGCAATAAAAAAAGAGACCCCCTCCAGGGTCTCCTCAACCTGCTCCCTACTCTCGCTACAGATCACAATGTCATCAGCAAACATCATAGTCGTGTCAAATCTCGTCTGTTAACCTGTCCATCACCATTGCAAATAAGAAAGGGCTCAGAGCTGATCCCTGATGTAATCCCACCTCCACCTTGAATGCATCCATCACTCCTACCACAGACCTCACCACTGTCGTACTTCCCTCGTATATATCCTGTACAACTCTTACATACTTCTCTGCCACTCCCAACTTCCTCATACAATACCACAACTCCTCTCGAAGGCACCCTGTCATATGCTTTCTCCAGGTCCACAAAGACGCAATGCAACTCCTTTTGGCCTTCTCTATACTTCAACAACACCCTCAGAGCAAACATTGCATCTGTGGTGCTCTTTCTTGGCATGAAACCATACTGCTGCTCACTAATCATCACCTCACTTCTTAACCTAGCTTCCACTACTCTTTCCCATAACTTCATGCTGTGGCTCATCAATTTTATCCCCCTGTAGTTACTACAGTTCTGCACATCCCCCTCATTCTTAAATATCGGCACCAGTACACTTCTTCTCCACTCCTCGGGCATCCTCTCACTTTCCAAGATTCCATTTAAACAATCTGGTTAAAAACTCCACTGCCATCTCTCCTAAACACCTCCATGCTTCCACAGGTATGTCATCTGGACCAACGGCTTTTACATTCTTCATCCTCTTCATAGCTGTCCTTACTTCCTCCTTGCTAATCCGTTGCACTTCCTGATTCACTATCGCCACATCATCTAACCTCTTCTCTCTCTCTCATTCTCTTCATTCATAAGCATCTCAAAGTACTCTTTCCATCTGCTCAACAGACTCTCCTCGCTTGTGAATACGTTTCCATCTTTATCCTTTATTACCCTAACCTGCTGCACATCTTTCCCACCTCTGTTCCTCTGTCTAGCCAATCGGTACAGGTCCTTTTTTTCCTCTTTAGTGTCCAACCTCTCATACAACTCATCATACGCTTTTTCTTTAGCCTTCACCACCTCTCTCTTCACCTTGCGCCTTATCTCCTTGTACTCTTATCTACTTTCCGCATCTCTCCGATTATCCCCACTTCTTCATTGCCATCATCTTCGTCTGTATACTCTCCTGTACTTCTCCATTCCACCTCCAGGTTTCCTTTTCCTCCTTCCTCTGTTGAGATGTTGTTTTAGTTTGGGAAAATGGTTCAAAGGTTTTAACAGAAAATAAGCAGGCAAGAATCAGAGAGGAAAGGTCCAATACTTCAATTGTTTACTTGTTCAAATATAATATCAGTTACATACAATATAATAGCAATATACATGCAGATATAGGAATTGTACTATTAACTTACAGTAATATATATATATGACTTATACTATACTTACAGTAATATCAAAAGACCCAGAGCCATCATCCTAGACCAGTAGACTGAGGGAGCCCGCATGTCAGTCTCGTCAGAGGATCAACTCGTGAGCCTGGTCCAATACCGGGCGGTGTGCACGTTCCCCACGGTTGAGCTTCCAAAGAAACTGAGGGCGGAACCTTCCCTTATATACTAATTGAGTGTCCTTACCCAAAATGGCTTACGTGTAAGCAGTGTATACAGAAGTGATCAGTTTCTGCACACCTTCTTCCCACGGGACATCTTATTGTTTTTCTTCTACTTGGCCCTCACTGAGATGGTGCCTAGTATCAGAAGACACACAATAACAAGCGTTGCTTGCAATGAAGCCCCTCGAAGTGAAAAACAAGTACATGGCCTTGACTGTATTCCCATAACATTCTGAAACTCTTTATGAGAAGCAAGTTTTTGCACATTCTTTCGCTATCATCCCAAACATTCCAATCTTTGTAGCTGGTTTTGCACTGAAGCGACCAACCCCCCCTCTTACTCCTTTATTTCATTCCTTCTCCTGTTACAGAGAAAACCTTTTTTATTACAGATGTCACGCCAAGCACCCTTCTTGCTGTCACCCTTACTACATCTGCTGTAGTTTCCCAACTGTCTGGTAATTCTTCACTACCACCCAGTGCCTGTCTCACCTTCTCCCTAAACTCAACCTTGCAGTCATCCTTTTTCAACTTCCACCATTTGATCCTTGGCTCTGCCCTCACTCTCTTCCTCCTCTTGATCTCCAACGTCATCCTACAGACCACCTTCCTATGCTGCTTAACTACACTTTCCCCTGCCACAACTTTGCAGTCTTCAATCTCCTTCAGATTGACTCTTCTGCATAGGATGTAATCTACCTGTGTGCATCTTCCTCCACTCTTGTACATCACCCTATGTTCCTCCCTCTTCTTAAAATATGTATTCACCACAGCCATGTCCATCATTTTGGCAAAATCCACTATCCTCTGACCTTCTTCATTCCTCTCCTTAACACCATACCTACCCTTCACCTCCTCCTCTCCTCTGTTCCCTTCACCAACATGTCCATTGAAATCCGCTCCAATCACCACTTTCTGTCCCTTGGTACACTGTTCATCACTTCATCCAACTCACTCCAAAAATCTTCTTTCTCATCCATTGCACACCCAACTTGCGGGGCATATGCACTAACAGCATTCATCATCACACCTCCAATTTCCAGCTTCATAATCATTACTCTGCCTGACACTCTTTTCACCTCCAAAACACTCTTGACATACTGTTCCTTCAGAATAACCCCTACTCCATTTCTCCTCTCATCCACACCGTGATAGAACAATTTGAATCCACCTCCAATCCACCTGGCCTTACTCCCCTTAGTCTCTTGCACGCACAATATATCAACCTTCCTTCTCTCTTCCTTCTCTCCATCATATGTGCTAACTCTCTCCCCTTGCCAGTCATACTGCCAACATTCAAAGTTCCTACCATCAGTTCCACTCTCTTTACCTTCCTCCTCTCCTCCTGTCTTTGGACACGTCTCTCCCCTCTTCTTCGGCCAACAGTAGCCCAATTTCTGCCAGCACCCTGTTGACTAACAGTACTGGTGGCGGTCGTTGTTAACCCGGGGCTCGACCGATCCGGTATGGAAATTTGTATTGTTGTCCACATATTGATTTGGCAAAATGTTACACTGGATGCCCTTCCTGACGTAACCCTCCCCGTTTATCTGGGCTTGGGACCGGCATGAAGAAACACACTGGTTTGTGCATCCCCTATGAATGTTATAAAAATAATCTGTTTTTCAACCAAAATAGTTAGTCAAAATAGAGCATTTCAGCAGGAGTTGGAGGGCACATGCTCTCAGTGACATTAATAAGGTTGCTGAGGAAGTAGCCACCTCAACAAGAGTATGACACGGTACCTCAGGACCAGCTTTTAATGTTAAGAAAACTGCAGCACATTTACTTTTTGTTGAAGGCAGACAGTCTCTTCAACCATTATTCTCAACAATTTTACACATGGAAGAGAAAATCATACTGTACATACTAAACGCACCACAGGCTGATAAAGTAATTGCCTAGGAAGGCCTTGCAGCTGCTGATTAAAATGGTCCAGTTTACCACTAAAGGCTGCATTCTCATTCATACAGAACATTTATGGAAAATTATATCTGAAGAGAACACTGACCATCACTACAAATCCCAGCAACAAGTGATCAGCTTTTCTGGCAGCAACAAACACACATCACAGCTCTCAATGCTATACATCACAAACTTTTACCCTACCTCATTCCACTGCCTTATTTCATACATTTATCGGTTTCATATGTAACTAAGACTCCAGACAAAACTGAGTAAGCACCTTCACTGTAAGTTTGTTCCTGCTACTTACTTGTTATTATTGACCATTTTTGAGGATCTGTTACTTGTATTGTTAGGTATTTACATATTCTGTCAAGTTCATAATGTATATATATATCTGATGTTTATATCTTAAATTAGAAACTGTTGCCTATTTTTTTTACTGATGTTATTTGTTTTGGTTATTGTTAATGTCCCGGCGTACTTATCGATCAGTAAGTGTTGGCAAGACATCAGGAAAAGGATATGCGTGACCGTGAAAGAGGTATATTTGTGAAAAAACAAATATTTTTATTGTTCATAATCCATTATTAATAAATAATTAAAACATCCAAGTGCACTTTAAAAAAAATAACGCTGTGCTCAGAAAAAAAAGTAATTCAAAAAAGCAGAGTAAATAGGTTCAATAAAAAGGACGCATATAAATATTACTTTACAATATGCGTTCCTTTGCTGGCTCGCGTCTTTCCAAATTTCCTTATACTTCCTAATAACGATAAAAATACCCCATAGTAGCGCTGCTTAAATAATGTTCAGCCCAGAAGCCTTTTAGTGTACGGTTGATAAACTCCCGCCATCACCCATATACTCAAAGAGGTAACTTACAGCCTTTCCTCGGCTACCTGAGGGAACACCAATCGGCGGAGTCTCAAAGCATAAAACCATCCATCCCTTTGTGTTAATAACTTAGGCTTTTATCATTTCTCCATTCTCTCAGTTGACACTGGCTGAAGCACACCGTTGTACCACTGCCGTGTACACGCGCTCTCTAAATAGCGCGTGGATATTTCACCCTGGCTGTCTTCGCCACGTGCATTAGAGCCCCTTTCCCCAAGAGAAACTAAAAGCGAGAACTCCGTCCCACACCGGCAAATGCATACTCGACGCTAGAGAATCTCCTACAAAGAGGCCTCGGAAATGATCGAGACTCTATAAACTGTCGGTAGGCCTCCTAAGCCGAACTTGCCGATCACCGATCCACCTCACAAACGATACCCGCCGCATTCCAAGTGGACAGACGGTGCCATCAGCTGCGGTAAGTATACACCTGCCACACTTTAAACTCACTTGTTGCAATACGCCCTCCGTCACAGTTATGTATATCTGCACAACTTGAGTCTACAAGTTCAGTCCAGAAGTGCTACAGTGACTGCAGATTTTAGTTTCAATTCTGTTTGTTAATTAGAAGCCATTTCCCGCTTTATTCTGCCACATTACATCATTCTTATGCTGTAAATACTACCTTTCTGATGACAGTCTACAAATTAGACCAAGAACAGATTAGTAGATTCATCAATTCATTCCTTCAATTTCTTTACAGTTTTTTTATTATAACAGATGCTTCATGATTAATACATAAAGCTATACATGGGACCAAGTTATGTAGTGATCATTTCTGATTTTCAGCTTGTTAATTGACAGCTTTAAGAAAACAAGACATGGTTAGCACAGTGAATTAAATTGTTTAAGACTAAAAGAAGCAGTTAATTAGTGGGTAGCATGTTAACTAAACTAAAGCACAACAATGTTGCTTGAGCAATTATTGGTTTCAGCACCAATAACTTTGTTTTTAATTAAGAATGTGTGTTGAAAGAAGAAAAAAAAATGCCACCTTTGTGGCTCACCAAGACCAAACTTGGAAGATCCTACAACTATGTCCATGTACTACTGTATACATTTTTGATATTTCCATACTTTTATGGACACATAAATGTTCCTGAGGATATAAAACCAGGAAATGCTTTATTAGCATCTGTGCACATTCTTTTATTTTTATTTTTTAGTGAATTTATTAAAGCCATAGTAACAAGTCAAACTTAACAAACTAAATTCAGTTCAACCCCCTCCTCAAGAGAAAGAGAGGAAGGCCAATAGCCAGAGTAAAACTTTTAAGAGTAGAAAAGAGGAAGGATAATCCTTTCCCCAAACATAAAAGCTTATTCTAAAATGTTATTGATTAGATCGTGCCAGATTTAAAAAAAAATTTGAACAGATCCACTAAGTGACAATTTGCTTTTTTTCCAATTCCAAATAGTATATAACATCAGTTACCTACTGACTTAAAAAGCTGGTCTAGGATTCTTCTAGTTGAGCAAGATAAGTCTATGTGCTAGTAGTGAATTAAAGGCATTTACAGTTTGTTAGTCCTCTACTTTATGTCCATCTGGCATTTAAAAACTTTGGTCCAGAATGATGTTAATTTGGTGCACTCCCA
Organism: Erpetoichthys calabaricus; assembly: GCF_900747795.2. Classification (NCBI taxonomy): domain Eukaryota; kingdom Metazoa; phylum Chordata; class Cladistia; order Polypteriformes; family Polypteridae; genus Erpetoichthys; species Erpetoichthys calabaricus. Next base: position 161,195,970 of record NC_041394.2, on the reverse strand, counting down.
ACACGTTGCCCACAGAGGCTACAGCTCAATTGCAATGTTTACAGATTGGATCTTGCCCTGGAAACATTTAGGACAATTTTAAATGAGATACATGTGCTCAATTAAAGTTTTTAAGTTTAATTATTGTATGCTATGCACATATGGAGCTAGAGTGAATTCTGTGCATGGCTGCCTTCCACTCTTTTTCTGAAATGTTGAGTAAGAGATCCTTTTCCCACTGTACTCTGGGATCTTTGAGGGAAAGGGACTTTAAAATGTAAATGTTTTTATATATTATAGAAATGCTGTCTGAGTCCTCAAGACTGATCATTATTTCTTCTGGAATAGAAATTGGTGGGAGGTGAGGAAAATTGAGCAGATTTTTTAGGAAAGTTTCTCATTTAGAAATAGTGGAAAATTGTGTTGCTGGGAAGCTAAATTTGGAATGTAATTGTTCATAGGAAACAAAAACATTATTTATGTACAAATCCTGTAAGTGATTTAATCCCGTGCACTTTCCAAACATTAAAAACTATGTAAGTTTGAGAAAGTGGAAAAAAATGGTTATCGTGTAGAGGTGCCACAGATAAAAGCTTCTCTGTTTTGAAGTCCTTCCTACATTGGTTCCAGATTCTAAGTGAATGAAGGACAGTTGGGTTGTTAGTATATTGACGATAACTTGCATGTACTGGGGCACAAAGCAAGGAATATAAAGAAGTACTACAAACATCTGTGCACATTTGAGAGCTTTGCAGTTATGCACAGTAAACTAAAACATGAGAGGCGCGATGCACGGAAGTTTGGGAAGGTCTTGTTTATCCTACTGTTGTAGAGTATAGAGCTCCCCAGGCTTTTGTTGCATATTTTCATTGTTTTGCTTAAAGAATAAGTTTTGTGTTACACTTATGCCGCCAAAGTGTACTGCAAGTTCTTCAGGCTATAAGCCCAAATGTGCAAAGTCAGTGAGGCAGCTTAGTGAAAAAATAGAGGTGCTAGATAAACTTCATGCTGGAAGTTCGGGAAGGTCTTGTTCATCCTACTGTTGTAGAGTATAGAGTTCCCCAGGCTTTTGTTGCATATTTTTATTGTTTTGCTTATAGAATAAGTTTTGTGTTGCACTTATGCCACCAAAGTGTAGTGCAAGTTCTTCAGGCTATAAGCCCAAATGTGCAAAGTCAGTGAGGCAGCTTAGTGAGAAAATAGAGGTGTTAGATAAACTTCATGCTGGAATATCAGCAGCTGCTGTCAGCTGCTACCAGCTGGATGGAGACATCGAGGCTCCTGATCCCATCATCAATCGTAGCCTCAAGGTTAAACATAAACTTGCTTCTGCTATGCTGTCATATGGCAAGACCCTTAGGGATCTCAAATGGCACATGAACAGGGCTGTTTCTGAGCCATTTGGTGCCCCAAGCAAAAGTCCCATACAGAGACACACACACAATATGCTACTAACACAGGTTAATCACTTATTTAATTAAAAATGAATAAATGTAAATAGAAAATGAAAATAATAATATAATAATAGAAGTCTATTGCATGTAAATTGTGTATTTACTAAAACACACAAAACTTATATAAAACAATAAAATAACAGAATAGAACCAATTTGCATATAAAAACATATTTAACAGACTAGTGGCTGCAATTCTGAGGGCTATCCACATATTTGGATGTATTTCATTTAAATTAGTTTCTTGCAAAAAAGATAACAGTTCCAGTGAGGTCATGTTAGCTTTAGAAAAATCTGTAAAATCTTCCATTTCTTTTGCTACTGCTTTCCCATCAAAGTGTGACTGGTCATTGTTGTGTCACCACTACGGCCCTTTTTTTTGGAGGGGGAGGGCAGCTAGTACTCAGCTTGTGTAGTGCTAAATGTGTCCTTGTGTATAATGTCTCCCTGGAGTTTATGTATTCTTTAAAAATCCCTGGTGGTGTAGTGGCCACAGTGTCCCTGCTGCAGTGCGAGTGCTCCTGCCTCCACAACCTTCTCTCCTCAGGCTCACTCTCGCACGTTAGTACCTCCCAACCTGAGGAACAAGACAAGCAGGCAGTGACGATGACAGGAGGAAGCTGCCTGGACTTAGTCACTCACTAGAATCTGGACTGTGGCACCACGTTTGAAGAGGAGGAGGGGACTGGAACCCAGCTGTGTGTCTGTCTGGCAGGCTTTGTGTCACGTAAGAAGAGCACAGGGTGAGTCATGAGTTCTGGTCCTGGTAGTGGCTAACTACAGAAGTTAAAGCGGCTGTACCTTATTGTCATGCGCATGGCGCACACATTGTGAGTAGACTGCACATTGCATGAGACGCCTGGCACGCCGCCTGCACTAGTGTATGCAACAGCACAAAGATTGTACTGTGCATAGTGCAGACAGTGCAGGCACTGCAAAGCTGCACAACATAAACATTTCTTTGTGCTCTAGTCTGGTCTGAACAAATTTTTCTAAACAAAATAAAGACAGGAATCTCTAGTGAGGGCTACAGTAATGCACTCTGACCACTAGAGGGTGTTCTAGGCCCTTGCCTGGAGTGCAGATGTCCAGAAACACCCCTGCAGAAGAAGCACACGTTTCTAATTGATTATTTCAAGCCAGTGCATCCTTCATAATCTCCAACACCATCCACCAGCTGTGAAGGACAGAGCGCTGGAGGTGATACTGAGACCTCTCCAGTCTCAGCATCTTCCGATAGCAGCAATAAAGTTTTCTTTATTGAGATGTTAGCATGAAAGGTCACATAATTCTAGGGAATGACTAGTGCTGTAATTACTGTGCTATTAAAAGTGCATGTTACCAGAAATAATGCTTTCTTAAAACGAATATTCTATGCAGAAAAGTGTATTTTGAGCAATCCCTAGCAAAAGATTACGGTTTTTGGTGGTCGTGGGAATCTAACCTGTTATTTTCCTTAGATTCAATGTATGAGCATTCACGTCTTTGACTTTCGCTCCATTTCCTATAAAAGTTACCCCCACAAAAGTTAAGGATTGACTGTAATAAATAATTACTACATATAAAATGATTTAAGATAAACAAACGAGGTAACAAAAAGGAGACTTAACATAAGCACAAGAACAATCTAGATGAGAACGGGCCATTTAGCCCAACAAGCTTGCCAATCCTATCCATTTAATAATTCCAAAATAATGTCAAGTCTAGCTTTAAAAGTTCCTAAAATCCTATTGTCTACAACACTACCTGGTAACTTATTCCATGTGTCAATGGTTCTATGTGTAAAGAAAAACTTAGTAATATTTGTACAAAATTTACCCTTAACAAGTTTTCAACTGTATTCCCATGTTCTTGATGAACTCATTTTAAAGTAACGGTATTAATCCACTGCACTAATTCCCTTAATAATTTTAAACATTTCAGTCATTTCTTTTCTTAATCTTCTTTTGCCTAAACTGAAGAGGCTCAGTTCTTTTAATCTTCAATCATAATTCATCCCTTGTGGCCTTGGTGTCAGACTAGTCGCTGTTCTATGAATCTTTTCCAGTGCTGCTATGTCACCTTTGTAGCCTGGAGACCTAAACTGTACACAGTACCCCAGGTAATGTCAAACCAGTCTATTATAAAACTTGAGCATAACCTTCTTGGACTTGTACTCTACACATCGTGCTTTACTGTATAGTCCAACATTCCATTAGCCTTCTTAATTGCTTCTGAATACTGCCTCGCAGTTCATAGTGTTGAGTCCACTATGATTCCTTACTAGTGCATTAAATAGTCTGAGCGTAATGTCCCTCGATTCATATTCAACAGTTTTATGATACAACCAGATATTTTATATACTTTTTTATTGTTTCTGTACATTGCTTAGATTATGAGATAGTTGCATCAACAATACTCCTAAATCATTTTTAGAGGTTTCTTCCTATAAGACAGTATCTCTTATCTTGATTTATACTTACCTTTCCTTTTACCTACACATGGAAATTAGTATTTTTTGATACTAAACTTTATTTTACAAGTATTTACTGACTTTTGAAGTCTGCCTGGGTCTTTTTAAATTATTTTTGTTACTTTCTTGGTTTTGGCTAGCCCTCCAATTTTAGTATCTTTAGTGAATTTCACAAATTTAGTAATTACACTGGAATATAAGAAATTAATTTTTATCAGAAAATGTAAGCATCAAATGTAAGACCCCTGAGGGGCTCCACTGAGAATTTTTCCAAACAAGAAGCATTCTCCTCATATATGTACTCTTTGTCTCCTCCCAGTTAACCAACTTTTGTCAATATCTTCTATTTTCAGAATTCATGTTTGCAGTGTGCTACAAAAACATTTAGAAAATCTGTCATGAAAACCAAAGACGAAACAGCTTTGGAATGAAATATTAAACTGACAAATAATGGAGCTGAATTGTTTTTATTATGATACCTTTATCATTATGCATGCTGCTACATCTTGACTTCCTGTTAAAGATATTTTTGAAATAAGATGTCTATTCAAATTCAAATGTGAACAATATGGTACAGGAGATCATGGATTCTCATCTGAGGTCCTCCCTGTGTGGTAGAGGATTGAGTAGTGAGAAAAGCACTATATAAATGTAAAGAATTATTATTATTATTATAAAAGAGCAAGATGCAGAGGACATGAAGATAAGGAAAAAGATGATCTGCTGTGGCAACCCTTAATGGGAGCAGCTGAAAGAAGAAGAAGGTTATTATTATTAGTAGTAGTCGTAGTAGTAGTACTGTATAATCATTAGTGATGCACAATTCTTATGGGTTCGCTTCCTGGGTCCTCCCTGTGTGGAGAGCGCTTTGAGTAGTGAGAAAAGCGCTACATAAATGTAAAGATTATTATTATTATTATTAATCATTAGTGATGCACAATTCTTAATCTTCATTCAGTAAACAAGATGAATATTACATACTGGACAGGCTGTCTGGGGACTGTTCCTGCTTTGTGCCCTATGCTTTCTAGGATTGTCTCCAGCTTCCTCATGACCCTGCTCAGAATAAAGCAGGTTTAGAAAATAGATGGATGGGTATATCACTCTTTATTGAGGTACCGTGTTTCAGTCAGTCAGGTTCGAACACGTTTCCAGCAATCAACATGTCCATTTGACTTATCTATCTATCTATAAACAATTATAGGCATAGTTACGAGATAAATTTTGGGTTCATATCCTACATGTGAAATATATGGCAGTTCCATATTATTGATCGTAAATGAAATTATAATTACAGTACAGTATATACTTTATAACTCCTCTTAAAATTAGTTCCTGGCTCTGCTCCTACAAACAATACATCTTGGCAGTAGTCAAACTGACTCAAAAACACGCCTGAGAATGCCTGAATGTTTCTATGTAATAAAATCAACTTCAAAAGAAGCATGGTTAGCTTTGAAACCAGGCTTGCCCCAATCACCCTGCCCTCCTATTTCCTACTTTAAACAGGTTATGAATATGCTTTTCCAAATAATCACTCCCCCTGGCTGAAATATTGCTGTTGAAATATAAATTGACTCAAAAGAAAAACAATGTCCTGTAAACCTGAAAATCAAAATAAATATTATCATATATTATATAATGTTCTTTTCATATGCTTTTGTTTCTTCCTCATAGTATTCCAGCATATTATGAAACACAGTCTTTCTCACTGAAATCAATGCTGACTACCCACCAGTGGAATTTCTTTGTTATGTTCCAGTAGAGAACACCCTCACCACTTGTTGTGCAAAATAATTAATACGTTTCCTTTAAGTATTTTTATAAAAATGTTTATAACAACTGTTACTTTTGTCTTTAAACAATTAAAAAAAATCTATCCTTAAGATAATTTCTTATCTACAAAATATTGCTTTTTATATTATGTGAAAATGTCTTCATGCCAGGTGCTTCAAGCCTGTTTTTGGATGATGGAGATGGTCCAATTTGAGCTACAGTGTTCTAGGTTTAATTATGACTGTGTGTGCACAGATATAAAGTATTTTTTCCAGTTAAGCCTAAATTCTCCTCAGTTTTAATATGAGCAGCGTCCTTTTCTTTTTTTTTTTAAGTCATATGTTTACACTTCTGTTTTGAGCGTTGCAAGATAGCAAAGAGCTATGAATATTCCAGTACCATTAGCTCCATTAAGGGCAGATACAGTAATCTTCTTTAATAAAATCCCTTTGTGCGTCCAGGTGTCCGTATGTGTGTCTTCTGGTGAAGTGCGCATGCGCGGGGTTTCTGGTGAAGTGCACATGCGCGGGGCACGGTGCAATGCGTGATATTACTGTCAGAGAAAGTTAGAGGCGTTTTACGGAAATACAAACCAGTATTACTGCGAGAGGAAATTAAAAGTACACAATACAGTGACGCATATTACAGCCACATACAAGCCAGTATTACTATCAGAGGAGATTAAAGGCATATTACCGACGCGCACGCCTGTATTACCGCCAGAGAAAATTAAAGGTATATTACGGACGTACAAGCCAGCGGACGTACAAGACAGTATTACTGTCACAGAAAATTAAAGACACACAATACACGGCGGCAGCCCACGAAGAATGGTCAGCTCAGCAAGTAAACATCAACAAAAGAAAGGCTGAAAGAAAGAAAAATACGACCAACAAAAAGAACGGTCAAAGTCCCTTGCCATTTAATATAGACTGTTCCTACTAATGTTTATGCACTACTGTTCTAGCGCCCGTTGCACTAAATTTGAGTAAAGATACCAAGGAAGTCTTACACATGCTTCTTCCAGTACATGAAAAAGAAGACAGCAGTAAAATGACCCTGTTTTAAAAAAGCAATGATCCTACATTTTTTCAATTATTTGCTGGACGTTCACTATCCAGCAAACATCTAGCAATCTTATCATACAGCTCAAGAGACATGTGTTTGAGTCATGCAGAGTGTGTAGTCTGCATGTTTTTTTCATGTTATTGTGACTTGTCCTTTTTAACCTCAGAGTTGTTCAGTTCTAAATTAAAATTGTTGCTGTTTCAGTTTAGGCTGTCCATGGCCAGTTTTCTGCTAATGAGTGGTTGTGAGGCCTCATCTTATTTAAAGTTTAGATCTGTATTTGCTGTATTTTGTCAGAAAATGATCTGAGGGTATCACAATGGTGTGATATAAATTGAGAAAGATCCGACATCACCATCACATTGTTTTATTAATTTTTTTGTGATGTGAATGGTATGCAAACATTCATGTTTTGCTAGTCAGAGGAACATATATCATCAGTTACATACATTTATGGTAACATTAGAAATGTCTGCTGATATAAAGGAAAATTCTGATGTTGGTCCCACTAGAATTTCAAAAATGCTACTTCTCACTAATATAACCATTCTTTCCAAGTAATGCTTGATTGTTTCCTTAATACCCCTTTAATTGTCCTTTTAACTGATGGAAGGTTGTTGACTTCTTCACTTATAAATAAAAATAAAAAAAAATGTAAATTTAGAGCATCTAATGTTTTACTGTCTGTATATTTTACTTCACCCTTCCTATTCCTAATACACTTTGTTCCTCCTTGATTGGTCTAAAATACCAAAAGAATCTTTTTGTGTGCTCTTGCTTTTTCCACAATATTTCTCTGTAACTGCCTTTTAACATCTATACTAATAAAAGGCAAAGCCCTCACTCACTCACTCACTCACTCACTCACTCATCACTAATTGTCCAACTTCCCGTATAGGTGGAAGGCTGAAATTTGGCAGGCTCATTCCTTACAGCTTACTTACAAAAGTTATGCAGGTTTTATTTCGAAATTCAAAGCGTAACGGTCATAACTGGAACCTCTTTTTTGTCCATATACTGTAATGGACTGCAGCTCGCTGGCCGTGGGAGGCAGAGTTGCGTATCGCGTCATCACGCCTCCCACGTAATCACGTGAACGGACTGTGAACGCAGTACGTACCCAAAGAGCGCTGAAGAAAACATTCATTACACAATTGAGAAGGCAGCTAAACAATAAGAAGCAAAGCACGGTGTAAACCGTAAGTTTAAATTAAGTTTATAGAAACGCTCCCGCTGCCGTTTGCAATACCATATTCGTGACATACAAGTTTAATGAGAAGACACGAGGTATAAACGAGACTTTGAATCACTTTGTAACGGAGTTAAAATTGCTGTAGCGAGAAACTTTTAAGTGCCGGGTCTTAGCTAACATTAAATAAAGCCGTGGACATCACAACATCACACAAGAGAGCGGCTCACGTGAACATATGAAGCGACTGACGCATACAGACATATTCATGAGTGCAGGTACTTCGGAAACAAAGCACCGTGTAAACCTAAAGTTTAAATTAAGTTCATAGACCTACAAAAGGTTGCCATTGATTTAAGGCAAGATTGCTTTTCTCCTGTACAACTATACGTTACATTCTCAACAGTAAGCTTGCACAGCTTGGTCATATTACAACCGGAGTGCTGAACTGACAACGTGGTATACAAAGAGGACTATAACAATCGTAATAAATGAACAAAAAAACAGTGGAGAACCCGTGGATTAAATAAAAAGGCTGCTTCCTTGGCGAAGCAAGGAAAAAGGAAGACCTTATATGGCGTTTGTTTATTAATCAGCGGAAGAGAACTATAACAATCGTAATAAACGAACAAAAAAACAGCGGAGAACCCGTGGATTAAATAAAAAGGCTGCTTCCTTGGCAAAGCAAGGAAAAAGGAAGACCTTATATGGCGTTCGTTTATTAAACAGCGGAGAAGCTGTGTAAAGGCTGCTTCACAAAAAAACAACAGAGCGCCTTATATGAGCAGGCAGTCAGCTAAAGAAGGGAATCAATAAATAACTATAATCGTAATAAACGAACAAAAAATAGCGGAGAATCCGCGGACTACATAAAGGAAATGGGTACTTGAACAGAAAAGTGAGTCTCAAATAGCTACACAATAACTATAACAATCGTAATAAATGAACAATAAAACAATACAGAACCGCTAAGCAAGGAGAAAGGACAGCCTTATATGGCGTTCGTTTATAAAATAGCGGACAGGCTGTGTAAAGGCAGCTTCACAAAAAAACAGATCCTTAACAAATTGTTATTGGTATATTTTCCCTCAATTTAAAAAGGTTTTCTTTTCTTCTTAATAAAAATTTAAAAGCAGTACTTCGCTGCTGCGAAGCGCAGGGATTTGGCTCTCTCTCTCTCTCTCTCTCTCTCTATCTATATATATATATATATATATCTTTATTCAGTCTGTCTTTTTTATTTTTGCCACATCTGCCCAAAATCTGTTCTGTTAAATGAATACTCCACATAAAAATACTATTTTTTATGTTACTTACCTCATTGTAGTGGTGGCAGAAAAAAAAATCTCACGTTTTCAAGCAGAACATAAGAGAAAGAAGTTTATGACATTACAGAAGGCAATAGTGACCAGAGTTGTATAAAGGCAAATAATATGAAAAACATCAATAGAAAAAAGAAAAAAAGCTCACATTACTGTACTCGTGTCACACAATCTACATACAGTATACAGTCGTTATGTTCAAAACATGCAAAACATATGCATATTTGCTGAAACATTCGCAAATACTTACTTCATGAATTATCACCATGCACATAAACAGGAAATATAAGGCCTAATGGGACTGGTTTCCTTGCTTTAGAGTTTTTTGTTTCATTTTTCGACAATGAACTTTGTTGTTTTAGAATTTCCACTAATTGCTTGTATTTGCGATTATGGACTTCCATTAACACAAAGGTTCTAAAATTCAGACCAGGGAACTACATGTGACTGCAGGTTTTGCTACAACTTTAATTTAATTAATTTTTAAGTCAACTCCTAGCCTAAGTTTCTATATTTTGGGGTCAATGTACAAATTTAGTAATGTAATGTAGAAATTACAAAGCTAAATTTGATACATTTTATTAGAATGTACTAAGCATTTATGTATGTTACAGAGGAATAATTCAGAGTTGTTGTTTTTTTTAACTTGGTTTTTAAGATATTCATTATCATAATCATGATTTTCAAAAGTGTCGTGGGTATTTAGTCCATTATTTAATAATAGGCACATTAGTCTGTCTGACACTGAAGTAGTTGTAGTCTTTCTGCATTCATTGTCATTTGCCTGGGAGTAATAAGTAAACAACAAAAAAGAGTTAAGCTTTTAAAGCTATAGCAAAAATACAAATATTTCTAAATGTCTTATTGAATATAAAATTACATTGGTTTGCTTTCTGAATGCAGAATTGCAGAATAAAAGAAGAGAAAAAAAGGCCAGCTAATTAACTGATATCAATTAGAGGTAAAATGACTCACTGATTGCAGAACTGGTTGAAATATAAACCTGCAGCCACAAGGGGGTCCCTGGAGAGAGTGCACTGGATTGACACGCTGTATGTCAATTCATTAAAGAGATTTGTCTCTTGCTTCATTTATGGGCTGAACTACTTTAAAGTCTGACTAATATTGTTGTTTTGAAACATTAATTATTATATTTTATAATGGAATTAATATATGAGGCAGCTCATTTCGTTATCATTATAGATTAGCCATGCATACAGAGATAGGCACTTGTTTTATTTTTACTTGGATACACTCATATTTTCTTTACACATTCCAAGACAGATTAGATTATCTGATGATTGTAAAATGGGCCCTCAGTACATGTTCTGACACCACGTAGGTGACAGAGATTTTTTTAAATAAAGGACCAGAAGAAGAGAAATGAACCAGTAAAAACAAGCAAAAATTATAACCAGGAAGTCAATTAAACACTATAGTCAAGCCAAAACCAAATTGTGTAGTCAAAAATACACAGAGCAGAATTCATTTACCAGAAGCTCTAACCAAATAAACACATATTATTTTTTCTTGTTTTTGCACAGACTCAGATAGGGAGGAAGTGTTTGGCAAGAACTTTACACCTTTGATCTTGGTAGTGAAACGTAAACACTTCCAGGTCAATTGTGTAACAACTCCATAACAAAACTCATTCAAATTTACAGAATCCAAAATGGTTTCAAAATAGTTAGTAACATACTAGAATAATCCTCTACAAAGATAATAACAATGGAATTGAATTCTACATCTTCCAAAACCAATATTCACATAATAAGGAAAGCAAGCATGGTCTTAAATGCTCACAATAAAATAAAAACTAATACCAATCTTAACAGAATGAATATATATATATATATGGATGTTTGTGATTGTGATGTCCCTTGCAAATTTTGTTCTTACCTTGTGCCTATTACAGCCTAATGGGCACTTGCTCCCCACAACCCTTAACTGATTAAACAAATTAGAAAACGGACAGATTGTTGGACGGACAACTCATTCAAAAGCGTATTGATACAAGTTAAAATGGTTTCAATTTACATTTGATTGGCCCACCGTAATGCACTCTAAAATAGTGCTCACATTGTCTACTTTTTCTTCCTGAACTAATTCCATAATAAGAAAAAATGGAAATAACAAAAAGTTTGCTTTTTACTTGAATGAGCAGATAGGTTTTCTTATTATATTTCAGTAAAACCATGCATGATTTTAAATTATAATCATGATTCCCATAATACAATTATAAATTTAAGTGTCTTTCTTGGTTGCTGAGGATTTAGTTAAAAGGCTTCCCTGCTTGTTTGCCACTAGTAACTGTGAAAACACAATTAAATTTTTTTAAATGTATCCAAAAAACATGTTCTTTCTGTTTTAAATGGTTACTGCTGCTTTAATAAAATAATGTAATACTGAATATTTCTTTGAATATAAAATGGCCATATGGCAGAAACCTGACATGTTACCAGAAAATCTTAAGCTCTGATATAAACCTGGCCCATCCTGAACTTTCTGCTCCTGTTCTCTAGTTTGAGCAATCCTCAACTAACCACTCATATGCCTTCTCAATGCATTTTTGCCCCTGCAGTTTGAATGCAAGCTGTTGTGGTTTCATAAGTCCTATCTGTTCCACAAAAGACCCCAGTGCCTCACATGTTTATGCTATCCTATTCAACACCATGATTTCAGACATATGTTAAACATTCTAATCTCCTTTGTCTTACTTAGGCTAGTATGTGGCACAGGCAGAACATATCCGAAGACCACCTTGTCATGTATGCTTTTCATCCAGTCACTTTGTTTGTATTGATCTAAGGCTATTAAATCAATTGATCCAAAAATTAGATTAGATATCATTAGATACCAGCTAATCCAGCACCTCAAGCTCAGGGTCAGTGAACTGGAAGAGGAGTTGACTGGCCTATGTTGCAGTAGAGAATTGGTGGACCTAGCCCAGGTGTCCTTTAGAGGAATCGTGTGCACACCTAACGTAGTGCATGAGGAGATTCCAGACCAGACATGTAGAGATAGGTGGGTCATGGTCACAAGGTGTAAAGTAAAGGGTGTACATTAGCATCAACGCAAGAATTAAGTGTCAAAGTATTTTCACGTCCTTTCAGAGTTGAACAGTGTCTTTGAAGATTCTGAGGTGGTAGGCAGGGATGAGAAGCCCCAACGGGCCATGTCAAAATCAGTTCCCAGAAAGTGAGCGGCAGTGATAGTTGGAGACTCAGTCATTAGGGGGAGTGAAACACAGGTTTGCTCCAGAAACAGAGAATCTGACATGGTGTGTTGACTTCTGGGTGCACAGGAGGGAGGCCTCCATGGAAGGGTGGATAGGTTCTTGGCCAGAGCATAATAATATAATATCTTTATATATAATATACTACCATGGCTGTTCGTTTGTCTGTCCAGGATATTAAATCACCTGTAGCTCGCAAACCGTTTGACCTATTGACCTGAAATTTGGTTCATATATACTACATGACATCTACTATCCGCTTTCGGGGTGATGATTGACCTCCAAGGTTTTTCCTCTTTTTATTTTTATTTTATTTTATTGTAGAATCAACTCTCGGCAGTGTCCAGCAGGACAACAGTGCGGCGCATGCGTATAGGCGCCATTCTCATCCCTACCACCTTCATCATCACTTCCCCTACCTCTTCATATCATGAATCATTCTTGAGGCAGATTGGAGACTTAAGTGCCAGCTTAAGTAAAAAATTAAAGAAAATGTATTAAGTAAGTGCAACACAAACACTGACAATCAGTTTTAACGCAAAAAGATGCCGACGAAAGAAGAGAACAAGCAGGCTGTTAGGGTGGAGAAAAGAAGAGCTGCTCAGGAAGCAGCAAATGTATCAACCTCTGAGCAAACGAATGCTAAACGTACAGAGAGAGAATATGCTCAAGTTAAGTGTATTTACTGCATGTTATCGTTCAATGCACCATTACTGGTAAATAATATAATACAATTCTCAGTGTTTTAGAAAAGTGCAGATGCAGAGACTAAACCTGTTAAGTTTAAGTTTGGTAGTGCAAATTTTGAGCAGATGAGGCTAAGTCTAGGAGGATAGACTGGGATAAGCTTTTAAGTGTGGAGACGGTCGAGGAGCAGTGCAACAGGATTTAAAACATTTTACATGTAATGCAGGACAGGTATATACCTAAATTTAAAATTAGTAAGAAATATGAAAATAACTCTGCAATGGGATAATAAAGAGTTAAAAAGAAGCTGCAAAGGAAAAACAGGCTGTATAAGGCATATAAAACTAATAACTGCAATGTGAATCATAGGGTGTATGAGGACATGAGGACAACCATTAAGAAGGATATTAGGGAGGCTAAAAGACAGTTGGTGAAAGATGACCCATAGAGATTCTTTCAGTATTTTAGAAGTAAAAGAAGAGTCAAGGAGGAGTGAAAGTGCAACAGGCATAGTAAAGTGGAATTAAAAAATGTAGACAGCGAATTAACAGATACACTAAAATTTCATTTTTCTGAGGTCTTCACAAGTGAGGAAGTACAGTAGATAACCTCCCAGCAGTAAATTGGACTACTAAGGAAGTACAGAGGGATTTAGAAATTGTAGAGGGAGAAGTACTGCTTAGATTAAACATACTGAAATCAAACCAGTCTCCAGGACCTGATAATACTTAAGAGTCCTTAAGGAGGTTAGTAAGTACATATATAAACCTTTGACACATATTTTTAGGAAGTCACTCTTCACTGGGAAATTCTGAAGGACTAGAAAATGGCAAATATTATCCCGTTATATAAAAAGGATGGCCGGGCAGATCCAAGCAACTGTAGGCCACTAAGCATAACGTGCATCACAAGAAAATGAATGTAAGGAATTATTAATGATAAGATTGAGCAACACGTGGCAAGAACAGGAGTTTTATTGAACAGTTAGCATGGGTTCAGAAGAGTGAGGGTATGTTTTACTAACATGCTGGAATTCTATAAGGAAGCAACAAAAGAATATCAAAGTGGAACATATAATATTATTTATCTTGACTTTCAGAAAGCATTTTATAAGGTTCCGCATGACAGGTTGGGCATCAAAATGAAAGAAGTGGGAGTTCAGGATGATATTTGTAGATGGGTGCGAAATTTGCTCACACACAGGAAGCAGAGGGCTATGGTGTGAGGAACCTTATCAGAATTGGCTGATGTTAAGAGTGGTGTTCCATAGGGGTCAGTGCTAGGACGGCTGCTATTTTTAATATACTGTATATAAATTGGATAGGAATATAAGTAACAAGCTACTTAAGTTTGCAGACGATACCAACATAGGTGGATTGGCAAATAATCTGGAGTCCGGTTGAATTATCACAGAGGGACTTGGACAGCATACAGGCTTGGGAAGATTTGTGGCAGATAAAATGTAATGTCAGTAAATGTAAAGTATTACACATAGCAAGTAAAAATGTTAGGTTTGAATACACAATGGGAGTTCTGAAAATCAAAAGTACACCTTATGAGAAGGATTTAGGAGTAGGCTTAGTTTAACTCATTCAAAAATTGGACTGTAGCAACCTTATTTTTTCAGCTAGGTTGGCCAGGGAAATGGAGAGTATGGAATGCCAAAAAAAGAAGACATCATGTTGGAAGAGAGTTTGAGGAGCTGACCTTACATCTATCAGTACACAAAGGAGTGTGAGACACTCCATAGCTGATGTCACTTCTGCGTCCGTCCAGCTGGACATTCCCCTTCCTGCCACTTGAACTCATAACCCGGAAATCAGCTATCTTATTTCAATTCCTAAACAGAACTCCAGTTTGAAAAGATTACTCCGATTTTATTGCATATATTAATTTACTTTTTGCAAATACAATTATTTGGCATAATCAAGGTGGTGCCCCAACTCTTTATATTTGTTTGTGTCCTATTTTACAATAGATTATATCTCTAGCCAAGCTGGTTTTGAATTGTCTAAGCCACATGTAACCAGTAATAAACGCATTATAAACAGTATATGATGAGGGATTAATGTCCACAATTTAAAAAAATATCCCTGTCATTAATTGTTTGATGAAATCATGCCAACTCGTGACTTATAAAATGACCTTACATAGAATCAGTGCTCTAGCTAGTAAATCCTTCTATGTAAAGATTAATGAATAATAGTGATGTTGTTTCAGCTCTAGTGCGACCCTAAAGCAAGAGAATTTATTAACTTACTGCACTCCTTTTATCTTGCACAGCACATCAACCATCCTATGCACAGGAAAGAGCACAAACTAGATTTAATTTCAAAAGGATTAAAAGCTGATGTGAGGCAGGTTGTGGATATCGGCATATCTGACCATTTTTGTATTCTCTTTAATGTAGAAATACTGGAAACTAGAACTAAAAAGCAATACATTATTAAAAAGTTTTATTGTAATGCATTTGGAGCATCTATGTTTGCTCATATTCTCAATTATCAGTCTGAATGTAGTGCTTGACCTAGCACAGCCAGCAATATTATCAGTAAAATGGGTTTTCTTTTCTAAAGTGAGAGCTGCAGCTGACATTGTGACCAATGAAAAATGTGTTAGGATATCATCTAGCACTATAATACCTTGGAAAACTCTATACAGTGTCAGATCTTAAGGGAAAGTGCCGTAGGGCTGGGCATAAATGGAGGAAAACTAAACTGACAATCCATTCTGAAATATTGAAACACATACAGCCAAATAAAACAAAGCAGTCTGTCTTGAGATGCATTCCTGTGTTTCTAAAATGTTAAACAATAATGCTGAAAATGCAAGATTTTTATTCTCAACGACTGATTGTCTTCTAATCCTAGTTCACTCAGCAGCCTATAATACCTCCCTCCACACTGAATTTTGTAGAACCACAACAGGCTTGTTTAGATAATTAAATTCCTTGACTGAAATGGGCTTTCCTAAACTTGGTAAGATAATTTCTCAACTAAAACCTACCACTTGTGTCCTTGACGTAGTCCCAACAGCATTTTTAAAATAAATTTTGGATGTGCTAATTGATAGTGTACTTGACATAATGAAGTTATCATTAGATACAGTGATCTTCCCAGATTGTCTAAAGGCTGCAGTAGTTAAACCCCTGCTTATGAAAAATACTCTCGACTCCTCTGTACTTGACAACCTTAGACTTATTTCTAACCTGCCTTTTTTAAGTAACATTCCAGAAAAAGTAGTTTTTCAGCAATTAAATTACTATTTAAATAAACATTCTCTTCTTAATAAGTTTCAGTCAGATTTTAGAACAAATCATAATACAGAAACTGCACTGCTTATAGCAGTGAATGATTTAAATTACCTTAATGTAGGCAGAGACCATATTGTTGTTCTACAAGACTAGAATACAGCACTTGGCACAACAGACCACAGATTTCCAATAAATCACTTTGGTCAATGGGTGGACCTCTCAGGCAGTGTCTTCAATTGGTTTCAGTCTCATTTAATAGGTAGTTCTTTGTTAGTTGTGGTGATTGTAGTTTAGACATACATGATATTATATATATGACATTCCACAAGGATTTGTTCTTGGCTCACTGTTATTGTATATGCTTCCATTAGGCCAGATTATCTATTAACACACAAGGTGAACTACCTCAGATTTGTAGATGATACATAGATTTATCATTCTATAGCACCTGATGACCCTGATGCTCTGGGCTTTCTAACAAAATGTCTGTCTTGTATTTCTGAACAGGTATCTAGTAATTTCATCAAGCTAAATAAGGAAAAAACAAAAATCTTTGTTGTTAATAAAAATGGAAATAGTGAGGGTATTAGAAATACATTTAATCCTTTATGAGAAAAGTAGTAAACAATTTTGATGTAACCATGGACTTCTGACCTAAACTTTAAATTACATATTAACCATATTAACAAGACTGAATTTTTCCATTTAAGGATAATTGTGAAAGTTGCAAGATGCTGAGAAGATACAGTAATTCATGATTTTGTTTGTAGTTCCCTAGATTACTGTAGTATACTCCAAACTGGTGTAACTAAGAAAAGATGGTTGTAGCTAGTCCAGAATACAGCAGCAAGAATTTTAGCCTGAAAAAATAACTTGAAAACAAACTTTAAAATACTACTCACTGTAGCTTTCGATAATCTTGCTCCTTCCTATATTTTGGAAGTGGCTATCCCCATACATTCCAAGTCATAACCTTAGATCTCCTAATAGAGGTCTGCTCATTAATCAAAAAGCCAAGCATAATGGCAATGGTTAGGAGGACTTTCACTGTTATGATGCAAAAGTCTGAAATACTTTAGAAGTAGAAATATGGCAGGCTAACACTGTAGATCATTTTAAAAAAACTCCTGAAAACTTCATTTTTTAATTTAGCTTTTTACGTAGCTACATTTTAGTTCTACCAATAATAAACTAGATATACAGTACATAGAATTTTCATAAATTTCAATAAACCTGGAATCTTCTTGAATCTTTACTTTTCTTTATTTTTTTTCTGGCTCTTCTGTGGTGGTGTTCTGCACCTCCACCAGCTCATCAAATTCTTATACAGCCACCTGTAACGTCTGAAGTTTTGAATGAAAGTTTATACCGAAACCTGCCTTAAGACCCACTGCCCAACGCATTGAATCGTCTAAGATGAAGCCTTAAAAAAACCAAACAAACAAACAATAAAGAACTACTTAAGTACATTTATTTTAGGCAGAATGCCACAATGGGACCTGGGTGGCCTTTTGGCGTGGAATCCCTACGGATTTTTTCTTTCTCCAGCTTAACTGAAGTTTTTTTTTTTCTGTCTACCCTGGCCAACTGACTTTATAATCGAACTACCATTTTGAGACTTAAAAAAACAGTTCTATATTTAAGGGCTCTTATTTCTCTTAATTATATATCTGTCTTATGTAAATGGGAATTATTTATTTTTTGAATGCTATTCATGCATTATTCTTATATAATTTTAATGTTTTTCTTTGCATGTAACTACTTCTTTGTCATCTTGTACAGCACTTTGAGCTAAATTATTTGTATGAAAATGTACTATAGAAATTTCTGTTGTTGTTCCCCCTGTTCTATGTGGGTTTTTCTCTGGGTGTACTGTTTTTCTGCCAGATCAAAAAAACATATACATTACACTAGTTGTCAATTCCAAACTGGTCCTACACTCTTAAAAACAAAAGTACCAAAGTGGTTGTTCAGAGCGGTGCCATAGAGAAACCATTTTTGTTTCCCAAAGGAACCATACATATGAAGGTTCCAGAAAGAACTTTTTATTTAGATAAGTAACAGGTTCCATAAATGATTTGACTTGTGAAATACCAATGGGTTCCTGATTTTGAATAAACTCTTGCTATATAACAACACAGGCTAAGTGCAGGTTTTCTTGATCTGTCAGTATTTTAGTGGCTATTTTAACATTTCTGGTTTGTCCTCATATTAAGAACCTTTTCAAAGCCCAAACAATCATTTTTATGCAAAGAACCCTTCCCAGCATGAAATTGTTCTTCAATGAACCACACAGCTCAGTAAAGTGCCATTAAAGAACACATTTTTTCAGTCGTCCAGAGTTTGTACAAGTGTGTGTGAGTGGGCCCAGTTAAGGAATGATATCCAGTCTGGGGCTGTTTTGTGGTCAGTACTGCTGGGATATCTCTGGCACAGTCAGAAGAAATGTATGATGCATTTTATACGCAACTATTTATTGACCTGCAGGATTTATTGCAATATTTTTCTTACAATAAGAAAGAGGAATACGAGAGGAAACCTACTTCCCATCGCGAAACACGGGAGAAACCGTTAAAAGATGACATATACGACGACTGGTTGTGATTTTCCAGCATTCCAGAGGTAGTGTAACGAGAGGGAGCAGTGATAATAATTGCACCATTGTGCAACAGACACTCGTAAAATAGGATGGAAATTCACGAGGTGTAGGGATAGGGTGGAGTCGGGTTTTGAACAAAGCAACTGGAGTATAAAAGCGGTGCCTGCGTTAAAAAAAATTTAAAAAAACAAATACATACATAAAGTACCAATTAGCATTTGTGTTTTACGTATTAACTATTCGTATAGTAATTAATATGTATATTTCACGTACAGTATGTGATTGAGCACAATGAAAAAGCAATGCTTCAGACTGAAAGAAGGATGCACCAAAAATACCAACGCCCACACTGCGCCGGACGTCGCCTACAGCTTCACAGCGGAAACTGAGTCAGCAGGACTGAAACATTAAGGTCACAAAGATAGATAGACATTTAAAACTTCAAAACAGTAATATACTACGCATAAAAACAATCTACTGCAAAAACACAAAGTGCAAAATGAATCGGATAAAAAATTAATGTCTTGAGCATATGACCCATTATTGTTAATTTGGAGATAAATAAAACAGGTGATCGATATTTTTTTCTCCTCGTTGTATCATTTTTTTATATTTACTAATTTGTTTTTGCATCTCTTTTTCAGTCTAGGCGGTAGGCTGTTGTTTTCATCAAACCCTCTGCATTAAGAGGAGTGGCAATTTATTTTGTGTTTTGTTAATGTGATTATATTATTTCGGTTTACATCATACAGCAAAAAAAAAGAAAATCCGTATTCGGCATTGATTGCTCTGTAACACAACCTGTTGCAGTCCTCGCCTTGAAACCCAATAAATAAATAAATAAATTCCTTGTGGTAAAAGACGATAAAATCAATCTTTTATCTGTTTCATATCACCCCTATCACAGAAAGAGGATTTTTGGGGGCTTTTATGAAGTGTACTGCTACGTGTAGATTTTACACAGGAAAAGTTTCGGTGTAAAAGATAATCGCGTTCAGCATGCAAAGACATTTTGTTTACACGGGCTGATTTTTTTTTTACTTCTTAGTGAGACGTGTTATGTTGTATTCTTGCATTCTTATTTTGTTACTTTCCTTTCTAATTCTTTGGGTGCTTATAGTCGTATTAGTATTGTAGCGTCGAAGGAGTATCTTGATTATTCTAGATTTGTTTCTGTCTAGACTCGTAACACCTTATGTACACGAGAAACCACATTTACTGGAGAAATTGTAAATTGGGTGCTGTAATGCAGTATGCAAAACCCCAGACACTGCTGTATGGGTGCAGCCTTCTGCGCACACCCTTAACATGACGTAATTCTTAACAATAGGAAATTACAGCAATACTCCTACCAGAAAGCCTTCTAAAATCAAATACTCCCATTTATTAAAAATGAACTCTAGCTATGGCTGGAGATGGGGTATGAAAATGGGAGTTTACATTTCATTTAGTTTGCCACGCATAGTGAGATCATTTTGACGCTAGATTAAATATTCGCGGAAAATGTTTAAAGGGTGGGATACACACGGATATAATAGTGCAGATAGCCAAATATATTTTAATATACATTTGTCTTTTGCAGTTAAATCGTGTCAATCGTGATTTTTCAAAACTGCAAAGCACAAAACCGTTACATTCACGCTTTTTTCTTTTGGCTTTGTTGCATATATATGTGTGCAAAGTATCAAGATGATCTGCTGTCGCTCGTAAAGAAATGGAGTTGAACATTATTTTACTAAAGCACCTGTTTACACATCTGATTGATAACTATTCAAAGTGGTATCATTCTTTACATTTTCATTTTCTGTTATGAATATGATTTTTTTTCTTTTCTCTCACCGTGTATCTTCAACAGTAATGCATACAGTACTGTGCGATAAACCAAAAGGAAGTATGTCTTAATTTCTTTCAAAATGTAAAACGGCCAGTACTCAAGGCAGGGATTTTCCTAAGAAGATGGCGTAGAATTCATGAACTGCTGGTATTTGGAGAGAAGAATAATAAGTAATAATGTAATAATAGTTGAAAATTATTTTTTACATACCCAGCTTCCTCAGCAATAAATAGACTCCTCTCTTCAGTGTGGTTGGTGACTGTGTTTTTTTTTTTCCTAAAAGAAAGGGAGTCAATTGCTGAGATTTAAAAATATCCAAGTCATTGATAATTAAAATTTAACTACATTCCCCACAATGCTACGAAACGGCACTCCCTTTTGGTTTCCTGTCATCGTTCCAGCCCAGTTTCTGCTAAGTAACGCCCTCCTTTCAACTGTCCTCCAAAAAGAAGTCACTTTACAGTCGCTCGTGATATGAACATCCAATCGCCAGAGGCAGCCTCGTTCTGGCCATAATCCAGGGGTATAAAATCTTTGTCCCGGTTAGGCCGTCCCATCTGCGCATTTCGGACGGGAGCTGTGGTGTGTGAGTTGCAGTCGGGTGCTGGTTTCCTTTTATCTTGCTTTCTGTTTGACAAGAGTAAAAGAACCAGAGCTCTGTTAATTATCAAGTAGCGCTTTCTGAGCTGTAACCATGAGGGAAATCGTGCACATTCAAGCTGGCCAGTGTGGAAACCAAATAGGCGCCAAGGTGAGAGACGCAAAAAAAATTAACGAGAGATTTTCTTGATTAAGGAGCACTTGATGGCTAAAACAGGCAGGTTCTTCTGAATATGGTTCCAGCAAATGTCATTTGTTTTTCATTGTTCCAAAAAAGTAAATGTTGGGTTTGGGGACAAGTAGCTGTCGTACTTAGTAAAGCATGCTAGCCTGTCGTGCATATCGATATAAAAATAACATGCATTATTAAGTTAAGAACGAGAAAGTGCTGCAGTAGCTGGTGAACGTGTGTTGTAGTGAGGTAGACAATAAGAAATATGAAACTAATGCATATTTTGGCATTGTAATTAATCTGAACAATTTATCTGTTTTTAGGAATAATTTATTTTCAAATAACACGATGCGCGTTTATTCTATTGTAATTGTTTCTTTGATTTAATCAGTAGACATGCAATTTATTATTGGCGTAGATGTTAATTTTCCACAGATATTGCTGATAGACATTAATCTTTATCCAAATCGAAGAATAGAACCGTTATCTGAACGGAATAAAAATGGCCGCTTATTTAAGTACGAATCAGCAATAGGGTTGCAGACTGAGATCGGGAGCTGATTGGAGACTGTCTGATAATGCGGTAAATCCAATAGCATTTTTTGGAAATACCCGTCCGCACCCATCTAGGCTTCTATTGCGAGGCGTTTTATTTTTCTTTTTGTACTGCATTCCTGAACCTCGCCAACGTGACACTAGCGCCATTTTATCGTTTCATTTTTAAATCTTTAATCTCCATTGTTCGCGCCGCGTAGCTTCAATTTCCCTAAAGGCTGGGCAAGTCGCGCCATTTGCATGAGCTACAAACTCGTGTGTTTTAGTTGGGCGGCTTTAGAGTTTAACATCTTAGATGAAGATATTTTATTACCACAGGAAATCGACGAATAGCCATTTGCCGCCTGTGAAAGAGGTGTGCCTTTCATTTTGAATCTGTACCTATAAAGTAGACAATAGTATTATTGATTACTAAAATGACGCAAATGAATCGTTGGGTAATATACACTTTTTCATATCTACGTGAATGATCGATCCATTTTTATTTTGTTTTCTAAAATGTTACAGGGTTGATTGCCAGATCGTTTCTAGTCGAAATTTTTTGTACACTTGCTGATTGCAATGTTGCACCAAATGCTAGGTTATGTATTGGCCGTGGTGATATTGCATATGCGTACCCACGCTGCAGGAGAGATGGGTGTTGGTTATGCACGGTAGTGGTAGGGGGAGGTGTCTCCATTTTTCAGATGCAGTAGCTAAAACGCTGTATCGCTACGCATGCGCCAATACGAATGGCGGGCAAGGGACAACTGCGGGGGAGGGGAATGAATGCGCACATCTGCCTAAAGGGAGGACATCGATTAGCTTTGTTTCGATTTTATTTTAGACCAAAGTTACTTTTCCAGCAGGGTTCGTAGATTTTTTTTAGGATAATAATAAATCTAATAAAACCAAACCTTATTAATAACGTTTTTGTCAAATTTGATGCATAGGTTTTTTGTTTGTCTTAAAGGGGATGTTTATGTGCGAAAGTTTGTAATACAAATAAGCTGGCCATCAATTTTCTGAACTCCGACCAAAGCAGTATATCTGTCTAGGATGGCTCACTCTTAAATACACTTTGATAATTTAGAGTTGTTACTTGAGCTAACAACATGGCTTTGAAGAAACATCAGGCCTTGATGGAAATCTTAGACTATAGACAAATTAAAGTATGGAGATGGGAACAGACACCTACAGTGCTGCCAACCCTCAAGCGGAGGAACGCAATAGCGACTATAGTGATGTGGCGAAGCAGTGCTATTCAGCACCACTAGGTGGCACCAAAAATCAATTAGATTATTGGGTGAACATTTGTGTTAAAGGCTTTCGTGTTTGATGCATACACAGTAGTATGCGAGACGCGAGTTGTTTCTGATCAAAAGCCCTTTGACACAATTAAAATGAAATTAAACGTTTAATTAGGCTTTCATTAGATAAAGCATTTTGTCAAGATGTTTCAGCTTTTACACTCTACAGGTACAGTAACTGATAATTTGCTTCATATACATCCTCAGGAAAATTTCATTCGTTCCATCGTTTTAGGACTGTAAAGCACACTGATTGTCATCACATTGGCTGCCACTTTTATGTGGCTTTGCTGGCGGAAGCTATGTTAGCTGACCTAGTTTCAGAGAAACCTGCTGAGTTAGTGGTGCTGGCATGCCTAGGAATTGTAGGCTGAGAGGTTTGGTAAAATAAGAATGACATGTTAATTGTATGAATGTTTTTCAGAAGTTTAGTTCAGTCTGATTATAACAATTTTTAAAGTGGTGTATGGTGTTAGAGTTCAATTGTCACCATGTTTGTTCAGTTTATTTAATGCACACTTGTATGTTGTGCAGTATTACAGTAAAGTTAAACATGTTAATTGCATGCATCAAAAAAGCACATTCATAGCATGTAACATGCAAAACCTATTACTAAAA